>NW_028274814.1:68555717-68862884 GCF_037043125.1 Eumetopias jubatus
ATGCAGAAAAAGCATTTGACAAAGTACAGCATCCTTTCTTGATCAAAACTCTTCAGAGTATAGGGATAGAGGGTACATACCTCAATATCATAAAAGCCATCTATGAAAAACCTACAGCGAATATCATTCTCAATGGGGAAAAGCTGAGAGCTTTTCCCCTAAGGTCAGGAACGCGACAGGGATGTCCACTAGCACCACTACTATTCAACATAGTTTTGGAAGTTCTAGCCACAGCAATCAGACAACAAAAAGAAATCAAAGGCATCCAAATCAGCAAAGAAGAAGTCAAACTCTCACTCTTTGCAGATGATATGATACTTTATGTGGAAAACCCAAAAGATTCCACCCCAAAACTGCTAGAACTCATACAGGAATTCAGTAAAGTGGCAGGATATAAAATCAATGCACAGAAATCAGTGACATTCCTATACACCAACAACAAGACAGAAGAGAGAGAAATTAAGGAGTCGATCCCATTTACAATTGCACCCAAAACCATAAGATACCTAGGAATAAATCTAACCAAAGAGGCAAAGGATCTGTACTCAGAAAACTATAAAATACTCATGAAAGAAATTGAGGAAGACACAAAGAAATGGAAAAACGTTCCATGCTCATGGATTGGAAGAACAAACATTGTGAAGATGTCAATGCTACCTAGAGCAATCTATACATTCGATGCCATCCCCATCAAAATACCATCCACTTTTTTCAAAGAAATGGAACAAATAATCCTAAAATTTGTATGGATCCAGAAAAGACCCTGAATAGCCAGAGGAATGTTGAAAATGAAAAGCAAAGCTGGCGGCATCACAATTCTGGACTTCCAGCTCTATTACAAAGCTGTCATCATCAAGACAGTATGGTACTGGCACAAAAACAGACACATAGATCAGTGGAACAGAATAGAGAGCCCAGAAATGGACCCTCAACTCTATGGTCAACTCATCTTTGACAAAGCAGGAAGGAATGTCCAATGGAAAAAAGACAGTCTCTTCAACAAATGGTGTTGGGAAAATTGGACAGCCACATGCAGAAAAATGAAACTGGGCCATTTCCTTACACCAAACACAAAAATAGACTCAAAATGTTTGAAAGACCTAAATGTGAGACAGGGGTCCATCAAAATCCTAAAGGAGAACACAGGCAGCAACCTCTTTGACCTCAGCCGCAGCAAATTCTTCCTAGAATCATCACCAAAGGCAAGGGAAGCAAAGGCAAAAATGAACTATTGGGACCTCATCAAGATAAAAAGCTTTTGCACAGCAAAAGAAACAGTCAACAAAACCAAAAGACAAGCGACAGAATGGGAGAAGATATTTGCAAATGACATATCAGATAAAGGGCTAGTATCCAAAATCTATAAAGAACTTATCAAACTCAACACCCAAAGAACAAATAATCCAGTCAAGAAATGGGCAGATGACATGAACAGACATTTTTCCAAGGAAGACATCCAAATGGCCAACAGACACATGAAAAAGTGCTCAGCATCGCTCGGCATCAGGGAAATCCTAATCAAAACCTCAACGAGATACCACCTCACACCAGTCAGAATGGCTAAAATTAACGAGTCAGGCAACAACAGATGTTGGCGGGGATGCGGAGAAAGGGGAACCCTCCTACACTATTGGTGAGAATGGAAGCTGGTGAAACCACTCTGGAAAACAGTATGGAGGTTCCTCAAAAAGTTGAAAATTGAGCTACTATACAATCCAGCAATTGCACTACTGGGTATTTACCCCAAAGATACAAATGTAGGGATCTGAAGGGGTACGTGTATCCCGATGTTTATAGCAGCAATGTCCACAATAGCCAAACCGTGGAAAGAGCCAAGATGTCCATCGACAGATGAATGGATCAAGAAGAGATGATATATACATACAATGGAATATTATGCAGCCATCAAAAGAATGAGATCTTGCCATTTGCAATGATGTGGATGGAACTGGAGGGTATTATGCTGAGTGAAAGAAGTCAATCAGAGAAAGACATGTATCATATGACCTCACTGATATGAGGAATTCTTAATCTCAGGAAACAAACTGAGGGTTGCTGGAGTGGTGGGGGGTGGGAGGGAGGGGGTAGCTGGGTGATAGACATTGGGGAGGGTATGTGCTATGGTGAGCGCTGTGAATTGTTCAACTGTTGAACCGCAGATCTGTACCTCTGAAACAAATAATGCAATATATGTTAAGAAAATAAAAAAGAAGATAGCAGGAGGGGAAGAATGAAGGGGGGGAATCGGAGGGGGAGACGCACCACGAGAGACGATGGACCCTGAAAAACAAACAGAGGGTTCTAGAGGGTAGAGGGGTGGGGGGTGGGTAAGCCTGGGATGGGTATTAATGAGGGCACATTCTGCGTGGAGCACTGAATAAAAAAACAACTAATGGTGTATTGTATGGTGACTAACAACATAATAAAATAAAAAAAAGAAATAAATATCTAAACCATTAAAAAAAAATTAAAAAAAGAGTCTCTTATGGTTTAAAAAAAAAAAAAAGAGTCTCTAATGGTTTATCTCCTTCTCTGATTTCATCTTTTTTAATTTTTTCCTCTCTTCCCCTATGCTCCTATGCTGTTTTGTTTCTTAAATTCCACATATGAGTGAGATCATATGATAATTGTCTTTCTCTGATTGACTTATAAATAAGCTTTATTACAAAACTAACAAGTTAAAAAAACAAAACAAAAACAAAACAGGAAATCATCCTGAGCAGCACCATCTAAAACAAAGGTAACCACTTAAATTTAATTTTCTTCCTTTCCATTCCTATGATTTTATAGAACAGGCAAAAATTTTTCACTGTAGTTATTTCACTTATCAATATAGTATGTATACATTTCCATTTAGCTGCATAAGGCTTCACCTTAACACTTTAAAAGCATCATAACATTCAATTGAGTTGATATGATAAATTTAATTAACTGTATTTAAAATATAAATATTTTCTAGTTGGTCAATGCATGATAAACCAATGTATTAGTTTGTAAGAAACTGAGGCCATGATCCTAAACCTTCAATTTTTTTTTTAAACTGAGGACTGAGGTTATTTGCAACTATTAGCCTCATTTGTGACATAATTTTTCTCTTGAATGCATTAAATAGTCATGTGTTGTTTGTTCGTTCACTCAATACATTTTTGAGCTTCTACTCTGGGTATTATTAACTGGAAAAACAATGATGTAAGAAAAAAAAATTAAAAGTCCATGACTCTCGAGGATCAAATTTTCAAGTGAGCACAAGGAGAAGATAATATGTAAACAAATCATTATAATTTTGAATAGACCTAAGTGTTTTGAAGACAATAAATTATAGACTTGTGATTCAGAATGAAAGAATGATGGGATAAACTTTAGATGAAGTATTGATAAGGAGCAACTAAAGTTGTTTTTTTTTCTTCTAAGAATAATCTCCTACCTCCCACATCTTCTTTCTCCATTTAAAAACTGTATACATCATCTGTTTATCTTTTTTTTTTGCTTCCCTTTTGGTGTGTGGAAGAATAGAAGGTCATAAATTGCCCAAGTAGAACTAGTTACTGAGAATTTGGAAGTGAATCAATGTTGATGACTATAGTTCCTTGGCAAAATATTTTAAGAATAAGAAGCCTGAGAGGGCACATATTGAATAAAAAAAAAAAAGAGAGAGAGAGAGAGAGAAAGAAAAAAAGTAAAATTAAAAAAAAAAGAATAAGAAGTCCATAATCCCCAAGTACCAATGGTGACTAAGAGGAAAATTTTTCTACTTTGTCTTCCCCTACATTTTATTAAAAGCTATTTCTTCAGAGCCACCAGCTACAGATGAGATGAGTGGAGAGTGACTCATTCTTTGAATATATTTTACCATTATTAAACCACCATGCTTGTATGAATCTAAAATGGTTTGAGGTACAGAGTAAGTAGTAACTCTTCACGTTTTAGTGACGAGATTATTAAGCAGTGCCATATCTAAATGGATCTTACTGTCAGAATTGGAATTAGACATTCCAGGCTTTTATGACTTGTAATAAGTGTCTATTCCCATCATGACTTTTTAAATCAAAGTAATTTCATGTCCTATCTTGATAGGCTGAGTAAGGTTCAGTTTCTGAGATGGTACCCTAGGAACTTGTTTCTTTAATTGCCTAGAGTGCCTACTGTGAATTTTCTGCTGTAAAATTAAATTGCATTAGGTTTTTAACTCCCTGAGACCAACATTCACTTTGCATCCTACAATCTAGTACTAACATTTATTCTTAATGCTACTGGACTTCAGGTTGTTATGATATATGTCTTTGTCTTTGTAATTTTAAGTCAACAATCTAATTTCTGTTTGGAGCTGAAAACTAAGGACGGTTTGTTGTTTTCTTTGTTTACCTGGACTCCAGTTTTCTGGCTAGAAGGTTTTGGGAAGTGACAGTATGTTACTCTGGTATTTGATACAAGTAGAAGCAGCATTACAAAAGCAAATAATTTCACAGTAGGAGAGGAGAGGGAGAGAGAGAGAAGTGTCAGAGTGCCACTAAAGGCCCACTCTTGACCTCTTATTCATCATATATATATAAACACATTAACATCTTACTAATCATATATGTGTATATATGATGTATATGTATATATATAAAATGCCAAGTGCCCAATAGGATATAAATAGATATATCTTTTAAATTGTTTTATGAAAGATTGCTGATTGGGGATTGTCCCAATCTGGGTCTAAACACAGATTTAACACCAGCTAATTCAGTGAATTTGGGCAAGTCAGTCGATAGAGACCTCATTTTCAGAATCTGACAAACGTGGAAGCCATTTTGCTCGTTTCACTGACTTTGGAAATTGGAGTATAAAACCTGGGTGTTATACACAAACAATGAATCATGGAACACTACATCAAAAGCTAATGATGTAATGTATGATAGTTAACATAATAAAATAAAATTTAAAAAAAATGGAAAGTAATAGTTCCTTCTCTTAAAGTATTTTGTTCTCACAGCTTCACCTTGTGGAGTCTTGTCTCCATTACCCCCATATCGAAGGAGGCCCCAACAATCACTTAATGATCAGTTAGCCCAATTTTATGTGCTTTGGGCAGAACTATTTGTAGTGTTTCCAAGGAAATGATGAGAAAGAATGTATTTAGCTTCCCTGCCATGATTCTGGTACCAGAAAAAAAGCCCAAATATTGATTTGCCTTGCTCTGAGCAATATCATAGGAGCCTAGGGATGAGCCATCTGCACTGCCTACCTGACACATATCCTTCCCTATGAAATGCAGGCTAGTCCAGGGGGAAAATGTGAAGAAAAACTTGGTGTCCTCTGTTTCTCTTCTTCATAAACCAATTGTTCTGGATACTTATTAATATTTGTTGGCAAAATCAAATAGATTACAAATGATTTAAGCAAAATAAGGTTAAGTGTAGAGCTAGACCTCCTATGTCTGAAAATTTACCTCCATTATTTAGTGGCTCTATTGTAATCTAGGACAAGGTAATTAGCTTCACTGTGCCTTAGTTGCCACATTTGTAAAGTGGATGATACATACCCACCATGTAAGGTTATTTTAAGAATTAAATAGGATAATATATGTACAACACTTAGAAGGTAGGAAGCACTCGATTACCCTTAGTTCGTAGTAGTAGTGGTCATAGTTAGAGTAGTAAGAGTAGTAATTTTCCTTCATGGCCTTCTTTTCATCTGCCTTTGTCCTCAATAATACCTTGCTAAAAATGCTGATCAGTCTCCAAACTACTTAATGAAATGAGGAAACCTTCATTTTATCACAGGCAATAAGAAAACACTTACCATGTGATGATAGCATTTTAGGCATACAAGGCAGACAATGCAGGCACTCTGATCTCACATCTAACTGTTGGATCTGTCAAACTGGCTGATGGAGAGATCTTGTTGAGTTACCTGGGTCCACGAGGATACCTGAAATGTATTTATATGTACAAGTAAGGGTTTGTTTATTTATTTAAGCCAACCAACTATGTATATAGTTAGTAAACATGGAGAACATAAGAACTGGGTGACTTGCATTTTAATGTCAGCTGGAAGTAAGAAGGAAACTGAGCTTCGCTATCCTTTTGAACTGGGTTCTTGAAAGTAACTGAGCAGGGAAATGCACAAAGTGTTCAAATCTTGACTTGTGTGAATATGTGGACCATTAAATTCATAGCTGAGTTCCTCAGCAGATGCAACAGTATGGAAAATAGACATTGCAAGTTCAAATTTGACCTCCGCTTGGATTCAATGAAGAACTTAGAAAGATGAGGAGCATGACACTTTTAGGTCATACCTCTCACAAGGATACAGTGATGACTAATTACTTGGATCTTGTTGAGATAAGTTTTCTTTAACTGCATCATCAACAAAATGTTTTCTGGCCTGCAATGTTTTTTATTGGTCCTACCTTATTTATCAGTGTCATTTCTGCTGGTACCAAGAGAAACAGTAATTTATGAACCTTTACCACATACCTTTATTCAATCGGAAACTAGCATCACTTTTTTTTTTTTTTTTTTTTGACAGAGCAATGAAAAGAAGTCAATACATTTAAAGTCTGTGGACCAGGAGAAGTGGTTTTTTTTGACTCTGAAGTTGTTTATTGAAAGTTCTTAACATATTTACCATAGAATACCAAATCCCATGTTGAAAAGGAATTTTTGACTCTAGGTTTTCTTATTTTGGCTCTTCTACCACCTGAGTCCTTTTTTTTTTTTTAAATGCATTCTTCATGCCTTTTTCTCCACTGGTGGGAAAGCAGTAATTGGAAAGTTGTAGTGATAGTCTCTGCCTTAGTCAAAACAACAAATAACCTTAAACACAAGCCACTCAGATTTTAATTCTTTCTCCTTTTATAAAACGTAAATGCATACCTTTCAAAAGAGTTATATTCTTAAGGGCCAGGACCTTGTCTAACTCATCTGTGTTTGCTGCGTCTAAAAACTAAATAACATTTAGTCAGTGCTTAATTTAAATTTACTGAATAATGATACTTTATAATTTTCCTTTGCTTGTCATTTTGTTTGGATATAGATATTCTTAGCAAATACGATTTTACATTTTCCAAGATCTTTCTCTTATTTGGAGATATTTAAGTTTCTTGGTGCTTTTTGAAATAAGCATGATAAAACAAAAATTTGAAAATATCTCTCTATGGTGGAATCCAGAAGCTTTCACCTTCACAGCTCCCCTTGAAAAGTGTGCAACACTCCCACTGTTACAGCTGACCTTAGAGCAGAAGAATTACAATGGCCGCAAAACGTAGCGTAAATAATTTCCATCAGTTATACACATGTCAGTCTGGCAATGGGCTGACTTTTGTGTGGGAATGCTGAAGATGTGGGAAGCATCAGGGTCAAGGGAACATTCAACCAAGAGCACAACAACATGCACTCCCTTTCATCATCTGTTTCCCAAACATTTTTCTCCATTTGTTCAGAAAACCAATGATAACAAGTTACATTTATGTAACCCTTTTCACCTCAAAGAATCCCTAACATTTTGCAGATCAAACATTTGTATAGACTTCATTTACATTTAATCTTTTTTTGGGGGGTGTCTCAATTAAATAGGAACCTAAAGCAACCAATTCTTTTCTGCTTTCATGCACTTGGATGTGTGAGGAATGACAACTTTAATCATGTTCCTCATAAAACAAGTGCAGGATCTTCCCTGGCACCAAAATAGTCCCAAAGAGCTGTAATTAAAATGAAGTGGTCAATGGGCTGCTTTTGATGACAGCAAGGCGATGACCCAGAAGGCAGCCCTCACTCCAGTGTCACTGTTCCACCATCTATTTCAATCAGGTTGGGGTTTTGACTTTCTTTACCATCTGATTAGTTATACAAATAAAACTGAAATGCTAGATGTCAAAAGGAGTGGGAGGGAGAAGGAGGAAAGAGAACAGTAAATTCCTGTTAATGTTAACATTGTATTTCTTTTTTTTTTTTCTATAACTGCAGAAAAATACACATTCATAGTCCTACTTATGAGATTTATGGGTAGTATTGATTGGTGTTTTGGGTCATCCAGGTTGGTTATTAAAGCCAATATTCTAAATTCTTCAGACACAGAAAATTTAAAAAATAAATCATGATGATCAAACTTGCTACAAGACCATGTTATTTGTAAACTCAGTCATAGTTGAATACTTTGAAACATACAATTATCAAATCCACAGAAAGGTAAGAGAATCAAGAGCTCTTTTGAGCTCAGATTAATCATTACACCTGTGGAAACCACTTCACCCCCCACTGGGATTCCAGCATGTTGGTCAAGGATCATTTTTCTTTCTCTTCCTACACATGTCAATAGAAGTCAAAACTCCAACTGTTATCTTTAATTACCTGAACAAAAATCTACTATGCAGGTAGTTCAAGTTTAATTTACCCCCTGTCGTGATACTAAACTGTCAAGAGAAAAACATGTGATTCAGAGTTGTACAGTCTGGAGAAACTGCCTACGAGGCAGGTCTGCTAATATACCTATCCCTGGAAAACTAGAGAGTTTTGGAGGTTTCTTCTGCAACTTAATGTTTCATGTCTATTGTGGGATGAATTTTAGCTGGCTGTTGATTTGCAGCTCCTTTTCCACATTGCTCAAATTGGGGTCAATTTCTTACTTCTGATTTTGTAATAATTTATAGAAAGCACACACTAGTTTTGATCTAGCTATTCCTCATAAAAACCTTCTAGTGTGCCCCGATCCTTCCTGCTAGCTTCGAGGTAGTGCTTATCTAGCCAACACCGTATGTGTGAAGTTTCCAAGCATTGTGTCATTTTGTCAAGTTATTCACAGCCTTCCCATGTAAGATTTTAAACCAGCTACCTCTCTCTAGGCATGGGAAAAAAACATGACTTCGTTTGACATAAATAGTACAATTACATATTAAATACAAATACGTTTATTCCTAAGATATAGGTGAGATCTCAAATGGCCATGTTAGTTGTCTGTGATTGGGAACTGACATTTTACTCAGCTTATTTGGATCCTTAAATTTTGAGTTTTTCAGTTTTTTGAGTTCTCAATTTTCTGTTCAAGTGAAAAGCTGCAGAACTTCCTGCAGCTCCAGTTTAATCTTTTGGCTCATGTCAGGGCCTCCCTTCTGACCCAAGTAACCCCCACGTTCTCTCCTAATCCTTTGTGATGTTGACAGTGAAACTCGGGTTCTATCGATGAAGCAGCTTATGAGCTATTATCTGGAAGGCCCCTGTATTTTCTTGCCGAAGGTGAATTTTTGCTCTTTCTGAGAGATTTGCCAAGAAATACAGCTTAAAGAAAAGTTTTACAGTTTCTTTTCCACTCAGGAGGATGAATTTCTAGGTCACATGGTATCTTTGGTCTAATCCAGAAGCTAGGCATGAGTCAAAGTCCCACAAGAAAATAACTAACTTGACCCTAAAGAGACATAGAGTTAGGCAAACATGAAGAGAAATGGCTAATATTTATTGGATATTTGTTATATGCCAACACTATTCTAAGGGCTTTACATGTGCCAAATCATTTAATGTCGTCGCAATAACCTTATGAATAGACAGTGGATCATACATATATATGTACGTATATATATAAAGAGACTGTATAATGTATATATATATATATAACATATATATGAATAGATATGTGTGTATGTGCACGCACACATGAGTATATGGCAACTTTAGTCCTCCGGTTGCTTAGGTCAAAAAACTAATTTTTGATTGTACTCTTTCTTTCTAAATCCAGATCCATAAAGAAATACTATTGGCTCTGCCTTCAAAATGCACCTAGAACCTGTCCGCTCTTCACCTCCATCGCCATCACCTTGGTCCAAGTCTCCAAATGTCTTGCCTGGATTACTGTAATAGCCTAGTAATGAGTTCTCCATTTTCCACTTTGTTCATTCCCCCAAATTCTGTCTCCATCTATTTTCAACACAGTGATCCTTTTAAATCTCAAATCGGACTTTGTCTCTCCTGTGCTCAATATTCTACACTGGCTCCCCATTTCACTCAGAGTAAACACCGAAGTCCTTGCAATGGTCTGTCAGGCCCTGTATGATCTGTTTTCTGTTACCTCTCTCACTAATTTCCCACTACTATTCTCCTGATTACTGGCCCCATGCACACACAAGACACAGCCTTGGCTGTAGTATTCCCTCTTTCTGGAACACTCTTCCCTCAAACATCCATTTGTCAAATGACCTACCTTTTTTAAGTTCTTGTTCAAATTTCACTTTCTTAATAAGGCAAAGTATGTTCCAGTTTTTAATCATCATTTTAATTAGGATTAAAAAAATAGGCCCAGAGGGGTTAAATATGAAGACTCTGATTTGAACTTATGCCATTTGATTTGTAGATAGTTCGTTTAACTGCAAACTACAAGTATGGAAAAGTCATAATATTAGCCCTTTATCTTTGTTTTGCATATGGTTGTAAATTAGGGGCATATACATAGAATATGAAGCTCTCTACAGCTGGAAGGCATGAAATGTCTTCCCCAAGGCTGACTTTCATGACTGTGGCTTTGCTTTTGGAAGTGTTCCTCTCTTTGAGATGCGCTGTTTCTCCCCCTTTCCCACCCTTCACACCAGATTTAGTGGCATCTCCTCTACCAGGCCTTCCACGTCACCAGATATTTGGTTTATATTCTATGTCTTCTCCTCATGGCATTCATGCTTCAACCATTACCGTCGTGAGTTATACTGTGTTTCATCCACTAACATACTTTGTTCTTTGTTTATAAAATAATATGTACTCAGTAACGACTAGTTTGAACATTGGATAAATGGACAAATTAGTATCCTAATTGATCTCAGCACAAATTAAATTTTGCATACAACAAGATTTCTACTTTTTTAAAAAAGATTTTATTTATCTATTTGAGTAAGAGAGAGAACGACAGAGAGAGAGAGAGCATACAAGCGGGGAGGAGGGGCAAAAGCAGAGGGAGAAGCAGGCTTCCCGCGGAGCAGGGAGCCCAATGCGGGGCTCGATCCCAGGACCCTGGGACCATGACCTGAGCCGAAGGCAGACGCTTAACCGACTGAGTCACCTTGGCGCCTCAAGATTTCTACTTTTTGAAAGGTAATATAAGCGAAATGGCATTTGCATGCTTATATACACATGTGCATGTTTACACACACACACATACAAACACACAGGTAATTTTGGAAATATGGGGAGCTTATTCCTAATATACTTCATCTCCCCTGCCAAACAGTATTTTTAGACATTTGAATCTTTTAATGTGGCTTCTATCTAATAAGTGAGGCACTTCAAAAAAAAAAAATGTATTCTATGGAAACTGTTGAGGAGTTCTTACTAAAGCAAGGTTTTCGAACATCAACATTTCTAGAAAGAAAACCATAAACTTAAAATAAAAAGAATATTTTGAAATAAACTCACCCTTAAGAGCCCAAATGGAGACCATCCCCTCCACAGAAAATTTTCTGTAGTTATTTTAGTAGACTGTGTTGCTTGCTCCAGATATATATATATATAGATATAGATATAGATATATTTTTTTTATCACAAATCTATTATGGACTGAATGTTTGTACTCACCCCAAATTCATATGTTGAAATCTTAACCCTCTAGTGTGGCTATATTTATTTGGAGAGGGAACCCATCAGGAAGTCACTAAGGTTAAATGAGGTCATAAGAGTGGGGCCCTGGTCTGAGAGGATTGTGGCCTCATGAGAAGAGGCACCAAAGAGCTTGCTTTCTCCACATGCACCACAGAAGGGCCACGTGAGGATGTCGGGAGAAGGTGGCTGTCAGTGTGCCAGCAAGAAAGGCCTCAATAGAAACCACACAGTCCAGACCCTTGATCTCAGACCTCCAATCTCCAGAACTGTGAGAAATACATTCCTGTTGTTTAAGCCTCCCAGCCTATGGTCCTTTGTTATGGCAGCCCAAGCTGACTGACACGGATACTCTGTTATATTTGCAGTTAATGTCTCACGACACTGATGCATTTTTTTTGTTTTTGTTTTTTAATTGAGGTATAATCCACATCTCATATGCTGTTAGTTTCAGGTGTACAACATAATGATTCCATATTTGTATACACTGTGAAGTGATAACCACAATAAGTCTAGTTGACATCTGTCTCCACACGCAGTCACAGATTTTTTTGCTGTTGTGCTGATCACAACACTCATTCTGCCTTCCCTGAATAAATAATAAATTTGAGGAAACAGAAACTGATTCATTTTTCTTGTTCACACACTTAAGCTTGTATTACTTAGAAAGAGTAAGCATTTACATTTCTTGAGTAACATGCCATTTTCTTATAAGTGAATTGAAGTTGCTTTTCTTTTTTCTCTTTTTCTCTGTCTTCTCTTGGCAGATTTCAATTGTGTTCCTCACCAATTTTGGCTATAAAAAAATAAGAGGAAATGTCTAGGGCAGGATGAGAACATCTGCTCTTGTTCTTCAAGAACAATACTTGGCTATTTCTCTCATCTGTAATCGTCTAGAATAAGAAGTTAGAAATGCATATTGCTCAAAACACAGAGTGTAGGTGGTGATTTTAGCATATTTGGAATCACAGTTCCCATTGAGATTTCAATGAAAGCTATAGATGTCACAAAAATGCACATGGTCAAATGCATGCACAATTTCAGGGGCTGGTGGACCTCTCGATGCTCGTTCAAGGACTCTCCTAGATGTCCTTGAATCCCAGGCTAAGAACCTCTGTTCCAGGCCATGTAATTTTCTTCATCACAGTAGGTGGGCCTTACCTGAGCTTTCTGTAAAGATTTGGAAAAAGAAAGGTGCTGGAGGTCACATAATCTGAAATCACATTTCCAGTTTTCCAGACCAGTACTTCTTACGGGAAGCTCTGAAGTAAGGACATGGGAGCTTCTGATATTGGAAAATTTATACTACTGTGTAAACGAAGAATTCTGAAAGCTTCTTAAAACGGCCCACTGCTTTCCTGATGATATTCGCAAAGTAGGTTGCCTGTGATATTTTTAAAAATCATGTGGGAAATATTTCAAGGCCTGATCACAGACTACACATTAAAATGAGTCATCATGATGACTTATACTTTGAGCGAGGGAGACAAACAGCCTTAAGGGAAGTCAGAGCTGCTGAAAAGCAGCTTGTACATTCTGATATATGTCCTGTCATCCTACTAGAAGTGAGGGAGGAGCAGGGATGAGAGGGACTCCTCGAGCTGCTGCACTCACGACCTGCCTCTGGATCTCAGGTTGTGGAAGGACTGCCTCAGAGCCTGGTGGGGAGGGGCTCACTCTTTCTTAGCTCCATGGGCACAACTGAGCTTGCATGCAAGCTGAGACCCACCCCCGCCCCCCCGGCCGGATAGTATGCCTCCCGCCCCCCGCAACTCCACAAGGGAAGGAAAAAGGAAGCCTATGGTATTTATTCTTACTTTTTTTCAGCTCACTTTATAAACTAACTTGTAATGGTTTGCATTTGAATGGAACAAACCAATCCATATTATACAGAATAATAAAGATTTTTTCAACCGTACTTTAATTATAATGAAAGATCTTAGAAAGTCCCTCAGTAACCCTCCTTATTATATTAGATGTTAAAAAGCAAACACATACAAAATGATACAGCTCTTTTGTTGCCAACGGGATGCTCTGATGGACGAAAACATGCATTATGCAGAATATGGATAATAATGCTGCATATGTCTTGATCAAGATATTATTCCTCTTCTCAGAAGTTTATTTCATACCACTCCTTTGCAAGTGTGGGGTCAGAGGTACGATGCTTTGATGATGACAAGGTGCTAAAGACACCTTAGATAAGTAGGACAGAAACTTTTCATGCATTCAGTATTCTGAAGAAAAGGGATTTTTTTTTCTTTTGCAGAGAACAAGTTCTTTTCCCAGGTGTTCTGAAATAACATCTAACATCTTTGATGCTGCATATTTTCTTATATGCATGCAGCAGAAATCTCAGTTTCTCCTGAGTCCTGTGCTATTTATGAATGCAAATAAGAAATAGAACTTCCCTTCCCTAATTGCACCTGGCAAATAGTCAGAATGACAGATTGGGAATGTTCTTAGTCCGTTCTTTAGGCAGAGCCAAACACCCCGACACACAACAATTAAACCTTCACTTGCCCCTCCCACACAAACCATCACCATCACTGTCATCATCCCTTCTGCCACTGAGAAAATACCTGAGCTACTTACATCTCCTCCGGGTGCCTCCGGCTTCACTTCCTGGCTTCCTCCTTTCAATAAATATATGTTGATATCTATGCTTTGGGATTTTAAAGTCTTAACAGTTTTAAGATATTCCACCTATAACTTTGCACAGGAAATACAATTACGTGTTTCAGACTATTTTCTAAGAGTCTCGGTGAGCTTGATTCGTGGAAAGAACACTGATTTTCAATCCTGATTCTGCTAATTGTGTGATCTTAGCAAAACAATATCAGTTTTTTGAGCCTGCACTTTTGGATCTGTAAAATGGGAGCAGTCATGTTTGTAATACCTTGCTCACGGACTTACTGTAAGGACAAACAGTAGAGAACATATATGAAGGTACTTGGTAAACTGAACGCTGCTTTTTAAATAATAATAATATCGTTATTATTTCTATAGTTCATAACTCCTCACTTCTACAGACAAATTAAAGGTTGAATTTACATCTGCCAATTGAAGCATTTTGTATTTGCACAATAGCATGAAAAAGCTCCTTTTTATTTAATACTGTGTGCCTTTATCTTCATGTAAGTTAGCAGAAAGTTGCTGGCTAGAGCAGTCCTTGGTCAAGTCTACGGAATCAGCCAAAGATCTAGATTAGAATAAGGCTGTTCTTAATATATAGTAATTGTTCACTCCAATATTTTTAAATCATTGTCGTATTTTATCAATCAAAATAGACTATTTAAATCAACATTTTTCTGGCCCAGGACCCAGAAATATAGAAATCTTGGGTGATAATTATCTTTTTTCTTTCTTTATTTCTGTGATCAACATTTTAGCATAAATTTAGCTAATTTTCATTATTTTTAAAATTATTTATTTATTTATTTGTCAGAGAGAGAGAGAGAGAGAGAGAGAGAGCAGAAGCAGGGGTAAGTGGCAGGCAGAGGGAGAGGCAGGTTCCCTGCTGAGAAGAGAGCCCAGTGAGGGAGGATCCCAGGACTCTGGGATCACGACCTGAGCTGAAGGCAGATGCTTAACCAGTGAGCCATCCGGGTGTCCCCAGTTAATTTTAATTGTTAATTGGTAGACATTTGTGCCTCAGTTTTATTCTCTATGAACTAAGAATAATGCTAATACTTCACAGCTTTGCTGTGAAGACTTAAAGAAGTAACAGAATTAAAATGCTTAGAACTCTTCAGGAACAAGTAAGCACCAGTAAAATATCACTACTTTTGTATTAGTATCATTCATTCACTCAACAAATTGATAGATCACCCACTATGTGCAAAACGCTATTCTAAGGGCTTGGGATATACAAGTCAATGGACAAAGATTCTAGCTCTCATGGAGTTTATATTCTAGTTTGAGGAGCAGAGAGACAAACAATAATCAATAAGCATAATAAAAAAGAGCATGTGATAATTGCTATGGGAAAAGTGTAGAGAAGGGTGAGGGCTCTCAGGAGTGCTGGAGATCAGAAATGGGAGATTAAGAAATTATATAGAGTAGTGAGGGTAAACCTAATAGAGAAGATACGTGCAGTTTGAAAGAAGGCAGCCATGCGCATATCTATCAGAAGAATGTTCGAGATAGGGGCGCCTGGGTGGCTCAGTCATTAAGCATCTGCCTTCAGCTCAGGTCATGATCCCGGGGTCCTGGGATCGAGCCCCTGCTCCATCCATGGGAGGCCTGCTTCTCCCTCTCCCACCCCCCTCCCCCGCTTGTGTTCCTGCTCTCGCTGTCTCTCTGTCAAATAAATAAAATCTTAAAAAAAAAAAAAGAATGTTCCAGATAGAGGAAACAGCCAGTGGAAAAACCCTAAAGCAGGAAGGTGCTTATCATATGCAGGAGTAATCAAGAGTTCAATGTGACTAGAGCAGAGTAGAGAGAACAGTGATAGGAGATGAAGTCAGGGAGAGAATGGAAGATAAAACCACATTAAGACCATGTAAATCCCCGGAAAGACCCGCACTCGGGAGCAATTGGAGGGTTTGGAGAGAAGGATGATGCTGTCAGGCCGATGTTTTTAACAGGATCGCAGGGCCTGTTGTGTTGCGGCCACGCCCCCAGCACGTGAGGGCAGACGCAGGAAGACCAGCCAGACAGCCAAGAGAGCAGATGCGGGGAGAGGGAAAGGGGGCTTGGACCAGGGATAGCAGTGGGCGTGGTAATAAATGTTTGGGTTGTGGATGTATTTTAAAAGGTAGAGTCAGTGGGATCACCTTATAGGAAATAATTCTTACAACACTTCACTTCAGTTTCTATACTGCAGAAAGCTCCCAGGAGAAATCAGAACTGCAAAGATTTGGAAGCTCTCAAAAGAAAGGTGGGAGTTACCTATAAAGGTTGATATGAGGGCGCCTGGGTGGGTGGCTCAGACGTTGAGCGTCTGCCTTCGGCTCAGGTCGTGATCCCAGGGTCCTGGGATCGAGCCCCACATCGGGCTCCCTGCTCAGCAGGGAGCCTGCTTCTCCCTCTCCTACTCTCTCTGCTTGTGTTCCCTCTCTCGCTGTTTCTGTCAAATGAATAAATAAAATCTTAAAAAAAAAAAGATTGATATGAGCTCTGTGTCCACAGCTTCTGTCATGAAAAAGATAACCAAAAAAGAGGGTTTGATTATTTTGTGAAGCAGAGAGAAAACTATTATCAAATATTGATTTGGTGTCCCACAACTTAGGCGACTCCTAGAGACACAAAGCAGAACACAGATGCAAACCCCGAAAAGAGGGAGAATTCTACAGAGCTGAGGATTGCTCTGTAGAACTAAGAAAACCTGTGGTTTAGCGCCGAGTGTACAGGCAGGCCACATGTGAAATCTGTTCCACTACTTACTGGCTTCAGTTTCTTCATCTGTAAGGTGGGGATGATAATAAGGTTAGTAAGGAACTTACAAGGTTACTTTTGTTGTTGTTGTTGTTGTTGTTGTTTTAAGATTTTATTTATCTATTTGACAGAGAGAGACCGCGCGAGAGAGGGAACACAAGCAAGGGAAGTGGGAAAAGGAGAAGCAGTCTCCCCAGGCGGGGCTCGATGCCAGGGCCCTGGGACTACGACCCGAGCTGAAGTCAGACGCCCAATGACTGAGCCACCCAGGAGCCCCTTGCTTTACATTTTAAATGAATTATTTTAAGAAAAGGGCTTAGAGTAGTACCTAGCAATTAGTGTTGTATGTGTTAGGCATTATTTTATGTGTGTGGGGGGGCGGTGAGTTGCAGAGGTGGAGTCTCTGTTCTAGGTAGATCTTTCATTGCTGTTTTGTACTTCCATTAGTCAGTACTCGTTTGTTAAGATTTGGATGATTGGACTCTGAAAGACTGATTCATGTTCAACAAACCCCAATGAATTTTATTCGTAAGCCAAAAAAACAACAACTTGGTTATTTTCTCTGAAGTAAATGCTGCCAAAGGAACCAAAAGTACATGTCAGCAAGTATAGAATTCTTTTCCAGACCATTCCCCCAACAATGGAAGAAAAGTGTCAGTAAGTAAAGAGATACTCAGATGACTTGAAGAAATATTTTCACAAAGTTGTGGTAACCTGCTGGGCCACCATTTCCTGAAGGGCTGCTTAACAAGGAAACAGGAATCCGAGTGTCAGCCAGCCACTCAGTGAAGACAATTTCTAGACAGCAAGGGGGGAATACAAAATTACCATTTTTTCCTCAGGGTTCCCAATTTTAGCATTTCTAGTACACGACAGTCTGTCTCTCTTCTCTAATTACAAAAATCCTCTCCATCACTTTAATGTGCCTCCAAGGCTTGTTGTCATTTCCAGGATTTCAACTTACTTTATACTAATTTTACCCATTATATTTGAATTTACAGTTTCCTGATTGCCTGGTAATATTGAGAGGTACACACTCACCTCATTAATCGCATACACATAAATCATATTTTCAAGTGTTATTTCTTGAGAGATATGGGTGGTCAGCTAATCAATCTCATGCATGAGTGAATTCTAATTAGCTCCATTTTAAGAAATTATTTTTCCCAATTGTGAGTCTCTGACTTTGTATCTTAGGAGCGCTTTATTCTGAAATGCATTCTTTATTTTCATCAATTATGAAAGAAAGGAGTGGAAACAAAAAGAAAACAAAAGTGCTATCCAGAGAAAGAACATGTTTCTGCTTGATACCACTTAATGAGATGGCATCCAGAAACTACTGCAAGTTTGCAACTGTCTCTGTTAAATCCATCAGATTCACCGTGGGAGCCATACTCCAAGATGATCTCAAGATGATACCTCAAAAGTCCCAAAGTGTTCAAAAGAGCAGAGTTAGCCTCTTTTAAACCTTAATCATTCTTCCTGTAATTCCATTTTTCTCCTCATTTGTTTTAAGCCCACCCAGATAGTTTGGTTTTCTTTGGAGTACTCCCAAGCATTTATTTTAATGAATACAATTAAAATTTTATTATGTGATCCACAGGGTTCATCCGAATTTGGCACTGCTTTGGAAGTTTCAATCATTTTCCTGGGCCAAAAGGAACTCTGTTGAGAAGATAAAATATGGATTTTAGCAATAATGATGTTGCCTTGGCTTGTGAAAGTACTGAATTAGTGTTGTGGGAAAACACATCATTAACTTTTAATAATATTTTCTGGAACAGAAAATCTGGCAGACCATGTTTATGCTTTTTTTATGATAAATTTAAAAGGAAGATATGTGCATATTTACACAATAATAACATTATAAGGAATCATTATTATAAAAGAAAGATGAATATCAGAGTAAAATTAATTTTATATACATTATTATTTTATTATTAGATATTATTAGATTATTATATTAGAACCATTTGAAATAGTGTTCATTGGATCTGATGTTCTGATTCCATAAGTTACTCATATATACGATGTTTGATTTAAAGGCACTGCACTCATATCTTATCAATTGTTGGGACTATATAACAATATTGTTAAACAAAAAAAACCCCCATTCGACATAGCACAAAGAGCACAATTTATTACTGGGGAAGCATTGTCCTTTTTATATGCATGTAAGTTAGCATGAAAGTGAGTTTAAACTCTGGACAGAATTTCACACAAATTTACAAGGTAAAGCAGAAGAAAGGACCACAAAAACTTCTTTTATCTCCTTGCGAGATAAGTAGATGCACCTTGCGTTGTCTCCTGTGAGGCTCATGACAAAATGAATTAATTTTGGAAGCATGTGTTTACAGTTCCAAAGATCTGAAAGGCCCATGACCTTGCATGGTGAAATCACAAGTTCAAGCCTCTTTGGGGGCCTATCATTTTCACAAGTACACACCCTAAGGAGGAGGAGATAGGGAAGCAGTTGTCTACTTCCTCTTTATTAAACAAAGATAATTTTATCATTTTACACTTACATGACTAAGAAGAGCAACTTGAATGATATTTATTAAGAAACCGAGTACCAAAGGGACTCTATGTATATGTATATAGGTAATATATATGTATATATGTATATATGTAGGTATGTAATAAGAATATGCCTTCCCATCTATCTTTCTTCCTTTTTTTTTTTTACTAATTAATAACTTTAGTTACTGGATCATGAATGATAAATATAATTAATTTTACAAAATTTTAATATAAATAGTCAACATATGATTGAAATAGCTTTCCATATATTTGGAAGATATTTGTATGGTTATACCAGTTATACCATCCATTGATTAAATTAGGCCCCAAAAAGAAAATGTGTGTGAAACCATTCAATTTGTGCAAGAATGATTTAAAAGGAAGATTCAGAACAAGGTGCTTGACAGTTGTCTCCTACAAAATATGAGCATAAAATTAAAGTTTTAAAAATAGTAGAAAGGAGCATAATTATCATTATATCCATATGGTATGATATTATTGAATACCTGGAAAACCTAGGATAATTTAAGAAGGTAATGAATATCACAGTTAATATTCAAAAATACATTATTTTTTTTAACTAAAAATAACCAGTAAAAAATTTTAATGGAAATTGTAAAAACAAATGCCGTTTAAAAAAGCAAAACAACTCACTCAACAAATGCATACAGGAAGAGGGGCACCTGGGTGGCTCAGTCGGTTAAATGTCTTTCTTTGGCTCAGGTCATGATCCCAGAGTCCCAGGATTGAGCCCCACATCCGGCTCCCCTGCAGGGAGCCTGCTTCTCCCTCTGCCTGCAACTCCCCCTGCTTGGGCTCTCTCTCCCTCTCTCTGTCAAAAATAAAATCTTCATTTAAAAATGCATATGAAAACATATACAAGCCTTATGAAGAAAAGTATGAAAATCTAGTAAGGGGCATAAATATTTCTGCAATGGAGAAATATAACTTATTCTTGGCAAGGAAGATTCAACTCTATAAAGATATGACTTTTTGAATTAATTTGTTAGGTGAAAATAGCAAAGGAACTTTTTCTGACTGAAGAAAGAGTTTCTGTAGTTCACCCAAAAGAATATATTTCTGAGAAGTCAGGAAATTTTGAAGTGAGAAATGTTTAGTTCTTTCTCTCTTTGCTTATAATCTTAGCAACGAAAATAGTGTGGTCCTGCAAGAGATATAAATTAGATAAGCAACAGAACAGAATTTAAATATAAAAAATGATGAACTTAAATGTAAAAACTAAAACCAAATTGTAGGAAAATATGTTTTAGAAATAGAATTTAGATGAGAAATTCTTTTTTTAAAAAAACTTTATTTTAGAGAGCGTGCACGCGAGTAGGGGCAGGAGCAAAGAGACAGGTGCAAGCAGACTCTCTGTTGAGCATGGGAGCCCCACACAGGGCTCAATCTCATGACCCCCCACGACCCAGAGGTCATGACCTGAGCCAAAATCAAGAGTCAGCCGCTTAACCAACTGAGCCACCCAGGCACCCCTAGATGAGAAAGGTCTTTCTAATATATCACTAAAGCTAGAAAGCACAGGAACTTTCAAAATAAATTTTATTTACAAAATAAACAAACAAGATTTAAACTTCTTTATGGCAAAAAATACAACCTTAACAAAATTGTAAGACAAATTCTAAATTGGGAGAAAATCATATTTGCAGCACATCTGACAAATATGCAATGGAGCTTTTATCAATCAATAGAAAAAAGAACCCAGAATACACAGGCAACTCATGAGAAATGTAATTTTAATATTATATATATTTATTTTTAAAGATTTATTTATTTGTTTTAGAGAGAGAAAGCATGAGCAGGGGGAGGGGCAGAGAGAGAGAAGCAGACTCCCCACTGAGCATGGAGCCCCAAGGGGGAGGCTCCACATGGGGCTCGATCTCACCACCCTGAGATCATGATCCAAGCCAAAATCAAGAGTAGAACACCTAACTGACTGAGCCACCCAGGTGCCCCTGGAGAGTGGTTACTTTATATGATGCTGGTGGGACTATATATATTCTTTAACAACTTCTGAAGCAATATGACAATGAACATCAAAAGTATTAAAACATGAAAATTTTTGACCCACCAATTTCAAATCTAGAAATTTCTTTTTGCAAAGAGCCCTGTGAAGCAGGTGCTATCCCTATCATGGATGAGGTCCATGAAGATCATGGAAGTTGGAGCAGTCACTAACTAGAGAGCCACAGATATCCTTGCTTTGACTCAAAAAGTGTTTTTGCTTTATTTTAAATTTAGGCCAACAGCTAAAATTTGAATGTTTCACCTAAAAATAGTGGGTTCCTCGTTTCTCTCCAAATTCAGAGGGGCTGGCATATTGGAGCCAGAGATACCCTTAACTATGGCTAGCTGGAACCAAGTAGCAGCTGACCCTTTGAGACAGGGTTTGTGCTATAAGGTCCATCCCAGACCCTACCACCTCTACACTTGGCCCATTTCATTCACTTCTATCAGTTTGACCTTTGGATTTGCAGTTCCTGAGTTGTATTTGCTAATCAACAGAAGACAGACAATTCAATTTTGGCTCTTCTACCTTCAAGTCTGAGATACAGCTGCATTTTTGTCTAGAAAAAAAAATCTACTTTTTCATTTATGATTCTTCCTTGATCCCTGGTCCTGGGTCATGACTTCTCCAGTGGTTTTATAATCTTATATTTCCTAACTCAAACATTTACTTTTTGGTTTGGGCCCTGGAACTGTGAAGAAGAGACAAGTGTAGGCGTGTTTTGTGGAATTTTCAGTTTATCAAATGAACTGCCTCTGTATGTAGTGGCAGTTCCTGGCTCTCCTCATCAGATACTTTTGTAATTACTCTCTCCCAATTCATTATAGATTTGCTTCGGTTGGAGACTTGATCTATTAACTCTTAGTTTCATCAGCAGCTCCAGCAAAATTTTCAGTCTGGCTCTCCTTCTTAAGCTATGACTCTCCGTGCCGGGGATTTTCTCTTTTTTTTTTTTTTCCAAATAGTAACGTAGTCTGATTTATATTGGAAATCTGTCAAATTGCATTAAACAGTTCTTGATTGAATGAGCAGTTTCCAAGCCTCTTTCCCACAGTGGTCACAGAGCAGAACTGCACAATCTGTTTGGCTAGTCTCAGGCAGGTGTTTTTGTCTTCACAAAAGTTCGTTCTTTATACCAGTCTGTCTGGAGATGGAAATTTTTCTCAGGAGGATTATGAGAGGAAATCAAGGAGAAACAGGTTTTTTAACATTTTTTTCACACCAGCAACTTTACTTCGTGCTTATCAGTTAGCCCAAACCCTGTAAGTTACCCACTTAGTAGCTCAGCAAAACTAAAACTATGGTTCTTGAACTGCAGTGCGCAGGGGCGGGGGGAGACGACGAATCCTGAGCTCAGAAAATGAGGTGCTTTTAAAAGAAACATGTAAATAATAGAAAGGCCTAATATGTAACCCCCATCATTCTGAGTTGGTAGTTAAACCTTGGACTTTGATGATGCTCATAAATGTCTTTTGGCAAAACAATTCTATGGTAAAGGATTGGGCATTACTGCTGGGGGGGAAATTAGGGGACAAGACACTTTGTTTTACACATGAGGAAACTTATGCCAAAGACAGTTCAGGGACACACTAACCAACCCACAGCTGCTAAATAAGTACAGCAATGGTAAGAATACTAATTTTGTGCATTTGGATCATCATATAAGCTGTGCATCATTTAAAGCATAAAACTCCTATCTTCCAGAAGCTTAAAACCAAGAAGGGAACATGGGACATGCACACACACATACACCCCCTAAAACAAATACCACATGAAGATAGCAACCTTCCTCCAGATTAAGAAACCCTAGTGGAAATGTGTCAACCAACAAACTCTGATGTGTTAATCAGAATCACATGTAGGAAAAGAAGACCAGGCCATTCAAAAGAGAAAAGTCAACAACTAGCAATAAAAATGATCATTAATTGTGAGAAAACACAAGTAAAACAATACATTTTGCATTTGAGAAGTGGCAGCTTCTGTTTGACGGGACTTGGGTGAGTTTGAACGTGAAGCATTCTTATAGGTCAGTCTCTGCAGGCTGAGAGGGCCTTGGGAAAAGCCAAAATTAAGTGGAGGATGCGGGACAGATCAAAAGAGAGGACCTCAGCTACAGAGGTTAGATCCAGAAAAGATACCTGAGCGATAGAAAGCTCCTCAGGTGACATGTTTTGCCATGATCAACATACAGATGTCCCATCTTGTGAACAGAGATTGTCGATAAGAGACGTCCCAGGTGCAACTTCTCTTCATAATGCAAGAGAAGAGGGAAGAACGTGAGGAAATCCCCCGTATGTAGCAGGCTCCTGCCATTCATGTGGCAGCTGTGGGAAATGGTCCAGCTCTGGGGGAACAAGGCTGGCAGAGGGAAAGCCATGCAGCCTTTGAGGGGGATGAGGGTCCTAGGGAGAGGAATGAGATCAACCAATTGTGGAAACATTTTTTGACCATGTGGATAAAGGTGGAAGGTGGAACAATTCTAAGAAATTAGGTGATAGACTGACAATCCAATAATGGCTCACTGCATAATGAACAGGTTTTATGACCTCCATATGTCCAGACAAGGTCCAGTTTATGTGATAATGACAAGTATGAAATAAAATATCAAATATAAAATGCCTCCTGTAGTTCTTGGTCCACAATAGATCCTCAGTAAATGTTAGTTCCCTAGGGAACATACTGATTTCCTCTACTCCTAAATATCAACACGTGCACGTTCATCCACACTAGATGGTTCTGTGTGCATTACCCCCATGTTGTGATTATTTTTGATACGATGAAGCAAAAGGTTTTAGCTCACTGATTTTCAGACATGAAACAATTTTATATATTTTAACATCTATGCATAAATCTCTCTTTCTGACTATTTATTGTCTCACTTGAGAACAGTTAGATGTGCTTGCTGTAAAAAAGCGGATTAGGGGATGGGAACGGAGACTGGGGGTTAGGAAAGTTCCGTGGAAGAGTATTGCTTTTCCTTACAAGCCATTCTAAAAAAGATTTGAGGGGTTACCAGTGCACATATATTACTGTGTTTAAAAGAAAAAAAGATGGCGTGGTGGAGCCTCCACCACCCTTCTCCCAGTATGGTTAGGCATGGCGGATATTAAAAATATTAAACAAATCTTACGGTTCTACTAGTTAACATATAAATCAATAAAACCAAAAAAATTTTTATGTTACAATTTATTTTCTAAATGAGCTAAATTCTATATTAGAAACTATTTAAATTACATATATAGGCTATGTGATTTTAATATCTATGTATGTTTGTCAGTTGGAAATGTTTCAGTGTTTTAACATACCATTGTTCTCCAAGACTGTGTAGATCTGCATGATCAGGCCCTCTTGCTATTGCTGTACTTATTCAGCAGCTGTGTGTCCGTTAGTTACTTAGCCTCTTTATTTGCCGGCTGCCTCCACCACTCTGCTCTCCAGCCTCATCAAACTGCTCTCATCTCCTTCAATGTGCCTTGCTGCCTCATTCCTCCCTGCTTTTCCCACACCACTTCCCTTGCCCGGGAGAGACTCAGCCGATGCTTCCTGCCTGGCCAATGTCTCATCATCTTTCACAAGCTAGTTCGTGCCATTTTTTTCAATGAATACTGGCTCTCCAGCACTGGGATCCTGGTTCATTCCTATCTCTTTCCCAGTGATAACTGAGTCTGTGATTTAAGGCATCATAAAACTCCTAGAATAGTATTATAAAGCTGGGGTCCATCATTCGAGCACGTGGACATCTTCGGCATGGATGAGAGTGTCCCAGCTTGTGCCACTGCATGAGCGGTCATATCAAACACACAGAAAACACTTGCTCCTGGTGTAATTTGAGGTTCATAGACCTGTAAAATATTTGGACGGGTACCTGTACTGATCTCCAACAAAATGCAGCTGATGTTAAGCCAGGGGCAGCCAACAACACTTGCCTCCCTCTGCTATCTCTGCTGCATGCTCTCCCCCAAGCTCAAAGGATGAATGAACAGAATAACTCAAGGACACATGCAAAAGAGCTTGTGAAACAAGAGGAGTCCCATTGCTGTGGAGAACCAAAGAGCCTCTTCTTTCCAGGAAAGAACAAAAAGAAAACAATTTTTTTTTTTCAGAAGGAGATTTGTTTTCTGAAGAAGATTCAAGCATTTGCGACTTATAAAGAAGGAGCCAACTGAGACCTTAAGGCAAGTTTTAGGAGATCTGTGACATGATGCTAAGTGTCTGAGAGATAATAATTTAACAATTAAACTACCGAGAGTTCTCTAAGGTGACTTTTTTAACACTTCTCGGGACCTCTACCGAAAAACAAAATACTTGCAATGGTTCTACAACTACAACCACTTCCAAATATTTGTTTGGAATTGCACAATAGCCATCCCAGATTTGTATTCATAATAAAATGAAGGGCAAGCCAGATGGGATTCTGAATGCAAAAACACACATTTCTTCTATTTTGAATTACCTGTGGTTGAGGGAAATTACCAATTAAATTACAAATTACCTTAGTTCCACCTACCACAGTCCTTCCTTCATGCCCTGCTCCCCTTCTCATCCTTCACGTGGTGGAATTAAGCCAAGGGAAAGGTCTAGAAGCACAGTGATAGAGGGTTATCAGGCAAAAGCACTCAAGTTGTGATATCAAATCATAAATACAAGAGGAAAATGAGTGAATAAATTTTGTTTCATTTTATCTTCAAGATAATATTACTTCTTACTGTACAATTTCCAGTGCATTCTTCAGAATAATTTTACGTTTTTTCAGCGCATGAGGTTTTACCATTTCCCTGAGAAATTTTGCTTGTTATCTTCAGAAAAAATATGTTCTGCTCAGTTTTCTTTTGACTTTCCTAATTATTCCCCTGTAGGATTATATCTACTTACGTTTATTCTCTTCGGTCCTGTCATGAATAGGTGAGGCACCTTCCTATCTTCCTTTTCCAAAAACCGGTTCTGCTCAGTATTTGTATTTCTATGCTACTTGGGCTAAAGGACCAGCTCATTTCCAGTCTTTTATGTGTTAATTTTTGAAATTTATTTTCTGAAATCTTCTGGCAAAGAAGTTTATGGATATGTGACGTTGAGAGGGGAACAATATAAAATACATTTTGAGGCGCCTGGGTGGCTTAGTCGGTTAAGCGGCTGCCTTCGGCTGGGATCATGATCTCAGGGTCCTGGGGTCAAAACCCACATTGGGCTCCCTGCTCAGTGGGGAGTCTGCTGCTCCCTCTCCCTCTGCTTCTCCCCCCATTTGTACTCTCTCTCTCTCTCAAGTAAAATAAAATAAAATCTTTAAAAAAATAAAATACATTTTGCAAAGTATTTTTTTAATGACCAGTTCTGAGGTGTACTATCAGCATGGGCAGGACTGGCCCCTTTCTGCCTCAGAGATCACCATGGATCATCATCATGTATCATCAGTCTCACATGTAGGCAAAGTAAGCACATTACCTAGGATGATGTCAGGGAACTGAGGGGACCCCATATTCTTCCAAATGTTTATCTCACCAATTCCCTATAATCTTGTTTTTGTTTTTTTAAGATATTTTTAAAGATTTTATTTATTTATCTGTCGGAGAGAAAGAGAGAGCACAGGCAGGGGGAGCAGCTGAGGGAGAGGGAGAAGCAGGCTCCCAGCAGAGCAAGGAGCCCCATGTGGGCCTCGATCCCAGGACCCTGGGATCATGACCTGAGCTGAAGGCAGACACTTAACGACTGAGCTACCCAGGCTTCCCCCCTAAAAGCTTTTTAATTCTTCAGCTAACAGCTAAGTCTTTAGTTCCAGAAGAAACATTTAAATTTAACTAACCTAAGAGAAATGGACAAACCAAAATGCAAAGGTATGAGAGATTAATCTCTCTTTCATGAGGTAAAGTCTTGAGGAGCAGAGGGAAGGCATAGGACTGTCATACAGCTATAACGGGCTCAATGGCAGGACTTACAAAGTGAGAAATGACATGAAGGGAATCTTGGAAAGTTAGAAGAAATTATATATATATATATATATATATAGAGAGAGAGAGAGAGAGAGAGAGAGAACAAAACGCATGTGTGATTTTCAGGATTCCTGGCTGGCAGAATTTATTTAAGGTTTTTATTTTTAGTCACTTTCCACTTGTTTCAAAGCACTTTTCTCTTCTAACTAGAAAGAAACCATGGTGGCTACCTAAGCCCATATGTCCTTTGTTTTTCTTTTCCTTTACTATTTTTTCTTCCCTCTAACGAGAACTCTTCTCTTCACATCAGAGACAAACATTTACCAGGCATTCTGCCAGGTGGTAGAGTTTCTAGAAATAACACACCATCTCTGATCTCAAGGAACCGAAGCAATATTCATTCATTCAATCAATGCACACAGAGTTTCCCATCAGGATTGTCACCTCTTAGTCCTGAGTATGAAATTCAGCTCAGGGCCACCAGACATTTGAGAAAAAGTTTCTACCATAAAAGAGGTGGAATATAACAGTCACAACCAAATCACCAAAAAGAGTAAATAACAGAAGGGAGAGTCAATATTATAACTAATGTTGTTTGGTAGGCACATTACTGCATTTATAAAAAGGAAAGCAGAGGATGATATAGAAAAACCAAAGAAAAACCAGGAAGAGGACATTTGGATTAAAATCACTATACACAATTGTTTAAAGTAAATAAAATTTGGCAAGTAAGTTGAAGAACACATGTAAAATAGCAGAGAGAAGATTAGAAACTTAGAGCACCATCCATAACATCCTGCATCTGAAGAACAGCAATTCCAAAGAACAAGAATAATAGAAACAGAGGGGTGAAAATGCAAGGTTATCTCCTAGAACCCAAGGGCATATTTTTGCAGAGTAAAAGAACACTATGTACTCGAGTATTAAATGAGAAAAAGACCCATTCCAAGGCACAACTTTGTGAAATACTGAAACAAATTGAAGACTTTTCAAAACTTCCAGATAGAAAAATCAGGTCATACAAAGGACAGAGAATAAAAATAGAACCAATTCTCCTGACAGCTATAATGCATTTAGAAGATACTAGAGCAATGTCTTAAAATTAGTAAGAAGATGATTTTAAAAACCTAGACATCTATATTCGGCTAAACTATCAATCAGATACAAGGGGAGACTATAGTCTTCAGCGGTACAAGGTCTCAACTGGAAATTTAATGGAGAATGGGCTCCATCAAGTCAAAGGTGCAAATAAATATAGAGAAAGTCAAGGAACCCAAGAAATGGAGAACGTAGCAGAGGAAACAGGTAAAGAGAATTCCTCAGTATTGGGCCAAGAGAAGTCCCAGAAACCCAGTGGTACAGCAGCCTGAAGAGCCGTCAGCCAAAATTTGGCAGTAAGATGGAGGCCTCCAGGAGGAATGGATTCAGAACAAAGAAGACTAATCAGAGAAGAAGTAAAATGAGGAGGAGGGGAGAAATATACACAAAGGATGCTTGGATTACCTGGCAAGTTTGAGCAGGTGGAAAATTAGGAATTAAAAGTAAGTAATAAGCTGTTGGAAGGTTTTGGAAGATTTAGCCAGATAGGCAAAGAAAGCTAAGCCAATGAAAGAAAGAAGGAGGAGGAGAGGGGGGGCAAAAGGAAGTGAAGGAGAAGCAGCAACCACAGTAAACTACAGGTCACGACAACAGCAAAAGTACAAGACACGGCATCCAGTCACATTCTACTACTCAGCTCCGTGATGAACAGTGCCTGCTTGTCCTGATGAATATACATTTAATAAAATGAGTGAACTCTTCAATGTAATTATTGGGGTAGGCTAATAAAAGTATGTGTGAAGGGTAAAATCCTTGTTTTCGATAGAAAGAAGTCAAAAACGAGTATCCAAACTTGAGCCATTACAGAAGAACGGTTTAACTATGCTATTTTCAAATATGGAAGTAGATACTAGAATAGCTAAGAGTAAGACGTGCTAGTCTCTGTAAGGGAATATTGTGAAAGACCTTGAAATAGACCAAAGGGGTGCCTGGGTGGTGCAGCGGGTTAGGTGTCCGCCTCTCGGTTTTGGCTCAGGTCCCGATCTCAGGGTCATGAGATCGAGTCCCGAGTTGGGTTCCAGGCTCAGTGCAGTCTGCTTGTCCCTCTCTCTTTGCAGCTCCCCCTGCTCGTGCTCTCTCACTCACTCTAAGATAAATAAATAAATCTTAAAAAAAATTTGCCAAAAATCACCAGGGGACTTCAATAGAGAATTCTGCACTGCTGAAAGCACATCATTCGTGGTTATAAGATCCGACAGGGTTTGTGCCTTTCGTTGTCTTTTACTTGTAGATGTGGAAGTGATTTGTAGGAAACATAGCAATGCAAATAATTTCTGATGGTCTTGTGTATTTGTCTTTTTTGGGGGAGTCTTCTTTATACTGGTCTCCTCATTAGTTAATGAGTTAAATCAAATCTTCGATCTATGTTCATTTTATAACTGGATGAGAGTGGTGATTTTATTACTTTTTGAAAATTATTCTTTACCACCTGTGGGGGTGGCCATTAGTGACAGGAAGAGTGAGGCACAGGAGTTCTGATTTTCAAGGCAGGCCTTTCTTCTGTTTGACTTTCTAACTCAGCACACATTGTTTTGATCAAAATAATTAACTTTTAAGAAATAATTTTTCAATATCCATCATGGAAATTAAAATATTAAAAAATGATGAGAACTGTGTAAAATGCTTAGCGCTCTTGAATGGAGATATTTTATGTAATGGGCAGAAGTAATTAAGTTGAGAGTGAGGCAGGTGGGTGAGCTTAAGGAACCCAGAAGCATATGGCTGCTCAGTGCTTAGGAAAAGTACAAGAGTGTTTAACCCACTGCATCGGAAATTCTGCTAAAGTCAGAACTTCCAAAAACTTTCGCATGTTTTTGCCATTTGGTTTGCTCAAAACTAAATAATATCCTCTGAATTGGATTTTCTTGCCTCGTCATCCGGTAAGAAAACTCCCCTTCTTTTTGCTCCATCTCCACTGTGATGCTGCCTTTTCACTTTGCCCAATTGTTTTTCTCACATATTCTTAGCTGCATCACTTAATGACCTAGTGGCTCCCCACGTGAACCTCAGACATGGTCTTTTTACCTCTTCTGGACTCTCCACACAGTGTGTCCCCAGAACACCACCTAGCAATTGTCTAGCAAAGGAAACCATGGGCGTGAACCACATCAAATGACAATCTCATGCCACACTGTAGGATAAAAATACCACCAGGACCGGGACAAAGTATATCGTCATTGTGTCTAACACAGAATGAAAGGTGTTCCGGCAACTGTGCCTCCTCATTGACGTTGTGTACAGCACAGAATATGCCAACAGTAATGGATCAAAAAGAATTAATTCCACTTACTGCAAAAGTATCCAGCATGCTCTCAGCCAAAGGAAAGAAACAAAAGAGCATGAACTTCAGTCTCAAATAAAGAATATATTTTATAAATATCTGACTTTGGATTACAGTATTTGGCAACTCATACAAATGAAAAAAGGTCTTCAAGCAATTTTATCTATGTAAAGTAGCTGGAGCCTCAGAGAGCTATTTTATTTAAAGGAGTTCGCTTATCTGACAAGTTTGCCAAAGTCCTAGTTAAACATGTGCATTTCACATTCACTCCCGGTGACATCAAGAGATCCAAATCTTCTTTTCTCTTTCTTTTCCTGTCAGTGCTCGGTCGCACTCATTTTTGAGGTCAGTACTTTCCATTCCAGATAAGCCAGGGAAAAGAATTGTTAAGTGAGAGCAGTCTCCGTCTGCAAGCTTTGTTTATAAACAGAAACTAAAGAACCTCAATGAGGATATTTTACATGGTAAATGGCTGACCTCAAAGTCTTTCCGAGACTCTGATGTAGATGATATCTAACTTCTCTGCCGACGGCACATCCCGCAGAACGAAGCAATGCGTCTGTAAAGGAAGACGCTGGAGGAACAGCTATGGCCGAGTGAAACAGAAATGGGGGCGAGGGTGAGGCTTCCTCACGGCCAGTGAGTGAATCCTCACCGGAAGAGAGCGAGATTCCTGCAGTTCAAATTCTGCTTTCTTTCTTCATGGACGAAAGATTGACCCGCCAGAGTAAAAATCCTTTTAACGTTTTCCTCCGAAGAAAATGATTTTTGCATTATCTAATTATTCTGTAAGTGCTTACGTAAGCACAGAATCTACTGACGTCTCTCTTCGGTCCCCGAGAACCTTGACGCGTTTAATAGGAAGAATACCTAAACTCAGAGGGTTGGTGTGAGAATTAAATAGAGTTTCACTACCTGAAGGAGATTTACACTTACTAAGTCTTCCATCGGTTTTAGCCATCATCATCATAATTGTGATTGTTGAGCTAAATTTACCTAATAGACGATAGGATAAATGGTATATTTAATACTTTACAATTGTTGAGAATATTGAAAGTTGTGTATGAACATAGTTATTGTTTTAGTAGGGCCATGTTTTACATGATGAAGAAAGCAAATTATGACTCCTTTGTTCAATGACTAGTTCCTTGCTAACATTAAAATTTTATAATTTGGAAAACAATTATACTTTATAAACAATTGTGTAAACAAAGATTGATATAAATGGGGCATGCAAGTTGTTGAAAAATAATGCTAAAGTTCCAATAGATAATCTGGGTGAGATAAATCATGTTTACAAGAGGAACATAATAATAATAACAATAATAAAAGGTTATATCTCACAATTAAGCATATAAATGCAACAAAAACAATGGGTTAATACCTAAAGTTACTAAAACATATTTTAACAATATACTTGAGGTTGATAAGGGCATACATGCATTACTACGAGTATAGATTGTCATGACCTTTTAGAAAGGTCTTTGATAATTCCATGAACCCTTTTATAACTGCTAAGTACTTGCACCGTGAAAAATATATGCTTAAGAAAATCATCCCAGAGAATCTTTTAAAAACCCGCATGAATGTGTGTGTGTGTGTAGCATTGTTTTTAATATTAGAGAAAAATGATAGCAGAAATATCTAACAGGAAAACTATTAGTTCTTCTGATATCTGCTTGATTCAAGGTTATGTTGTGTTAAAAATAATGATGAAGAAGATTACATAACATCTTAGAAGTATGCTTATTTTACATTATTACAAGAACATGTGGGTTACAAAATCATATCAGGCTATGACTGAAACTAAGAAAAAATATATTTGTGACTAGGGGAAGATTAAAATCATTTTCCCAGATGAAGCTATTTCACTAGAAAAATGTATCTTTCAAACATCCTCTACTGCTACCATTATGTTAATATTACTTTTTGATTTTTACAACAACAAAAGAATAAAGAATTTATAAAGTAGTAAACACTTCACAAGTGAGATAACTTACTTCATAAGTAAGACATTTAATAAATTTGGGTTTTGGTTAAATGTTCCCAAAGTGAGGCATCACTCTAATCAGCAAATATATTATTTACAACTATTGTTAAATGCTATTTTAAAGGTCTTAATGCAGCACTTGCACAAACAGTTTTAAGAAATATGAGTGTGGCCAGATATGGAATGGAGATAGTTGCAGTTTTGGACACTTTGAGATAAATGTGAATTTCCTGACTGATCCAACATTCTGCTCTTCTCTGACATCTTTTTCTTTCCAAAAACCTGTTATTGTAGTCAAAATACCTGGAGGCAAATATTCCCAAACTGCTGAGTGTTAGTGAATTTACTCAAGAACTGCGTACAAGAAAAGTGTAGATGATATCGTGGATCATATCCTAGACCTTGCCCTTACTGGGAAATGGCAGTCTGTGTAAAGAAGATTCGGGTCATATAACAGATTTGGGTCATACAACATATAAACAGATTCAGCCTAAGAACTTTGTTACTAAGTCTGGCCTGAAAGACAGTGCTGCGTTTGATTGCCTTGAAATAACAGCCTCCCTAGGCCCCTGCCTCCCTGGGTGTTCAATAGGCATCACAAACCTGCGGTGTCCAAGGCTTTACTCTCCAACGTTCTCACACCTGAGACCTCCTCCTGGGCTTTTCCCAATTTGGTAAATGGCAGCTACATTTTTCCACTTTCAGACCCCAAACTCTTGACTACTCCCTTTCTTTCATACTTCACACACCACACCCTGCTGATTTTTCTTTCAAAATAGATCCAGACTAACCAGTTTCCCTTACTCCACCAGTGTTAGTCACCATCCTAATTAATTCACTCCCTGCTTCTGATCCCCCAATATATTTTCGGCCCAATGGCCAGGGGAAATACTTTTTATTTTTTATTTTTATATTAATATTAATAGATCTTTTAAAGATATTAATATATCTTTATTTTGTACAAAGATACATCAGTAAATTCTAAAGACTATATGCACAAAAATAGAATAGTTTGAGAAATCCCCAAATGCCCATCACCCAGCAACAGTGGTCTTCAGTAATGACCACATGCATTTCATGTATATCCCTACCCTCTTCCTCACTCTTGAACCCCTGATTTATTTCTATAGCAAAATCCTCATTTCATGTCATTTCATCTATAAAGATTTTAACATATTTCTCTCCTGGTTAAGGAGTGTTTTTTAAAGCATAGCCACAATATTATAGTCATACTTAAACTGGTAACAATAATTCCTTCAGAACATTAAATATCCAAATAATATTCAAATTTCCTCAATTGTCTTGAATATATATGTGTATCTTATATGTATAATATATATGTGTTATATGTATATATCTTACATATATGCATATATGACATGTATATTACATATAACATGTATGAAATATTTATCTATACACACAAATATATATACAAATATAAATGAATAAGGGTTCAAATCAAGATTCATACAATGTCTATGTATTCCCTTGGGTTAATGTGCCTTTTCTGTTCCTTTTAATTTTTAGATTCTCTTCCCTTCTCTTTTTATATTTTCTTGCAAGTTTTGTTGAAGAAGTTAGGTATACTGTACCACAGAGTTTCCCACATTTTGGAGTTTTCCATTTGCATTCTTGTGGTGGGATTTAACATGCTCTTCTGCCCAGAATTTCCCTTATGTTGGTAGTTGGATGTGGAGGTGTGAAATAATAAAGGTTTTATATTTTGGCAAGAATACTTCATAGATGGTGGTATACTTCCAATCAGAGGTATAAAGTGTTCACTGGTCTCTCTTGCTGTGACATTAGAAGCCTGTAGTAATCATAGCCTAGATCCATATTTTATTAGGAGTCTACAAAATGGTAATATTTGAATTTTATTACTCCTTGTTTATCTTTCACCTGGAATACTTCTATAAAGAAAATTTCTTTCCTCAGCTACTTGGTGTCATGAGGTACAAAAGTACAAGAAAGTTAAACAGTGTTCTATCATTTATTTACAGACGTTTGGTAACAACTACTATGTAACTAATATGTTTCCTATAATCTTTGCCTTCCTAACAACATCTAAGTAGCCAATGAGGTTTTTTTTTTTTTAAAGATTTTATTTATTTATTTGACAGGGAGAGACACAGCGAGAGAGGGAACACAAGCAGGGGGAGTGGGAGAGGGAGAAGCAGGCTTCCCGTGGAGCAGGGAGCCCCCCGATGCGGGGCTCGATCCCAGGACCCTGGGACCATGACCTGAGCCGAAGGCAGGCGCTTAATGCATGCGGTTTTTTTAATCAGTATGAACTCAATTTGCTCATCGTTATGAATATATTTCTTGTGTTTTAGTTTATTGAAGTTATTCTTACGGATTCTCAAATTGTCACATAGTTGTCAGTGGGAACCTCTTGAAGTTGGTTCCTGAGCCATTTTGACATAAGCCTAATAGATTTTAACTTCTTCAATTTCTGGAAAGACAAAGTTTCCATGCTTAAGTTGTACACGTCCTGTTCCAAACCCAGAATCAGGCATTTCCTCAAGAGCCCTGCTCCCTTTTAGTGGAAATGAACTACGGAGATCATAATTTGGGCACCAGCAGCGGTCTTTGCTACCAAATCAGTTATGGTTTCTAGTACTTTTCAGTGGAGACAACTAATTTAGGATGCGATGCTATTGTCTGAAAAGGTGTTATTCTACTTAGTATTCCTCCTTCCATCTTTCTCTCCAAAATCTTTTGTATGGAACTCTATTGTGTCTTTTTAGCCTCAAATTCTGGAGATCCCTCTTCACTTACCTCAAACTATTCAAAAATTTCTTGGAAGTTACTAGCCCCATCCTGTCTCCCACCTTTATGTGGCCTATTTAATAGCTGCAAGGATCTCGCTCCCTCAGTTTTAGTCCAAACGTCATCTTCACAGTGAAGTCTTTCTTATTTAAAATTGTAATTCTCCAACCTCTGAAATGTATTTTAATCATTTTTTTCCATTGCCTATATTCTTCAAACACAGACTTCTTTTCTATTTTTTCCCCCCACTCCTACCTTTTTAGTGCATTTAACGCTCTCTGGCTCATAGTAAGTAGTCAGTAATTTTCATGGGACTAAGCTGGGTTATATTATTTTAATAATGCTGAGTCAGTCCCTAATCTTAAGGAACTCTCCAGCTTAGAAAGAAAATATGTAAACAAATAATTACATTAAATATAACGAATACTATAATCAGAGTATATGCTAAGTGCCACAATAGAAAAAATATTCAGAAACCACTTAATTTCACTTTAACCTTTCCAAGTGTATTCCTTACTATGCTACTTTGTATATCCTTTAATTTCATGAAATGGACTATTTTATTGTTCATTCATACACAGTAATTTATAGTTCTGTATGTTTTGCTGGTCATCTCCCTGCCTGGAAGTCATTTCTCTCAGTTTTACAAATCTAAATCAGTTCTAAAATTCAGAGCAAAATGACACCTCCTGCATTGTCCTTTCTTATTTCTCAGCGGCAAGCAACCTTTTCATCTTCTCAACTCAGTAATACCTTTCTGAAACCTCTTATTGCATTACTCATGGCTTTTTTTAGGGGGGGCAGATAATTTTTTATTTTGATTTTGACTTACCCAAACTCACCTCTTCATTTCCTAAAAATAATCTGTAGCTCCTGCCAAGATTCATTAGTTTTTTTGCAAGGCTGTACAATGGAAGTTAATTTGTAATTCACTAAAAATGACTTAACATGTTAATTCTCCAAGCAAACATTTTTAGATCACTCTCTCCTTTAAAATCCTAATGAACCACATATGCACACCTGTTTTGCCATGGATACACTTTGCTACAAACACTTATTTACATATATGACCCACTTTGTATTCTGACTTGAATGCAGGGACTTCCTGTGTTTTCCTATCCCCGTTTCCAAGCACGGTTCTGATACAGAAGAGCGTCATCGCAGTTACAGATGCACTCTTTAAGCAGCCTTCCCCTGCACACACACACACACACACACACACACACACACACACACTGCATTCTTCTTTTGGCCCCATTTATATACTAAATCTAGAAAATCAAACACTAATGAGTTTCTATCATTCTTTTAAAAATTAGTTTTCAGAAAACAAATTTGTAGATTTTTCGTTGTTGTTCCTGTATAAGACTGTTTTTCATATTATTCTTCTGTCTCTGGGATTTGGAAATGAATTAGCAATGTGAAGCAAGTACCCATATGACAGTTGGTTGATAGGCTTTTGGCACATAGCTAAACACTCTTACAACAAAGGAATGCAATCTAAAATAATGAGTTAATATTGTTATCCTTTGTAGTATTAGGTCAGGCCCCTTAAGTTACCCTTTTTTTTTCTTTCTTTCTCCTCCCTTCCACATACTTTAAAACCCTAAGTTCCCTTCTTCGTTTGTAAAATGTAACTTTTAATTTTTTTGGATCTTTTATTCCAAGAAATGTGAGGTGAAAGAGGAGGGGGGAGAAAAGAGGAGAAAAATCTGATTTTTCTCCCCCTCCACCCCCACAACACCTAACTTAGTAATTTTGGTTCATTTGTCAAACTGAAATTTAATGTGATATTCTTTTATGGGTTTTATACATTCAGAATATGTTGGGGGAAGTGATGCTCCATTTTATCAGAGAAGAGCAAAAGGAGGGTTTGTTTAAAGAGTACTATAGTAAATATATTTTCCATTCACCTGGATGAGATAGAAAAATGAAAAAGGAAAAGTAAAAAAAAAAAAAAAAGCATCCCTCCTTTCAAGGAGGAAATTATCCTAGTGAAAATACTCATACTGTTGGGAAGTAATTCGATTAGTTTTCAGTTTCTAGCTAATGAGACCAAGTCATTCATGAAAATCTCTGGAAGCTGGTTTGCTTTGTGCTGTCTATCACCACAGGTGCGAGCCCTGATCCCAGCCAGCCAGCAGATTTGTCATGGGGCTCAGCAAAATGCCCAAATACAGTAGAAACCAATCGTCAATACCAAGAAAGCAATGCATACATATGTTGTAGTTCTGTAAAAGCATTGTACTGGAAGGAAAACAAGTTAAATTAATGCTTATGAAATAATCATTGGTTCTGTTGTGCAAATTCATGAGAAAGAAAGCATTTAGTAATCAAAAGTTTCATTGATGACTCAATATTCAGTGTCTTCTCAAATATTTGAATCTGAACTTGAGGCCACTGGGTGAATATAAATTGGCTGTTCCTTTTCCATCATTGGGGTCTATCCAAACTGAAACATGTTCTTCATTTAAATGTGTTCAAATCTAATATTGGAAAATCCTCCAGAGCCTTGTGTTTGCCTTAATTTATGTTTTTAATATTTCTTTATTGCTCTTCTAAAGCAAAGCACAAGCATAAAATAGAAAAACAAAACAAAACAAATACCACACATTGCAACTAAGTGTAGGTAAGATAGAGTTTGGAACCTAATTTATTACCAAAGCATTATTATGAGAAAGAACAGACCTAAACCTAATAATAGCTTAGAAAAATGAAAGCATTAATTCCGAGTCTTATTATTTATCTAAGAATATCAGAAAAATTCAGTGTAATTCTAAAGCTTGTACATTTAATTTACTGTTGAAACCCACAGGTTGAAACTATGAAGTTTTAGAGAGAAAAGCCAACGGCAGTTCAGTCTTGTGTAGATGTAACTGTTGATCTTTGTAATGACATTATTAAAATAGAGAAAAATTATGTCACTCTAAAAGATCTGCATTTAATCATGTTATGTAGAATATAGCCAGCAAAATAGGGTAAGCGTTCTTATGCACTTTTCAAGTCATATGCGACAGACATTTATTTAGTTCTCCTATATATGTAGGAATACAGTTTTGTGTAACATATGGGTTTGGTTCCAAATAAACTTTAAAAACTAGAAGAGGCAATACTTTGGAAAAGAAGAATTTTGACATGTGACCCTTGCCCTGTTCTGCCACATACTTGCTGTAGGACTCTGGGCAAGTTATTTAACCTCTCCAAGTCCCTGGATCCTCATCTATAAACAAGGATGACAATCATCCCAGAGTGGTTTTGAAGATTAAATGAAATAATACATATACATTCCTTAGCACAAACAAAAAACTAGACTGTTAATAAATACATTATAATAATTATGTACAATAATATTACCAATATGAGCAAAGCAACTATTATCATTATTATCATAAAAATTTTTATCATTCATTACAGAACATATTCATGACAGAGAATTTGCTTGGTTTTATTTTTAATCATAAGACTACCACACAATAAAGTCTGAAGAGTCCCCTGTGCAAAAAATTTAGACAATACAGAGGTAGCTGTGTAGGTAGTAAATTGTCAAAGTTCTCCCAGACCTCTCATCCTTTCAGCTTTCTTGACCCTTCCACTGTCCTTTCAAGTAACCACTTCACAATTTGGTCTTTGCCCTTCCTGATTTTTTTTCAGCCACTTATATTTCTTTATGTGTGCATAATGTATCTAGATATGTGGCTTTATTTTGTTTTTATGTAAATGTCTCATGTAAAAGTGCTCATTACATAAATTAGATATATCATTGTTTATTTAGCTATTTCCCTTTTACGAGCATCTGGAATATATAATTTTTAGCAACTATAAAGAATGCTGCAATGAGAACTATTGTACAAGTCTTTCTGTGTATGTGGCATATTTTCTAGGATGGATACCTAGAAATTGAAAAGCTTAATAGGGGGCCACCTGGCTGGCTCAGTGGTTGGAGTGTGTGACTTGATCTCGGGTTCGTGAGTTTGAACCCCACGTTGGTTGCAGAGATTACTTAAAAATAAAATCTTGAAAAAAAGAAAAAGACAAACCTCATAAGGATTTATGAGAAATCAAAATTTTAACATATGTTGCCCCTTATAACAATGTGTAATTTACATACCCACCAGCCATGTGTGAGGGTACTCATTTCCCATACTCTTCCCATCACCGTATGTTTATTCCTTATTTGAATGACTAATTGCCAGCAACTAGATATATTGCACCTTCCCCCAGAATCTTACATTATAATGGAGTGAAACAGACAAAAAGCAGTACACACATAAATAAGTGAACAATATTATATATTAGAAGATAAGTACTATCCGGGAGGTAGAATGAGAAATGCTGGGTAGTGGAAGGATTACAATTTTAAATAAGGTGGTCAGAATAGATCTCATTGGAAATATGGCTTTTTTTTAAAGATTTTATTTATTTATTTGAGAAAGAGAGAGAGAGAGAGAGAGCATGAGCGGGATCGAGGGAGAAGGAGAAGCAGACTCCCTATGAGCAGAGAGCCCTAGGTGGGGCTGGATCCCAGGACCCCAGGATCATGACATGAGCCAGAGGCAGACACTTAACCAACTGAGCCAACCAGGCACCTAAGATATATGGCATTTTGAGCCAAGCTCTGAAGGATGTAATGAGTTTAGCGAATCTATAATCTAGAGAAAGTGTTCCACTCTTTTCTGGTTTCCAAAATTGTTGACAATAACACTTTAATTCCCTACATACTGCCCCCTCACATACCTCATACTTCATAAATGACCACCTTCTTCTGACTCAGTTTTTCTTGAATTTGTAATTCAACAATATCACTAAAATATGTCTTGAAATTTTAAGAGTTTTAAATTACTTTTTTCTGTGTTGTATGGGGTCTTTGAATCTGCATTCAAAAATACTTGAATGAAATATTTTCATTTAGGAAAAATTTTTTTCTGTTAAGTCTTTGGTAATTTTTTCTTTGCAATTGTTCTATATTTTTCTTAGAGACAATTGGTTATATTCTGCCTTTCCATTTTAGACCCTCCATGTGTATCATCCTTTCTTCAATGGCCTTTTGGTTCCTTTATTCCAAGGTTTGATTTTTTTTTTTTTTGTCTTCTATCTTTGGAAATATCAACTCTGAGTTCGCTACTTTATTGTATCCTACATATCCATGTCTTTTTCTCTTTTGGATTCATTTTTTATCTTGAGATCATTAATCTCTATGGAATTATTTCAGGTAGAGTCTGTGAATGCTGAACTATATGAGCATTTATATAACTAAAATCATCATTTTCTTTTTCTCATATTTGAATAATAATTTGGCTGCTTAGTAAATTTTAGTTTCAAAATAATTTTCCTTCTTTTGTTTTTTTTCAGTGTTATTGAGATATAGTTGACATATAACATTGTATTAACTTAGGGTGTACAATAAAATGATTTGATGTATGGATATGTTGTTAAATGATTACCACATAAGCTTAGTTAACATTAATCATCTCACATAGTTACAAAATTATTTTTCTTGTCATGAGAACTTTTAAAATCTACTTTCTTAGCAGCTTTCAAATAAACAATATAGTATTTTTTCTCAGTTTTTTAAAAAACATTTCCCCAATATTTATTGAAAGTTTACAAAGTGCAAGGTTGCTATACATAGTTCTTTAATTGATGATATCACTTACTATTTAAGGCAAATACAATATAATAAATTATGTTCTATTACTATCTCTTTTACAAGTAAGTAAAATGGGGCTCATAAAAGATAAGTGGTTTTTTAAAATTTTTTATTGTTATGTTAATCACCATACATTACATCATTAGTTTTTGATGTAGTGTTCCATGATTCATTGTTTGTGCATAACACCCAGTGCTCCATGCATAACGTGCCCTCCTCAATACCCATCACCAGGCTAACCCATCCTCCACCCCCCTCCCCTCTAGAAGCCTCAGTTTGTTTTTCAGAGTCCATAGTCTCTCATGGTTCATCTCCTCCTCTGATTCTCCCCCTTGATTTTTCCCTTCCTTCTATCTTCTTTTTTTTTTTCTTAACATATATTGCATTATTTGTTTCAGTGGTACAGGTCTGTGATTCATCAGTCTCACACGATCCACAGCGCTCACCATAGCACATACCCTTCCCAATGTCTGTCACCCAGCCGCCCCATCCCTCCCACCCCCACTTCAGCAACCCTCAGTTTGTTTCCTGAGATTAAGAATTCCTTGTATCAGTGAGGTCATAATATACATGTCTTTCTCTGATTGACTTATTTTGCTCAGCATAATACCCTCCAGTTCCATCCACATCATTGCAAATGGCAAGATCTCATTCCTTTTGATGGTTGCATAATATTCCATTGTGTATATATACCACCTCTTCTTTATCCATTCATCTGTCGATGGACATCTTGGCTCTTTCCACAGTTTGGCTATTGTGGACATTGCTGCTATAAACATCGGGGTGCACGTACCCCTTTGGATCCCTACATTTGTATCTTTGGGGTAAATACCCACTAGTGCAATTGCTGGATCGTATGGTAGCTCTATTTTCAACATAAAAGATAAATGGTTTTTAACTGTTGTATGACAAGAAAGTGATACAATTGGAATTGAAACCAGTGTAGTTCAATTTTAGAAGTGACACTGATGATAGCAATTCGATTTTGGCCCCTTTGTGGGTAAGATGTTCCCCTTGTCTGTGAAGGGCTTTAAGATTTTCTTTGTATCCTTAAAGTTTTGAAATTTAAACATGGTTTGTAGTTGTGAGCCTTCACAATTAATGAAAATTTAATTCTAAAGATTCATTCTTTTCCTTAACTCCTGGAAATTTCCCAATATTAATATTTTTCTAATATATTTTCTTCAATTCTTTTATTCTTTTGAAACTGGTAGATGGTTTTTGACTTCCTGAATTACTCCTTTACCTTTCTTAACATTTTTTTGTATTTTCTATTTCTTTTCCTTAGAACTCCTGCCCTTTAAGATTTTTCAAATTTTAAGTTACATTTCAATTATGGTCATACTGTTTGTTAGACTTGTTTTTAAATTAGGAAACATTATTTTTAATACACCCTGTCAGTCATCTATTTGTTCACTTAGTCCTGCTCTTTTGGGTTTTTTGCTTTTCCTGAAGTTGGCTATGCTTTGTATATATTTATGTTAATAAATAGACCAAGTGGATGATTTTACATAGTTTGAAAAGGTTATTCTATATTTATGTAGATCTATTTTTCAAATAGTCCTCTTTTTTAAATGGAAAGTGACTAGGATTTCATAAAAAGGGTGGATTATGTGAAAAAGCAGATTTCCCTTTTGCAAACATGGGATTGAAACAGGCAAGATGACATTTCCTTCTCTGCCTCCCTGCTAACACGAAGAAAGCTTTGTTATGCTGATTTCATTTGGCACACAACCATGTTTCCATTAGTTTATTATTTCTTATTTACCTTTATTTTCTTCTGTGGCAGTTAGAGTTACCTCAGGGTCTTTCCCAGGATACCCTACACCCAAAAAGAAATCATTCCCTGTCAGGCAGTTAGGGTTCCTTTTTCTCATTTCCCCTTTTTTTTTTTTTTTTTTTGGTATTTTTATTATTGTATGTAATTCCTCAGTTCTTTTCTGGGCCAAATAATGTCTTCAACTGTGTGTGTGTGTGTGTGTGTGTGTGTGTGTGTGTGTGTGTTGAGGGGGGTGATGAGAAGAAAGGAAGAGAAAAACTAAAAGAATGTCCAGAGTCAATCTTTCATGTATCCTTTCTTGAAATCATGGAAATTTTGAATTAATGTGTCTATTTAAATCACTTGATTGCCCCCAAAAATTCAACAATAAAATTAAGACTCTCAGAATACCTACCTTCTTGAAAAAACATGTCACTGCAACTTTAGGATATGAATAATCCAGCCTATAGTACAAATGAGAAGAGGAAAGAAAGAACTATACTAGGTTTGCAAAATCTGTATTCCAGCCCCGGCTTGGCTCTTTCTAGTGTAACGAGGATAAAACATAAGTTCTCTGAGCCTCAAGTAGCCAGTGTAAAAGGAAAGAATAACATCTGTTCTAGCCCCGCATGTGGGCTTGCCGTCAGTGTCAAAAATACGGTTAGGTATAAGATCACTTTGTACAGTGCTGTGCCTGCTTATACCTTTATTAAGAAAATACTTATTGAATGCCTTTTAAATGTCAAGTTCTCTCTTTGGTACAATGTTGGGTTTTCTAAAGAGAGAGAGATCACAGAGGGGCCAGAATGCTATGCTTAGGAGTGGTTGGAATTTTTTTATTGAAAAATCAGAAGCCTGGAGAAATGCAGATGAAAAGAAGAGTGGGATAAGGAATCCGGGTCTGAAAAACAGAGCTAGTGTCACTGGGGATTGGAGAGGATTCTGGCGAACAGTGCCACGTGGTTGGAGAAAGAGCTTATGCGGGGCTCTCTCTCCTCTAATCAGTACACTGGATACCTTTTGTACTCTTTAACTAAGTATATCTACTTGAATCTACAGGTTCTTCAAACTCCAGAAAAGCAGGATTGCATACCCTTTTCTTACCTGGCCACCAGTACATTTAAATCAAAATTGATTGTTTCACTTTTTTTTTTTTCCATTTAGAAACTGATTTTGTAATTTCAGTGTGATGGGAGATACACACTTCCATCATTAAATCCTCTGTGTGTTTGTGCACAGGGCTGGTAACTGGTTAAATCACTCCTCCGCTTCAGTAACACTTTCAGAGTTGAAGTCAGTCAAACACTCTTCTATCATACCCAAGTTTGGATTCCACAATACTGTCAGAGTAGTATTTCCCTAAGGAGGATTTCTATCTCTGGAACTAACCTCCCACTTTATTTTGACAGAACCCAACACTCATGTGTTTATGCACTCATTTGTCTGATTGTGTGGGAAGGTTGACAAATCCAGGCCCAGATAACAGAACTGAGAATCCTTTTTATATTCTCAAATGCAATCTGAGCATTCCAAAATAATGAAATGTTTAGCATAATTATTTTTATGCGTTGCATAAGTAAAAGATAGGTTCGAAATCAAGACATTCTTTATAAAGATCAGCTTTAGCTTCTTTTGAATTTTAAAATTTGTCTGAAGAGAGGGAGGCAGATTCAAGGGTTGCTAGTATATAGAAGTATATAAAAAACTTTAAAAAAACCACTTGGCTTTGAAACCCCGTCTACATGGTAGTAATATTCCTCTGGCTACATGCTCAAAATTTCACGAGTGTGGGCTCTTTTGAACTCTATATCCTTATTCTAGAATCCAAATCTTTTGTGTACTGTGGAGTTGGCAAAGCAGTCTTCTCTCTCTCTCCCTGTAGAACTCTCTCCACCTGTCAGGAGTTGAAAGGATATGACTGGGAATGGTCGGTCAAACTCAAGAGCAAACTGGGAGAAGTTATAAAATAGGATCGCCTTTAAAAGTACCGAAACATTTAGCTCATTGATGAGGAACCGAGAGAATTTATCACTGGATTAGCAATGAACTATTAATTGTTGAATAAGAAAGATTACTTAGCTTCTTTGGTCCCCTTATTGTTGTGCAGAAAAATCATTATCTTTCAAAAGGCAATTTATCCTTTCAAAATATTGGTTGTGATGAGATTTGTAATGACAAAGCCTAAAATTTTAGTGAACCAAAATCTACATGTGTTTGTTAATTCATGGAATATATTAATGTTTCAATTTGATTATGCTCTGTTTTGTTATTACATGTATTTCTATAAGCAGGAGTCACCAGAGTGTAAAAAGTCTTGATCTTTGCGACAAAATATTTATATACCTTTATATATTTATATACAAACCATGTATATAACATGTTTGATTGAGCAGCTAAAATAAATCTGTCTTTAACAATCTGCAAATACTCAATTCAAAGGCCTATTTTCCACCTTCTTTCTGTTTCAATTTCTTATATCTTTATTTCTTTTTAGTACTTTACATCCATATTCTAACAAGTAGCATGTTAGATCATAATTCCGGTAACAATTTCCAATGCTATATTTCTCTGACATTTACTAACTGGTGAGCTGTAGTTTTTTATATTTTATGTGTTTTGTTTACTTTTTAAAAAGATTTTATTTATTTATTTGACAGAGAGAGAGAGAGCATGGGCAGGGGGAAAGGCAGAGGCAGAGGGAGAAGCAGGCTCCATGTGGAGCAGGGAGCCTGATGCGGGGCTCGATCCCAGGACCCCGGGATCATGACCTGAGCCAAAGGCATACAGTTAACCAACTGAGCCACCCAGGCGCCCCTGTTTTATTTACTTTTACATAAAACATCTTCCTTTAAACTTAAAAGAAGACAGAATCTCATTTAAAGTAATCCCATATATCAGCAGCAGTTGCTTTTAAAAATATGGTTTAAAATGTTTTTTTTTTTTTAATGTTAAAAATAAGGGTCTTTTTTAGTGGGGTGCCTGGGTGGCTCAGTCAGTTGAGCTTGTGATTTTTGATTTTGGCTCGGGTCCTGATCTTGGGGTCCTGGATCTACGGGCTCCATGCTCAGCCCCAGTCTGCCTTTCTTCTTCCGCCCCCACTGCCCTCCCTCCCCCCTTGCATTCTCCCTCTCTCTCTCTCTCTCAAATAAATAAATAATAAATAAATAAATAAAATCTTTTAAAAAATAAGTATTAAAGTAATAATATCTATTTGAACTCATATGCTAGATATGTGTGATTATCAAGTTACATGCATTGTATGTCTTTTGCTAGATTTGTTCTGAACTGCTTTTGCCATACCCTCTTCTCTCATTCAGCTCTATTATCTTTTTGGCCAGCATAGCCTGTTTGTTAATCAATACATTTTTATTCACAAAAGGAAATCTTTAACATAAAGGTCTTCTATAGTTTGCCCTATTAACTCCATTCTTCTTTAACGTATATCTTTATGGTTGTTCTTGTGAAAATTTTTGTGTTCATGGCTTTAAGAAATTGCTGTAGTTAATTTCCCAGAAACCTGTAGAACAGGTGCAGGAAAAAGTGGTGCCTCTCAGTGTGATACCAACTTGTTTTTCTAAGTCTCTCTTGTCTAATGTCCCTTGATCTTAGTCATTAAGGAAATAGGAAAAAAAAAAGACTATGCACAATAATTTTGTTTAAAAATGAAGCTAGCTTTTCAAAGCTCTAAAATGTTTTAGCTCTATTAAGTTCAATCATTTTGAACAAACGATCAGTACTGTTTTTAATCTTGGAATGAATTAATTAGTCATTTCACTTGTGCTTCTTGAAAGAGAGTAAACTCACTCCTTAGGTGAGAAGCTCGGGGGCGGGGCGGGGGGGGGCGCTGGTGTGTCTTTTAGAATCCACCTCTGGCTTGAATTGTGTGTTCTCTGTTCCAGTCGTTCCAGGAGACAACGCTTTCAACTACATCATTTACACAATATAAATTGATTCCTTGGCTTATTCAGAAGTATATGCACTTATGCCCTACTAAAGACTTGGAAAATGATGTGTTCTTTTCTTAAAATATGTGGAAGTTAAGAAACAAAACAAAGGAGCAAAGGAAATAAAAGAGAGAGAGGCAAACCAAGAAACAGACTCTTAATTATAGAGAACAAACTGCTGGTTACCAGAGGGGAGGTGGGTAGGGGGATGGGGGAAATAGGGAATGGGGATTAAGGAGTGCACTTGCTGTGATGAGTACCGGGTGATTTATGGAAGTGTTGAATCACTAAATTGTATACCTGAAACTAATATAACACTGTATGTTAACTAAGTGGAATTTAAATAAAAACTTAAGAAAATATAGCCTCCCTCTATAATGTAAATAGAACCACAACCCCCCCAAAAGACTCTTTTGCTTCAGTTTTCTAAATCTATATCACAAATTAAAGGAAATATATTCTAAAAGTTATATTGTGAAAAATGTTGTAAGTGAAATAATTTCAGATCGATAGCTAGGGATGCACATGTAATTTCAAAAATCTTATTTAATTCTAATCTTTCTACTACCAATTTGAATTGTTAACTTGGAATAGAAGATTTAAAGTAGGCAGATGCTGATATCTGGGTAGTCAATTAGCTTTTGATTTAAAAAAATCTGCAGAACATAGTAAAATTTATCAATTGGAGAGAACTAGCTGTTCCAGGTTGAAAGGTATTACAGGCAGAAAGTTCAGAACCAGACTGTTTACATCCAAGTCTTGGATCTGCCATGTTCCAGCGGTGAGTAAATTACACTTAGCACGTGTTTTATATATAGCAAGCACTTGAACATGCTAATATACCATAGATTGTATTCCACTCAAAACACGTTAGACTTACCTATAGCCATACTTACCTAAGAGAAGAGAAGGCTACTATCCTTGTAGACTGAGTACAAGCAACCTGTCAGATTGGAGTGGTGCTAAGGAATGGACGCCTTGAAAAGAAAATGTTCCAGCTGATTTGCTACAGAATTTGAAACCTCCACTTATAGGATTAAGTCTTTTATGTTGACATGTCATCTATGGAAGTTTTTCATTAAAAAGAATATTTCTGCTAAGCCTGAATTGAAGTTGTAGTTTTGGACTTGCCTTCACCATTAGACTGTGGCAAAGTGATGTGATCTGAGTTCTAAAGTCTAGCCTCAAAAAAAGATCCCTTGTCATTTTCACACCTGCTCTCCTGAACCCTTGAAATGACTGGGCCATGTACAGAAGTCCAGAGAATCCCCCTGGAGAGCCCATGTGAAAAAGAAGTGAAGCATCCCAGCCAACAATCCCAGAGAAGTGCCCTAGAGTGACCTCAGGCAAGCCCAGCAGAAGAATTTCCCAGCTGAACCCAACCCAACTTAGAAAATCATGAGTAAATATATGGTTGTTGTTTTTAAGCCAACAAATTTTGGGGGTGGTTTCTTACCCAGCAATAGAAAACAGACATTCCAGTATAATATCTGTAGATTTTGCTCAGAATTAGATGGGGGCACAGTTTAGTTAGATTTAGTGGCAGAGAGACATGATCTAATTTAGAATCTGAGAGAGTTTTCTGACAAATGTAAAAACAGATGGTGGAGGGTCAGGCACAAAAGCATGGAGACCAGTGGAGGAGACTATTGCAGTTAATCCAGGGTAGAGATGATGGTGGCTTGGACCAAGGTGGAAGAGGTGACAAGTGGTCATAACATTTACATTTTGAAGGTAGATGAGATTATTAAAAGACTAAAGGTTAAAATATTAGATGTTGTTAGGGAGAAGTCAAGGTTGACACAAAGATGTTAAACTTTTGCAACTGAAAGACATAGTAAAATTTTTTAAAGACCATTATACCACATTTTATGAAAATAGGTGGGAAAATTATGTATGCATACATATATATTGCTTATATTTGCATAAACATATAATGTAAGGGTAAATAAGAAATAAAAAAATGATTTTGTACAGGGATGGGGAATTAAAGGGGATGGGGTAAATGGGGTCAGAAAAGCATTTATTTTTTATAATTATAATTTTGAATCTCTTAAATGTAAAATGATTGTAAAAATAAAATGGGAAGTCAAGACAAATGATCTTTTTTTTTTTTTTTGAGTACCTATTATGTGCCAGGAACTATGGTAAAGCATGCATGTGTAATTCATAGCCTCTTTGGTTTCCTCACTTATGAATGGTGATTACGCACCTATTTTGCAATACTGTTACATCCAGTTAACAAATATTAAGAAGAACAGAGCTTAGCAAATGTCCAGCACAAACTAGATATTTCTGGCAGTAAAATCCCTGGTATTTCCCTCTCTGCCACCCTATCTTTTATAAGAAGCAACAGAACAGCTGATGTCTCCAATTTTACTATGCCAGGTGTGTGGGAGTGATGGAATGCAGAAGGCAGTGTCAGGAGGAATAGGAAAAAAACTAGAAGCAAATGTTTGGAGCAAATATGGAAGTGGTCCAAACCTGAGAAATGCCAGGGGATTGGCAATACAGGCAAGGCAGTGAGTTAGAACCCAGACAAGTGTCCATGTGCCTGATACACACAAATATTGAAATTCCAGTTAAGGCAGAGAGTCTGCTACCAAGCAAGCCAGCAGAACGTATAGTCAATAAAATTTAACCCTCCCTTTGTCTCCAACATAAGCCAAATTTTTGCTTTCTGCTGAAGCTGGAATTGATCAAAGGATCAATTCCCAATCAAGTCCAGAATCTGTTCACGTGTAACTGTGTGAAGAAGAGTAGAGCCTAGGCACAGAATTAGTGGAGTTCCCAAGTGCTTTTTAAAAATTTTGGACTTACCGGAGGTCTCTGAGAAAGTCTTTTTTCACTCAGATGTTGAACAAATGGAGGAATAAAACAAATGGCAGATGGGAACTTGAAGGATAACCTTGGTAAAGACCATGTTGGAAGATAGCTTATCATGACATCCAAATGGGCTTCCCAACACCAAATCTCAGAATTTCACAAATTTCCTCACCCAAGCCAGCTCCTCAACTACCGCTTCAAAGACAGTCCCTGCAGAGCAATATTCCCTAGGAGCCATTTTGTTTCTTGTGAGCAATTTACATTCAGAAGAAAAACAGCTAAGGCTGAACGAACCAAGTATGCTGGCCATTCTCTTGGTTCCCGGGACTACAGACAGACCTTTTTATCTGTCGCCTCTTCTGTTGGGTAATTCTCTGTCTCTCCTCACATCAGGCTCAACAAATAACTACTTGTTCTTTAAAATCTCCTTCAGAAATCCTTTTACTATATTCCCAAGATTGGATAATGTGGTCCCCTTTCCTGCTTTCACAGCACTTCTCTTTCTCAGAATACTTATCCTACATCCCTGTAATTGGCTGATTACTTGTCCATATCTCTCATACCACTATAAGCTCCCAGATGACTAAGACAGTGTCTTATTCATCGTAACCAGGTTTCCGGCACATAATAAGAGATTGCTATATATTTGTTGAATAAACATCTGATTTCAACTACTTTTATGCCAATTTACTGTCATTCCCCACATCCAACTTGATCTCATTTATATCCTTGCTAGCTGCCCTGCTTTATCCAAGCAGGAGAGAGGAAGCCCAGAGCTTTGTTTACTTTATATGAAGATGGGTGTAATGTTAGTTATTTTTCTAAAAGTGGCTTCTAGTTCTGCCGAGTTATCCCCAAACTCCTGTCAGTATTTCAGAGAACTTTTGTTTGTCATAAATTTGACCTCATCATGAATATATATATATGTATATATATATATATATTCATCTGTAAAATATATTAGATGTCTTTTTTGAGAAGTTAACTGAAATACACTCTTCAAGTGTGCCTCTCTTAAATGGACCTACTAAATAAATCTGTTAGGGGCAAAAGCCTCTTCCCCTCGTCTGAAGGTTGCTTTTTGGGAGTACTTCTTGCCTTTCTTTGTGCTTTTATTCCTGAAGAGCTGGGGTGAATAGAATATGGTGCGTGTGTGTGTGCATATGTGTGTGTGTGTAAAGATAAGGGAAAAATCATAAAAGATGAATGTGTGTTTATATATTTGGAATGAATTCTTTGAGCAAAAATAGAGAAGGTCATAAAATGTGTTAAGCATGTAGATGACAACATCATTGTAACTGTGTTTTCAAAAAGTAAAAATGGCTACATCACAGAGCATGTATAAAAGAAGGATCACCTTGAAGTCAAGAGCTCTGCTAATACAGATGGGAAATGATGATTGCATGAAATAATTATTTCAAAGGAAACTCAACCAAAATTGGAGATGGTTGGAAGGGCATAGAAAGGTTGTTACATTATATCCATTTATAAAAAGGAGTCTATAGCTATAGTTTATAGAAGATAACCACAATGATTAAGTGTGCAGTTTATTTTCAAACAATAGGAACGATTTCTTGGCAAAGTGAAAGGGGTTTTCTAGCCTTGGTGTTAATATCTACTTCCAAATGTTGTCTTGGTGGCATTCCACAGACTTACACACCACTTGTTTCATACTGGCAAAGTATATCTGTCCTTGGATTGATAAATCACATCACGAGCTAGTGTCATTTTGTGTGAAGACAAAACACAGTTGCTTTATTAATGCCATGTCTAATCTAAGCCAAGCTCACAACACAGTACTTCAGAAAGCAATGATTCTTTTCAAGTTCCTGCCATCAAATAACTTATTGTCCATAGGAAGATTTATTTATTTTTTTAAAGATTTTACTTATTTATTTGTCAGAGAGACAGAGAGAGCCCACAAGCAGGGGGTGGCAGGCAGAGAGAGAAGCAGGCTCCCCGCTGAGCAGGGAACCTGATGCAGGGCTCGATCCCAGGACCTCAGGATCATGACCTGAACCAAAGGCAAATGCTTAACTGACTGAGCCACCCAGTCATCCCCATTGGAAGATTTAGACTTACACGTTTTTGTTAAATCATTTAACTAACAATAACAATTGTTCTGGGCTAGGTACAGGAAATTCACCAATGAAGGGGATACAATTTCTGGGCAATGGGGGTTGCAATGGACTGGAAGCACTTAAGCATCAGTCACCTCATGGTTTTTTTCCAAATGTGAAGCTATTATTTTATAAATTCCACCAGGGCAAACATCAAAGTAAGAAAATAAAAATAATTTTAAAATACCTTCCCCACTCTCTAGTGGTGCCTGGGTGGCTCAGTCGGTTAAGCATCCGACTCTTGATTTTGTCTGAGGTCACGATCTCTGGGTTGTGAGATTGAGCTCCTCGTCGGGCTCCCTGCTCAGGGTGGAGTCTGCTTGAGATTCTTTCTCTCTCTCCCTCCCTCTGCCCCTCTCCCGATTGTGCTCCAAATACCTGAATAAATAAATAAAATCTTTAAAAATGAATAAAATACCATCCCCACTTTCACTACTAAGCCTGAGATACAGAAAGAACCTTTAAAATTCTGTTTAGAGGGAACATTCAACATAGTAAAAGTATTCTAAAGCAGTTGTAAAGTACAGGTATTATTTTATTAAAGATGATTTCAAAATATTCAGAAACATGTGAATATACATCTTAAAGAAGTTTTTTTACATCAAAAATGGCCATTGGACCCACGCCAATTAGGTATATGCATTGCAGAATGCCAGGAAAATGTAAAAATTATCTAAACATATAGAACTGGATATTATGATGACATTCGTTAAAATGGGATTTTTACCTGTAATCTAGGCCTTCTACAAATACTATAACTGAGGTGTATCCTATTTCATGTGGCAGAGCCAACATAAAATTTCAGATGAAGCCCAGGACACTTAGCCAGCATTCTGCTTGGATCATTGACTTTGTTATTTTTCTCATAAATCCCCTTTGCTCCATGGCTTTCCAAGTCTAAAATATTCATTAGTATTATATTTATGACAATGACTGAAGCAATAAGAGTGTAGTTAGAGCATGACAGATTTAATGCATTTCTTCACAGACACTCTCTACTTGCTAAAATATCTCCACCATTTTACGTGAAGCATCTTGTTGAGTGTGTTTTGCTTTTCACAGCAGGGTCACATCTGTGAGGACAGCAAAATCTATATAAGAGGGCCAACCATATACTGGGATCTGGTAGGGGGAGTAGTAGAAACATCAGGGACTAACTGGTTTACCCCACAAAGTTTAGGGACTAAATACTCCCCCAATAAAACCAGTTGCTAGCAAATAAAGAACTCTCCACGTTGGTTCACTTAGTCCATTTATCCAAACTCTTAACTCCCAAAATGCAATGATAAACAAGTTCCAGGAGGGGTTTTTTGGTGACAGAATATGAAGACAAGCTGATGCCCCAAGTCTGCGGGTAATAACTGTATGCCTCAGTTATGCCAACAGAATTAGTATAAGAATCATAATGCACGATATCACTTACACTATCCACTCTTTTCCACACAGAAGTTCTAGATAGTCTCACATGTCTCCCAGCTTTTTCTGGGAGTATCCATGGACATTCCACTGGGGTCATCACATTACCTTCTTATCTATTTCCTTGTACCTGTTTGACTTGTTGCTGTGGTAACTGTATGCCATGTCTGCTTACTACATGTGAACCCTTCTGCTCACTAGTATCCACATAAAGTCTAGTCATTCTAAAGAAATGACACCGTGTCCCTTTGCTACAAGCCATTGCAATAATTTCTTTTCAACATGGAGCCATAGATATTGGTTCTTCTGGAGCAGATGCTCCACATTTTCTAGATTTTAGCAGCCCCCAATTCCCACCCCCAACTCCCCCCACCTTTTTTTTTGACATTGCACTTAAGTTTCAGATGTTACTCCAAACAAGCTAATCCAGGAGATGTATGACAGACGTCATGTTTCCCTCAACCGCCCCTCCACTCTTAACCATTATACTTTCTTTGACCCACTCTGGTGTAACTCAACGCACTCATCAGGTTTCAGCCTAAATTTACTTGTCCTAGGGAGATATTCTCTGATTTACCTCTCTAACTAGGGTAGCGCCCCTCCCCCCAATATGCTTCCATAGTATTCTTTGTAAAGCTTACTTAATTTGCTCATTGTCTGTTTTCTCTAGGGGCAGAGATCATGGCCTTCTGTGCCTAGCACAAAGCTTGGAACACCGCACACAATTGGTGCTCAATAAATATTGGTTGAGCAAATAAACTCAATGATCAAAAAGACTTGATTCCTCGTGTAACTGGATCTTTGCCCTATAACATCTCCCGAACAGTCCTTCTGACGCTCCCAGACCGGCCTGAAATGTAGCGTGAACGCATCATAAACTCAAGGCTTTTGCTATGTGAGGTTTTGTAGGTAGACGGCAAATCCACGTTTCATACCTCACAGGAGACTTCCTCTCTAAAAGATCATGTTCTAACCAGGAAGGGTACGCAGGCAAAAAACCTACAAAGACATAACCTCAATAAAGTGGGACTTCTTGTTTGAGGTCTTTGGAGGCGCTTTCAGGTAAACAAACCTGGGGAACCTGAGCAAACAAGAAAGAGACGAGAACAGGAAAACTACAACCAACGACTCAATCAACTCCGCAGGTGTTGTCAAGGGCCCCGTTGGGTGCTAGCCACTTTGGTAGAACAGGTGACTCACGCCCTTCAGGAGGTCGCGGCTTGTAACCTATAGCTCCGAGGACCTAGTTTAAGAAAACGCAGCTGCGTGCGCACCTCCGCTGTGCATCTGCCGCCACCAGGACGCCTGCTGAAGTGCAAGGAAGATGGTTCTTTTTATCAAGGCAACAGAAACGCAGTGTTACTTGTCCGCTTACCTCCGTGCTGTTGTTTTTCGCAGTGACTCCCTCCACGAACATTTATTAAACATTCACTGGGGGCCAGGCTCTGTGCTACGTGAAATGAAGTAACAAGATTGTAGCTTCTTTTCTGTTTCTTGTCCTTATTCCTTTTCTATAGAAAAAGCAACGCCGATGTAAATTCCTAGTAGAGTAACATTTGGGGTTCTCTGCTCTGCTTCTCTTCTTTGTACAGCTAGCAGCAGAACTTAGAGTCGAACCCCTACTCTGGCAGCCTCTTCCAGACAGGCAGAGGACTGGAAGGAGATTTATGATCCCTGCCCTCCAGGAACTTAGAGCAAAGTTCAAGAAACAGGATACAATCATTTAAAAAGAGAGAGAGACTTTTATCCCTTTTTCTATTTCTCATTTCTGCAAATCTAATCTTAAAAATCCATTTTTTTCCCCCTCTAAGAGGCTGAGCAGGCAGTAACATCAGAAATAAGCTACTTCAATATTCTTTTGTTCTTTTTCGGTGGCAATTTTTATGTCACTGGGAATTTTAGCAGCGTCAGGTTTTTACCCCCTACCAACCTGAACAAATTGACCCTTTCATTCATCATCTCTGCCTCCTTCAACTCTCTTACTTTCATTGATTGCTGGTTTTGCAAGCTCAGTGAACAATCTTTCTAGCAAGCTGCTTACACTGAATCATACCCGTTCTGATCTTTTGAGAGCAACTGGGTCTTCACAAATGTTTATTAATAATGGTTTCAATCAAAAGAGGAGAGCTCCTGGTTTTTATTTCTTCTCAGTCTGGAGTTTCCCCTTCTCATTTGGCTGTTGTCAGTTGAATAAACAGGGCTCGTGCGTATTTGTTATTTGGCTAAGAAATGCAAGGTGTTCAGTCACGAGTGTTGCCGGAATCTCAGGGAATTGCGCTTTTCACGTTCAGGCAGGATGGCTTTGTGATGGATGGTTCCCTGGGCTCTTTTGACTCTGCTTTGTGCTGTTTCTCTTTCTCCAGCCCATTGCATGCCGCTGTTCATCTTGCAAGATGTCTGACATTTTAAGAGCTGGGACAAACCACTTAAAGAGAGACGGAGCTGGGGAAAGAGAGAAATCGTTCAAGTAGATTGGCATGTTCCTGGAGCTGTGACAAGCTAGTTATTGGTTCATGTGTCAGACACTGTACCTACCTTCCCTTATTTAGTCCTCATAAAAGCTATACGAAGTAGACGCATTTTACCGATGCGAAACTGAGGCTCAAGGCAGTTAAATATCCTCATCAAAGTCCCGCGATTACTGAGGAGTAGAGCTCAGAGTGAGCCTGTCCTCCAAGTTCATACAAGTTGCTGTGCACCCGTGGAGCCCTTGGCACAGTGCACTATTGTTATGTCTTCCCTTTTCTTTCTCTCAGCTGATCTCTGAACTCCTAAAGAATGTGCATGCTGTCCTTTTTCTATCCCAAGAAACTACTTCAATTCCTGACATATGGTGAGCGCTCAATGATATGTATGGAGAGCATAAATGAATGAATGCATCTGTTTGCTCCTCCTACCAGACTGTAACAATCAGACTGACTAATAGAAAGGAGGCATTTTTAGTAATGAGGTACTATACAATGTCAAGTTGATGTTGACATTGGTGGCTGTTTGAGTTTTATTACTAAGTTGTATCTTTTGAAATAAAATACTGTATTCTACTAATTTTTTGTCTTCTATACCGCCCAGCTGGATCCTAAGAGTTGGAAGCATTTGGTAAGTATTAGTTCATTGAATGAACGTAGAATGATTTGTAATAGTAAGACATGAAAAAGCCCTTGACAAACATTTTGCTTTTAAAAGATCATTCTGGCAAGAGAGAAGGCTATTTGGGAGGAGGTAGGTGTAAACATAATGGGGAGAATAGATCGGAAGCTATAGAGGATAAATTATGAAGACTTGACCCCCAAAGATGTCAAAGACGTTGAAGCAACGTCTTTTTACATATCTGCCTAATCTCCCAAGGTATACAATAAAAGTGTATAGGAATCAGAACAATAATCATTAACATGTCTGGAGGAACCGAATACTTTTCACTTAATCATAAGTGAATTTAGCGATATTTAAAAAACAATTTCCTAAAAAAGACAAGAGAACAATATTTTTTAAAAATTTTTATTGTTATGTTAATCACCATACATTACATCATTAGTTTTTGATGTAGTGTTCCATGATTTATTGTTTGTGCCTAACACCCAGTGCCCCATGCAGAACGTGCCCTCTTTAATACCCATCACCAGGCTAACCCACCCCCCACCGCCCTCCCCTCTAGAACCCTCAGTTTGTTTGTCAGAGTCCATCAAAGAGAACAATATTTTTAACATAGGTTTTTTTTTTTTTAAAGCTTTTGCAAAAAATAGACTATCTTAATTAGCGTTCAATTGTGCAACAGTAAGTGGGAATGGCAGGTTGTACCTTTCCCTTTAGGATAAAGCTCCTCTGGGGCCTTCCCATCTGCTTCTGCTTTGGTTTGAGGCAATTTCTCTATTTCAATCTGTATATGGGTTTTACTTTCATTTCATGTTTCACTTGCCTTGTGTAGAAGAAAATGCCAAATCTTAGAGCTGAGAAATGAGATGCCGTAATGATAGTTCGGCTCCTTGTGTTGTCATAGCGTTCTAAATATTGAAGAAGAGGATCCAGCTAAAAATCATTTTCCAGGTATTGATGTTAATATTGCTATTAAAGAAAGTGCCAAAGTCCTTGCATATCATTCCACAGTTGGCAAACTGATCTACCATATGGCTTCAGAATATCTTCTTGACTATATCACAAGAAATACAAATCTTTTTAAATACAAAAGGGCCTTAATATTGTGAAGTATAAATTATATGGACCCATCAAAGTGAAAAATATGCCCACATTCTACAATTGTTGCTTATAATTCAGAAAATGTGTCCTAAAGAGAAAGGTGCCAGAATGATGAAAAAAGAGATTCAAACAATAAAGAGGGTAGAAAATTAAGGAGAGGAATGAGATTTGACTGTGTCTGACATATTTTTATATACACATACCCATGTGATTTCATATAATAATGCTTATCTGTCAGAAAAACACCTGGAAAATATGTTTTATATGAGTTGATTTTTTTTTTTTTGTGGATGGCTAGCAAAACAAGAACAAAGCAAAATGAAACAATAAAAATTGAGAGAGATCTCTAATTAGAAATCTCATTAAGAGGAATCTCAAAGTTTCCTCTCAATATTGATTGAGTAAATATTCTCATTTTATTGGAAGAAAACTGATTCTCAGTGTGTCTGAGGCAGTTGCCAAGAGTCACGCATTACCAGAGCTGGGCCATCTCAGTCATGGCTCTTTACCCAATGTATTTTGTCTTTTTAGGGAGGCAGAGTAGCATACTAAGAAAATCACTAGTCTAGGAGATTAAAACCAAAAGCACAACTTGTACTGAGGCTTTGTTCTCCCCTGACTAAATGGGCAACCTTGAGAAAGTCTTTTGAATTTTCAGGACCTCAGCTTCCTTGCATAAGTGGAATACCTACAGTGACAAAGTACTAGATAAGATGCAAGATCATTTTTAAATGGTGATCTGCTGCAGAAGGAACTTTAAGTTTGTAAAACTGCAAACTGGCATCCTGTAATCCTCTGTGCATCAGTATAATACAGATGTAGAGAATTCCATCCTACATGATAAAGTACAGGAGACTCCACAGAAATGAAAAATCACTTCTTTCTGTTTCATTTACACCCATTCACTCTTATGCTGAATAAAAGCCTCCCTCATGTTAGAGGAAACGTGTTAATCAAAATATACTGAAGATGTAAGGGAGAAATCACTGGAGAACCCAGAGTACCTCCAACTTCATTTCCTAAACAAACTTGGTATCTTTGTACCTGTTTCAGCCTTCTCTGCCTACTAGCATCTCCTAAAATATATTTCTCCAATGTTCTTAGTTAAAAACCTCAGTCATCTTGTACTTCCTCCCTCTCTACCTCCCAAGTCAAACCATACCACTTTAGTTTCATGAATTCAGGTTTAACTACTCCTGCTCATGGAATAGGGCATACTTTGAACCTTGTCCCCTGTGATGGCTTCACCACCACAGCATCCAAACTCCCTTTATTTCATCAGTGAACGTTTAAAGTGGTTTGGATCAGTCTGCTCGCCCCCAGCCATTCTCATCCTTGTGGACACCCCACCTGTGCTGTGTGCCTGATCAAGTCAAATCCCAATCCTTCTCAAGATCTAAGAAGCCTTTGTCAGTCAGGCACTAAATATTTTTCAGATGTGAACTCTGAAACTCTAACTTCATCTGCTCACCTTTCCCTTCTATCATCCTCAAACTTTGAACAGCCATTGGTATCTTTCTCATGATTCTTGAACGTCAGATTTCTCCATGACTCCATGCTCTTGTCCATATTATTTTATATGTAATTCTTCTCTCTAACTTTCTAGAAAGTTTCCCTTTACTTTCCTGACCCATGACTCACTCTTTACCTTGGACTATTCATTGTTCTTTAACCTTCCTTTTTGTGTCATACTTATTTTTTCCCTGAGATATATTTTACATAGCAGAAAATTCACCATTTCAATGTGTACACTTCAGTGACTGTTAGTATGTTCATTAGCTTGTGCAACCATCATATTTCATTCCAGAACATTTTCATCATCCCCATAAGAAACCCCATACCAATTAGCAGTTATTCTCCCTTTCCTCCTCTATTCAACCCCTGATCTATTTCTATCTCTAGGGATTTTGCCTATTGTGAACATTTCATATAAATGGAATACGACCTTTTGTATGTAGCTTTCACTTTAGCATATTTTCAGGTTCATCTGTAGCTGAGTCTGTATCATGCTGTAGCACATATCAGTACTTCATTCTCTTTTTAAGATTTTATTTATTTATTAGAGAGTGAGCGAGAGAGAAACAGCATGAGAGGGGAGAGGGTCAGAGGGAGAAGCAGGCTCCCCACTGAGCTGGGAGCCCGATGTGGGACTCGATCCCAGGACTCCGGGATCATGACCTGACCCGAAGGCAGTCGCTTAACCAACTGAGCCACCCAGGCGCCCAGTACTTCCTTCTCTTTATGGATAAATTATATGCATTGTAAGGATACACCACATTTTATTTATTCATTAATTGATGGACATGTGGGTTGTTTTTACTTTGGGGTTATTATGAATAATGCTTGTTATGCCTATTTTCAAATCAATTTAATTTGTTTTATTAAGATTACTACAAAGCTTCTAATAACTTCTATTAAGCACCTTTCTCTATTCTTGGGCCCCACTATCCAGAGGAAATCATTTTTTAACCTCCTGATATTTACATTCATTTTCCAAAATGAACTAATACTTTTTTTTTCAATTCTAGACATAATTTATTGGTAGTCTACCAGAGAAGAGAAATACTCAGCACTGTTCCATCCTATATATATTTTTTCTCCCCTATTTTCCACATTATTTTACAAGTTCTTGTTATTTCAATAACCAGCATACAAATCACCATGTCATGTAACTATTTTCCACAGGTGACCCATCTGGGTTAGCACATTATGACCATATAATATTTATTTGTAATACAGATAGCTATTCATAAGGAATAGCATGGAGGACATTAGGAGAAGGAAGGGGGAAATGACGGGGGGAAATCAGAGGGGGAGACAAATCATGAGAGACTGTAGACTCCGAGAAACAAACGGAGGGTTCTAGAGGGGCGTGGGGTAGGGGGATGGGTTAGCCCGGTGATGGGTATTAAGGAGGGCACGTACTGCATGGAGCACTGGGTGTTATACGTAAACAATGAATCGTGGAACACTACATCAAAAACTAATGATGTACTGTATGGTGACTAACATAACATAATAAAATTAAATTAAATTAAAAAATACAGGTAGCTATTGCATAGGAATGTATGTGTCTCTGTGTGTGTACTATTCACAGCTGACCCAATGGGTTTGCAATACTGTCTACTAAAATTCTGAGGTCAATCTGATTTCTGTTTCTTTGGTTTTCATTTGCTTTGGCTTGTAGGGGGATTTTTATTTTTCTTGTTTTGATTTTGTTGTTGTTGTTATTCTCTTTGAAGCCATTTTGGAAACTTCTCTATATCCTCCAGAGTTCTGGGTAGGAAGTATATGTGTATATTTTGTTTATTGTTTTGGCCACTTTGTGATCTAGAAACACATTCTTCAGTTACAGAAATTTTTCTTGTATTATTCTTTGATAATTTTTCTTACCTTTGTTATTCTGATTTTGGATTGCCTGGAATCCTTCCCTAGTTATTATTTTTTTCTATAATAATTGTCGTGGTCTTTTTTGTCTCTTTTCTGTGAAAATTCTTTAACAGATTTATCAAATCCTTTTTTAGATAAAAAATAGTTCTTTTAAAAATTTCTAGGAACTTTGTCCTTTTTTAAGTTTTTATTTAAATTCCAGTTAGTTAACATACAGTGTAATAGTAGTTTCAGGTGTACAAAATCGTGATTTGACACTTCCATATCACCCTGTGCTCATCACAGCAATTGTACTCCTTAAGTCCCCCCTCCCCCCACCATCTACCTCTCTCCTGGTAACCATCAATTTGTTTTTTATAGGTAAGAGTCTTTTTTTGTTTGTTTGTTTGCCTCTTTCTCTTTTTCCTTTTGCTCATTTGTTTTGGTTCTTAAATTCCACATATGGGTGAAATCATATAGTATTTGTCTTTCTCTGACTTATTTTGCTTAGCATAATACTCTCTAGCTCAGTCCATGTCATTGTAAATGGCAAGATTTCATTCTTTTTCTAGGGCTGAGTAATATTCCATTGTGTGTGTGTGTGTGTGTGTGTGTGTGTGTGTGTGCCACCTCTTCTTTATTCATTCATCAGTTGATGAGCACTTGGGTTGTTTCCATAATTTGGCTATTGTAGATAATGCATTTATCCCTTTGAATTAGTATTTTTGTATTCTTGGGGTAAATACCTACTAGTGCAATTGCTGGATCATAAGGTACTTCTATTTTTAACTTTTTGAGGAAACTCCATACTGTTTTCCAGAGTGGCTGCACCAGTTTGCATTCCCACCAACAGTGCAAGAGGGATCCCCTTTCTCCACATCCTCTCAACACCTGTTGTTTCTTGTGTTGTTGATTTTAGCCATTCTGACTGGTGTGAGGGGATATCTCATAGTTTTGATTTGTATTGCCCTGATGGTGAGTGATGTTGGAGCTTCTTTTCATGTGTCTGTCGGTCATCAGTATGTCTTCTTTGGAAAAATGTCTATTCGTGTCTTCTGCCCATTTTTAAATTGGATTATTCTCTAAGAACTTTGTCTTAATCTGTGTCCCTTCTCTTACTATTTTTCTTAAGAAATAAAATGATGTCTGGTTTTGTGGATGCACTCTCTTTCTGAGATTTTTTTCTTATTTGTTACTTTTAGCTTCTATATTTCTGGACTTTTCTCAAATCTCTAGTAATCCTTAGCTATCCATTCATGACAATAAAATAAAAGGCATGAGGTAATCTTATCACTTCTATTTTTGGGGGGCAGGGAACATTTTTCTTGAATAATACTATGGTCCAGCTATAATCTTGATTGATTATTCTTTGAGTCTGATGTATAGCTATCATCTTGTGATTTCACCATTTTTCGATTATACATCTTCATCCACCTTTTGTGATGGATATTCTGTTTGCCATGTCTTTCTCATTCTTGGTTTATTCTTTCATTTTACAGGAGCATATTGATAGTGCTTCACGAAAAAGATGAATAAGGGGTAATATTTTTTGTAATATTGTACATATGAAAATAGCTTTTTCTGCATTCATACTTGATGGGTGGTTTGCCTGGATATAAAATTCTAGATTAAATTGTTTTCTGAATTATATAAGCAATGATTAATTTTCCACTCGTTTCCACCATTACAATTAAGAATTGCAAAATCACCCTGATTCCAAATTACCTTTTATGTTAACTACCCTCTCCCATCTTTGGAAACCTGTAGCATCATCTATTTGTCCCCAGAAGTCTAAAGTTTTCCTGTTATGTGTATTGGTGTAAGTCTATTTTCACCATGTGTGTTCCTAGACCCTTTGAATCTAAAAAAATCATGCCCTTATGGTTTGCAATTTGTTCTTAAATTCTTTCATAGGTAGTACCTTCCCCTAGGTTTCTCAAATATTGGGTATCCTGAGTTAATTCTATAATTTACTTCTACTGACATTTTTATTTCTGGATTCATATTTTTAAATTTAAACAACAAAAAGAGGAGAGGAGAAGAGAAAAAGGAAAAAAGACAATAGAAAGCTGATGGACAAATAGTAATTGGTTTATAATGCTTGAGAAAGCTAATAATTAATAAGAATGTATAAAAGGCAAATCCAACCCAATTTATACTGAATAATTCCTTCCAAATCTTAGGAATCAGCAGCACCTGGTTTTCTTAACGTGTGAAAAGAGAGGAAACTACAATACAGAAAACTGGTTGAAAATTTAAGAAACCATTAAATCCCCAGATCCTCTCTCCAAAATAACTAATGTTCCTGATTTTCACCTTTTTGTTTGTTTCACAGTGACAAGTTCTCTCACATCTCTCAAGCTTGCTTGTGTCTTTGTTGTTTGTTTCTACTTATTTGTTTTGGTCCATCTCTTTAATATTAATGCCTTCCTCAAACGTTGGACAATTACTGTTTGTATGCTCATATTTAAGAATGTGGGACAAAAAAGTGCTGTTTGGAAGGCTCTGTGTTGGAGCCTTGTCAACTATGTGTTTCACTGTAGGAAGATTAGACTGGCTTATTTATTTATGAAATCTTGATGTAAATATCTTTAAGTCATCCATTGGAATGATTATATTCCCTAAAAATGACTTTTCCAAATGTTTTGTCAAGCAGGCATAAACATATCTACCAATGATCTGGGGTTGAGTTGAAAAAGTAGTCTGTGGGTCTCTGAATCTAGTCTGCACACATTTTCCTAAACCCTTTTGTTCATAGTACAGAACATAAGATATCAGTTGTGCTTGGTGTCACCAAGTCCAAAAACAAATAACAAACAAAAACCCTCTATCTTCCAAAGAAAGAAACTATTCAGTGTGAGAAATCTGGCTGTGTGGAGGGTAGGGAAGAGATCTGATCGTTCGATTCTTTCTTAAATTGTTAACTAGTGCACCTTATCTACCTCCTCCCTTATTTCCTCTTTCAGTGGAAACCAGTGTCACTATTTTTTTTTTTCAGTCCTTAGGGGATCCTTGCTATAAACTAATTGAATCTTGGCCTTAGAAATCTCTATTTAAAGTCCTTTCTTAGATGTGCTAGTCAATTACCATTTGCCCATTGTTTTCCAGCTTCCGAAATTTTTTTTCTGCTGTTTTCTCTTTTCCTATTCTCCCATTATCTATTGATTTACTAAGGAAAAAAAAATTTCTGTACTTAAAATGGCATTTTGGGATGGAGAAAATTAGATTGGTGCGTTTTCAATCAGCCTATTTACAAGATGTGCATGTTGGTTTCAGTATGAACTTTCGGTGGCTATTATGATCTTTCCTCACATATTTTTTTTAAAGTAGGCTCCACAACCAGCATGAAGCCCAGTTCAGGGCTTGAACTCATGATCCTGAAATCAAGACCTGAGCTGAGATCAAGAGTCAGACGCTTAACCAACTGAGCCACCCATGTGCCTATCCTTATGTCCTTTTATAGTCCCTACTCCCACCTGACATCCCTCCCTCTCATCCTCTAGACAAATTATGAAATATTTTATCACTATACATTAGTTTACATCTTCTAGAATTTTATGTAAATGGAGTCACACAATATTTGCTCTTTTTGCCTGTCTTCTTTAATTCAATATAATTATTTCAAGAGCTATCCAAGCCATTGCCTGTATCAATAGTGTAATAATTTTTTATTGCAGAATAAGATTCCATTGTATATATTGAATACACTGTATTACAATGTATAAATACAACTGTTTAAACCTTCAACTGTGAGTGGACATTCCTGTTGTTTACAGTTTGGAGCTGTTACAAATAAAGCTGTCATGATCATTCCAGCACAAGTCTTTTTATGGCTATATGCCTTCATATATTTTGCATAAATGTCTAGGAATGGAACAGCTAGATCATATGGTAAGCATTATGTTTTACTTTTAACAAACTGATCAATTACTTTCCAAAGTGACTGCATCATTTTACATTGTCACCAGAAATGTACAAAGATCCCAGCAACTTTCCATTCCGGTCTTGCCAACACTTGCTATGGCCAAGTCCCTTCAATTTTAGACATTCTAATAAGAGTGTAATGAGGAGCACCTCGGTGGCTCAGATAGTTAAGCATCTGCCTTTGGCTCAGGTCATGATTCCCGGGGTCCTGGGATTGAGCCCCAAGTCGGGCTCTGGGCTTGGTGGGAATCTGTTTCTCCCTCTGCCTCTCCTCCTGCTCTCTCTCTCTCTCAAATGAATAAATAAAATAAAATAATTAAAACGAGTGTAATTATTTTATTCTTCCCTAAAGATTAATGGTGTTGAACATCTTTTCATGTGCTTATCAGTTGTATATCTTCTTTGATGAATTTTGTGGTCAATTTTTTTCATTTCTTATTAGATTGTTTGCTTTCTTATTACTGAGTTTCAGAAGTGTTTATGTATTTTAGATTCAAAATCTTTATCAGCACAGGAATTTTGACCTGCTCCGGTTCTGACCTGGGCTGGTTCACCCCTCCTTAGGCAACCTGGTGGTCCCCTGCTCCCGGGAGGTCACCATATTGATGCCGAACTTAGTGCGGACACCCGATCGGCATAGCACACTACAGCCCAGAACTCCTGGGCTCAAGCGATCCTCCTGCCTCAGCCTCCCGAGTAGCTGGGACTACAGGGGTGCGCCACCGCGCCTGGCCAAAATCTTTATCAGATATGTGTTTGCAAATATTTTATTCTAGTGTGTGGCTTTTTTTTTTTTTTCATGCTTTTAGCAGTGTCTTCCAAACAATGGCAACAAGTTGTTAAATGAAGTGTCATTTATCATTTTTTTTCTCTATGGATCATGCTTTTGGTGTTCTATCTAAAAAATTATTGCCCAACTCAAGGTCACAAAGGTTTTTTTCTGTTTTCTTTATATTTCTTATAGTTTTTAGCTTGCAGATTTTCAACTATTATCCATTTTTATTTAATTTTGATATATGTTGCAAAGTAAGGATCTTTTGTTTTTGTTTTATTTTTGTCAATGCAGTTTTTCCAGCACATTTTGTTGAAAAGATTATCTTTTATCCATGGATAAAAGATTGCCTCTGCATCTCTGTCAAAAATCGTCTTTACATGTGTGAGTGTATACCTGGAGTGTCTATTCTGTTCCACTGATAACAGTTTTCTATCATGACTACAAACACACTGTCTCAGTTACTAAAACTTTATAATAAGTCTTGAAATCAAGTAGAATTAGTCTTCCAGCTTTGTTCTTCTTTTTCAAAGTTGTTTGGGCCATTCTTAGTCATTTACATCTCCAAGTAAGTTTTGCAATTTTGTGTCAATTTCTACCAAAAAAAAAAAAAAAGAAGACAAGAAAAACCTTACTGGTCTTCGTATTGAGAGAGTCGAATCTCTAGATCATTTAGAGAGAACCTGAGCTCTTAATGATATTGTTTTTCCACCCAGAACACAGTATATCTCTTCTTTAATTTCTCTAAGAAATATTTGTAATATTCAGTGTCTTGGTCTTTCATATCTTTTGTTAGATTTTTCTCTTAGCATTTCATATTTCTGTTATTGTAATGACATTTTAATTCAATATTTGATGATTTGTTTTGTTTCATTGTCTATAGAAATACAATTAATATTTGCATATTTATCCTCTATCTTGAAACATATGTTCTAGTAGCTTTTTTATAGATTCCATCAAATTTGCTATATGGCCAATCATGTTATCTGTAATGACAGTTTTACTTCTTCCTTTCTGATTTGGATGCTTTTTTTTTTTTTTTTTGGTCTTGCTTGTTGCAACCCTGGGAACCTCCATTATAATGCCTCCAGTACAATGTTGAACAGAAATGGTGAGTTTCTGATCTTGAAGGAAAAGCATTCAGTCTCTCCCCATTAAGTATGATGTTTACATTAGGTTTTCCATAGATGCCCTTTGTCAAGTTAAAGAACTTCCTTTCTACTCATATTTTTTTGTGGAGAATTTTCACTGGGTATAGAATTCTAGGTTGAAAGTGTTTTTACTTTTATTTATTTTATTTTTTAAAAAAGATTCTATTTATTTGAGAGAGAGAGAATGAGAGATAGAGAGCACGAGAGGGAAGAGGGTCAGAGGGAGAAGCAGACTCCCTGCTGAGCAGGGAGCCCGATGTGGGACTCGATCCCGGGACTCCAGGATCATGACCTGAGCCAAAGGCAGTCGCTTAACCAACTGAGCCACCCATTATGATATACACTTATATCATAAGGGAATAAGATAGTGAAGAAAACAAAGTGTTTTTACTTTTAGTGCTTTAAAGTTATTGCTCCCCTGTCTTCTTGCTGGTGGTGTTTTTTATGGGAAATCTGCTATCAGCCTTTGTTCTTCTCTGTGTGTCGCCTTCTCCCACCCTCCACACTCAGCTGCCTTTGAAACCTCTTCTCACAGTGTTTGAACCATTTGGTTATGATGTGTCTTAATATAGTCTTTTTTTTTTTCATGTTTCCTAGTCTTGGTTTTCAGGGAGCTTTTTGAATTATTGAGTTTATGGTTTTCATTAAATTCAGAAAAATTTTAACCATGATTTTGTCAAATATTCTTCCATGCTCACTTTTCTCTCTTCTTTAGAAACTCAAATTATATTTATATGAGGTTGCTTGAAGTTGTGCTCCTGTTCACTGATGTTCTGTTCACTTAGTTTTAGGTCTCTTTCCACTATATGTTTCATTTTGGATAGTTTCTATTGCTCTGCATTAGAAACTTTTTTCTGCATTTGTTCCACATCATCTAATCTGTCACTAATTGCATCCAATACATTTTCCATGTCACAATTTAGAAGTTCAGTTTGAATTTTTTATATCTTCTATGTCTTTTGCTACTTAATTTTTGAGTATATAGAGTAGTTATAATAGCCATTTTAATGTCCTTTTCTGGGTCAGTTTCAATTGATTAAGTTTTATCCTAATTATGAATCATAATTTCCTGTTTCTTTGCATGACTGATGTATTAATCAGGTTTCCCTAGAGAAACAGAATGAATAGTATACATATATGTAAGTGTATATATGTCACATAGATATATATCATACATATATAATGTATTACAAGGAATTGGCTTACATACTTATGGAGGCTGACAAGTCCTCAGATCTACAGTTAACAAGCTGGAGACCCAGTAAGCCAATGGTAGAGTTTCAGTCCAAGTCTGAAAGCCTGAGACCCAAGAGAGCCAATGGTGGAAAGGCAGCAAGGTTGAGACCCAGGGAGAGCTGGTGTTTCAGTTTGAGTCCAAAATCAAGGGAAAAAATGGTGTGTCAGCTTGAAGACAGTGAAACAGGAGGAATTCCTTCTTATTCAGGGAAGATCATCATTTTTGTTCCATTCAGGTCTTCAACTGACTGGATGAGAACCACCTACATTAGGACAGCAATCTGCTTTACACAGTCAATTAATTAATTAATTTTAAAAAAGGTTTATATATTTGAGAGATCGAGAGAGAGAGAGTGGCAGAGGAAGAGGGAGAAGCAGGGTCACTGCTGAGCTGGGAGCCCAGTGTGGGGCTCGATCTCAGGACCCAGGGATCATGACCTGAGCCAAAGGCAGATGCTTAACCAGCTGAGCCACCCAGACACCCCAAGTCTATGAATTTAAAAGTTAAACTCATCCAATAACACCCTTGTGCAGAATAATCTTTGACCAAATATTTGTGCATCCTGTGGCCCCGTCAAGTTGACACACAAAAGTACACAAAAAAGTAATCATCTGAAGTCTACATCTTGTCAACTTGACACCCATACACATCTTAAACCATACTTAGTCTCCAAACAAAGACAGTAATAAAGCCGTAATTCCACCTAACATGATACAACTATCCTGAGAGCAATCAAAATACACTAACACCTTCCCCATGAGAAGGGTCCCCATGTAAGGTCCTTGAGTGATGTTTACCCTTCTCCTTGATATACTGTAACTTAAATACTATTTTGTAAGGTTAACAATAGTTATCGACTGTAAAGTCAATACACTTATATCATAAGGGAATAAGATAGTGAAGAAAACAAAGATATTGCCATATATGTGTATACATACACACAAACATATTTATAACAAAATTAGGAGGAAATACGACACTTACAGTGCTCATTTTGTAACTGGTCATGTAGTCATAGCTGATATTTATGACTACCTTCTTCCACCACTCATTTTAAATTCCCTTTGTCTTTAGCAAACACTTCAGCTAGTCACGGTTCTTTACTTGGTGGGTTGATCCAAACCTTCATTCCTGAAGGGCCTGGGCCACTACTAGTTCTGTCTAGATGGGTTGTTATAGTTTTCCTTTGACCTTAATCACTGGGCATGGTGATACTAAGACATTTCGTAAGGAGTCTCCTGTATTCTACAGATATTCATCCTTACCTCCATTGTGGAGTAGCAGTCCAATATTCTCTCTTTATTGAGGATCACCCTCCCCAGCCAGCACAGTGACTTCCTACTTTGCCTTTTGATTCAGAAACATAAGGATCCCAAAGTGGTGGAGTGGCAATCGTGACTTCTAATTCAATGGAATCATTGTTGTATCTCCTAGTAGAACCATCGCCCTTTGGAACTAAGACCTTTAGGCCAGCAGAGCATAAGGTCACAAGAATAGGAAGCAGAAGTTTTGCTAGTAGATCACTAGGGGTAATAGTGATGCCACTTCCATGTCCACCCCTAAATTCCTGGACCTGTACATCCTGACTCTAGGAGAAATGGTTCCATATATTGGATGCTGAGTCAGGGCTTATACAGCCTTCTGGAGAACATTGGCCCAGGGCTGCAAGGTATTGCTGGCACTGTACCTGAGTCTTTGAAAGGCCATTCCACCATTCTATCAAGCCAGTGGCTTCAGGATGGGGGTGGGGGCATAGCAATACCAGTGAATTCCATGAACATGGGCTCATTGCCTCACTTTGTTTGCTATGAGGTGAGTTTTTTTTATCAGAAGCAAGGCTGTATGGAATACCATGATAACAGATAAGGCATTCTGTAAATCCATAGATGGTAGTTTAGGCAGAAATTTTGCATGTAGGGATAGTAAATCTGTATCCAGAGTACATGTTTGCCTATTTCATTAAGGGCAAAATTTTTCCCCTTCTAAGATGGAAGTGGTCCAATGTAACTAGCCTGTCACAAGGTAGATGACTAATCAGCCTGGGAAATGGTGTCATACTGAGGACTCAGTATTGGTCTCTGCTATTGGCAGGTTGGGAACTCAGCAATGGCCATAGCCAGGTCAGCCTTGGTGAAGACAGTATGTTGTTGAGTCCATGAATAACTTTCATTCTGGCCACATCGTCACTTTGTTCATGAGCCAACTGGATAACAGAGGTGGCTGGGGAAAGAGGTTTCTTAGTATATACACAGAAAAGGTCATCCTATCCACTTGACTATTAAAATCCTCCTCTACTGAAACCACCCATTGTTGAGCGTTCACATGGGACAAAAATTTCTTCACAATGTTTTCCCATTCAGAGAAGTATATCCACATACCTCTTATCCAAATTTCCTTGTCACCAATTTTTCATTCATATTTTTTCCGAGTCCCTGACCATCCAGCCAAACCATTGCCCATAGCCAATGAATCAGTATATAATGGCACATCTAGCCATTTGTTCTTCTAAGCAAAGTGAACAACCAAGTGCACTGCTACAAGTTCTGCCCACCTGGAGGATTTCCCTTTACCACTGTCCTTCCAAGTTTTCCCAGAAAAGGACTGTAATGCTGTGGCTGTCTACTTTTGGGTTGTACCTGCATATCATGCAGAACCATTTGTAAACCAGGCTCAGAGACTCTTCTCTTCCTCTTTCAACTGATCATAGGAATGGGGCCATGGGTGCAGGGTATGGCAGGAAAGGGCAAAGAGAACAGTATAGCAAGAGAAGGGACCATGGGCATTTGGGCCATGGAGTCACTACCTGAGTGAATTTGCAATAATCCACTGTTATTCTCCAAGATCTATCTGTCTTTTGCACAGCCCAAACAGGCAAGTTGAATGAGAATGAGTGGGGATTACCACTGCTGCAACTTTCAAGTCCTTGGTGGTGTCATTAATCTCTGTAATCCCTCCAGGAATGTACTATTGTTTTTGTTTACTATTTTCCTAGATAGAAGCAGTTCTAATGGCTTTCACTTGACCTTTCCTACCTAGCAGCACTCACTACACATGTCAGTGAAACAATATGGGGATTATCCCAGCTGCTGAGCATGTTCTTTCCAATTATGCATTTGGAAATTAGGATGATCGTTGCTCTCTTTACTACTAGAAATGTAGTCATTCATATATTTAAATTTAATCAGATTAGAAAGCCAAATCCAGAAACTCAGAACCAATTCAGAAAACTCATCTTTAAAATTCTGTTCCTCTAGAACCATTCTCAGTACCAAATATGTATAGTCAGGGTTCTCCAGGGAAATGGAATCAATAGGATGTATATATATATATATATCTTTATATATATATAGAGAGAGTTACTATAAAGAATTTGTTCATGTGATTATAGAGGCTGACAAGTCCCAAGATCTCCAGTCAGCAATCTGGAGACCTAGGAGAGCAGATAGTATAGTTCTAGTCTGAAGACCAGCAAGCTCAAAACCAAAAAGAGCCAAGTTTTTAGTATAAATCTGAAGGCAGAAAAAAAATGTCCCATTTCCTCTTATTCAGGGGGAAGATCCACCTTTTCGGGCCATTCAGGGCTTCAATTGATTGGACGAGGCCCACCCACATGAGAAAGGGCAATCTTTCTAGACTGCTTATTTAGTCTATGAATTTAAATGATAAACTCACCCCAAAACATTCTCATAGACACACCCAGAATAATCTTTACCAAATATTTGGGCACCCTTGGCTTTGTCAAGTTGGTACATAAAATTAACTATCACATCTCCTAACTTTTCATTGTATAATAGATATTATCAATTTAACCTTGTTGTCTCCTTGATATTTTTTATTCCTATAAATATTCATGTGCTTTGATCTGGGATGCAGATAAGATACTTGGAAAAGTTTTACCCTTTGGGGTTTGTTTTAAGATTTATTTGGTACTCTACCAAGCCTGCATGAATCATGCATTTTTTTCCTTCTCTGCTGGGTGAGAGCATACACTATTTTTGATTCTGTTTGGGACCTAGGAACTATTACCTCTAATCTTTTGTGGTGATTCTTTCCTGGTTCTTGAGCAACTTCTTAAACATACATGCTGACTAGTCGTTGGTTGAGATAGACCATCTGTTGATCTCTGGAGTTCTCTCTCTGTACAGCTCTCTTCTCTCCAGTATCCTGTCTTATTAATTCTGGTCACCATTTTTTCCTAGACTCTCAGCCTTGTCTGTAAAACTTGGAGAATCCACCTGGTTGCACCATGGCAAGAAAACTCTTTCAATCAGTAAGCTGGGGCAATTATGGGTCTCACTTCATTTTCCTCCATCAATCAGGGATTGCTGTCCTTTATTTTCTGTTTGATACCTTGAAAACCATTGTTTCATATATTTTATCTGGCTTTTTTTTATGTTGTTGTTCATTTCAGATAGAAGGGTAAATACAGTTTCCATTACTCCATCTTAACTGGAAGTAGAAATCCCTCTATATTTATTTTATTTTGTTCTTTTACATTGGTTTCTTTCCAGTAGCCTGTGGGTACATAAAGAAGATAATCAATGCAGGGCACCTCACTCAGTTGGTTAAGCGCCAGCCTTCAGCTCAGGTCATGATCTCGAGGTCCTGGGATCGAGCCCCTCATCGAGCTTCCTGCTCAGCAGGGAGTCTGCTTCTCTCTCTCTCTCTCTCTCTCCCTCCCCACTGCATGTTTTTTCATTCTCTCAAATAAATAAATAAAATCTTAAAAAAAAGAAGATAATCAATGCTAACCACCTAACAGTAGCCAGCAAGTATTACATTGTTAATCAATGTCCAGAACAGTTTTAAGAACATCACATACATGAACACATTTAATCCTCACAACTACCCTATAAAGTGTGTACTATTATTAGCCCCATTTTAGAGACAGAAATACCAGAACACAGAGTGACAAAGTAACTTGCCAAAGGCTTCACCAGCTAGAACATGGTAGAGCTGGAATGTGAATCTAGGCTCTCTTAACATTCATGTAATATCTTCTGTTCAGAGCAGAGGTTCTCAAACCTGACTATGTGCCAAATTTACCTTTGAAACTTTCAAATAGACAAAGTCCCTGGAGCGCCTTTACAGTTACTGAATCAGAGTTTACAGGAGTCAGACTCAGAAGTCTGTAATTTTAAAGAGCACACAAGGTAATTCTAATGTATGCCCAGTTTTGCAAACTGCTTACTGTCCTAGAGGTGACTTTTAAAGTTGAAAGTTAAAAAAATAAAGTTTAAAGTGTTATTTACCCACATAGTTTTTCTTGAAGATGGTTCTGCCTTCTATCCACAGCACAAGTTTAGTTATTTGGGAGATTTTAAACACTTTTATTGTTTTTGTACTTTTGGTTCTTTTTTCTGTTCCCCTCACTGCAGGAAAGTCTCTATTATTTAGTGGGGGATAGGGTTTCCAAACACATAGGCCTGAGTTTGAATGATTGCTCTATTAGGTCCTTAGCTATAGAACAATCAGCAAGTCACCAGTCTCTCTGAGTCTCAGTTGACTTATCTGTAAAATGGAGAAAATAATACACAGAGGTTTTATTTTGAGAACTCAATAAAATGACACATGTGGAGCCCTTAGCACATTCTAGATGTTCACTAAATGTTAGCTAGTATATTTATTTAGCACTCATACAAAGTTAAAGCTGTAAATTATTTATTGACATGTAACTTTGGAAGTATTACTAAGCATATTTTATCAAATTTAAGGTATGCTTGATTGTGCATTTCACCATTAATTTCAGTACCACTAAGAAATTAAAAAAAAAAAAAAGAGGGGGCGACTGGGTGGCGTGGTCAGTTAAGCACCCAACTCTTGGTTTCTGCTCAGGTCTTCATCTTAGGGTTGTGGGGTTGAGCTCTGTGTTGGGCTCCGCACTCTGTGAAGAGTCTGCTTGGGATTCTCTCTCCCTGTCTCTCTGCCGACTCTCTCTCTCTAAAATAAATAAATAAATCTTAAAAATTAAAATCACTGCCAACTAACCTTTGACACAATTTTTTCTTATCACTGAGAGTTGTTATTTTATGCTTTTCAAAAGAACTCTTTTAGACTTTTAAAATTATGTCTTATGTACCATAGAAACAAAAATATGGTTAATGTAGTTCTAAAATTTCTGTACATCTAGAGTCCAAATTTTCTTAAAATACTGACAGCTATTGATATTCACCTTTTTCAAAACATTGTCCCCTGGCCAAAAATATTTTCATTAAAAAGATATATTTAGTGAAATCGAACAATAAAGTTGTTCAATTTAATTAAATAGATTTTCCCAAAGTATTTATTATTAAAAAATTGAAATATACAGAAACATTCAAAGAATACTACAATGGAAACTTATGAATGCTCTCCACCTGGACTCAGTCATTGAGGTATTGTAACTGCTATCTGGCTAACGGCAACTTTATAACACCATCAGTCTTAAGGATCTCCCAATTTTGGAACTGTTTGAAACATTTTAGAAAATGTGTGCATCTTGGAATAAAAGAAATACACTTACTGCATGTATGTAATATGAACACCTTACATTTATACGCTATTTACAAGTAAGTTCATTTTTATGCCCCTGAGCACCAAGTTCAGAGATTGTCAACAGTATTATAAATACTGACTGACTTACTGACCTGACAGACTCTTGGCACATTGACCATGATACAGAATATGAAAAAAGTAGGTCTCAAGTGTCAAAATTCTAACACAGCTTCACTTTTCTGAAAATTAACTGAAGGTCAAATATAATCAAGTGGAAATTCAAAGGCAAAAATTAAAAACCTAAACTATGCCCAGATTTTGCCGTTGAACCTTAGGCATTATACTCAATCTCCTTCTGCAGCAGTTTTTATCATCTGTTGAAAAGGACTGTTGATGCCTTATGGATATTGCTTAGAAAAGGTTATTAAAACTTTCTGTGACCTTCAGGATACCTGACAACAAACCTACAAACTGGTAACATTGGTGAGAAAAGATGTTGGAAAAATTGAAAATACAAGGTATTTATCCCAGTTCAACAGTGAGGCACAGATGACTTGAAAGCTCATGAAAGAAACTATTCTAGGGCGCCTGGGTGGCTCAGTTGGTTGGGCGACTGCCTTCTGCTCAGGTCATGATCCTGGAGTTCTGGGATTGAGTCCTGCATCGGGCTCCCTGCTCAGCGGGGGTCTGCTTCTCCCTCTGACCCTCCCCCTCTCACGCTCTCTCTATCTCATTCTCTCTCTCAAATAAATAAATAAAATCTTTAAAAAAAAAAAAAAAGAAGAAACTATTCTACTGAAGTTTCCAGGCTACCTGAATGGAACCAAATATGCTTGGGCACTTGTGGAATCGACTGAAAAGTAAGGATTAGATTACCTTTCACACAAAATAAAATTAGATACAGCATCTCTCACATAGGGAAATTAATCTGTCAGGATGTGGAGCTTTGCAGACCTATTTACTCTGAAGAATGTTTGCTTTTACAAACTGAGAACTAAAACCACTTTTCTGTATATAATTTTCAAAATAACATATGTGGCACTCTTCCTATCAGTGGGAGAAAATCAATGTGCACTTATGGTCAGAAAAATTCGATTAGAGAATATCAGCAGGAGAATACCAATTGGTTTTTCTTCTGTGATCCAAAGGTTGATTTTCAGTTTTGACTGTATTCTTTTATCCTTTTAACTGATTTTCATCCTCAGAATTCCTTCCCAGTTTTGATCAAGGAATTAGCATAATAATAATCATTTGCTTCTCACAGAGATGATTCCATTTCTACATTATGAGAAATTTTTTCTTCACAGTTGGCGGGTGGGGGGAAAAGCTCGGCAGATCTGTAAAGGGAAGACTAATAGGCCATCAGTGGAGAAACGGACTCACTCCCCCTGGAACTCTTACTTCTCGAAAACAGCATTTGAATATAATCAGCTGCTCGTTCCACCCTAGAATTTTTCTTCTGCTTTTCCCTCTTTGAGCGTAACCAATAGTTTATTTTTTCTAACTAAAACTGCTTTATGTGTTTTATTCTTTAAACCACAGGGTATTAGAAAAAAACAAAAACCACAGGATATTAGAGACAAGTTAGGACTTAGACATCATATAGCTCTTTGTTCTAATGGCTCCATGGGGCCTTTGGGGTAACAGAGAGGATATGCCTCTGCCTCATTGCCCCTCTCCTCCATCTGCTTAATGTATTAGTTTATCCTTATGATTTCATTTTTTCTTAAATTTTATTTTATTATGTTATGTTAGTAACCATATATTGCATCATTAGTTTTTGATGTGGTGTTCCATGATCCATTGTTTGCATATAACACCCAGCACTCCATGCAATATGTGCCCTCCTTAATACCTATCACCAGGCTAACCCATCCCTCTAAAACCCTCAGTTTGTTTCTCAGAGTCCATAGTCTCTCATGGTTCGTCTCCCTGTCCAATTTCCCCTACTTCATTTTTCCCTTCCTACTATCTTCTTCTGCATGTACCCTTCGGATCACTACATTTGTATCTTTGGGGTAAATACCCAGTAGTGCAATTGCTGGATCATAGGGTAGCTCTATTTTCAACTTTTTGAGGAACCTCCATACTGTTTTCCAGAGTGGCTACACTAGCTTGTATTCCCACCAACAGTGTAGGAGGGTTCCCCTTTCTCTGCATCCTCGCCAACATCTGTCATTTCCTGACTTGTGAATTTTAGCCATTCTGACTGGTGTGAGGTGGTATCTCATTGAGGTTTTGCTTTGGATTTCCCTGATTCCAAGCGATGTTAAGCACTTTTTCATCTGTCTGTTGGCCATTTGGATGTCTTCTTTGGAAAAATGTCTGTTCATGTCTTCTGCCCATTTCTTGATGGGATCATTTGTTCTTTGGGTCTTGAGTTTGATAAGTTCTTTATAGATGTTGGATACTAGCCCTTTATCTGATATGTCATTTGCAAATATCTTCTTCCATTCTGTCGGTTGTCTCTTGATTTTGTTGACTGTTTCCTTTGTTGTGCAAAAGCTTTTTATCTTGATGAAGTCCCAATAGTTCATTTTTGCCCTTGCTTCCCTTGCCTTTGGCGATGTTTCTAGGAAGAAATTGCTGCGGCTGAGGTCGAAGAGGTTGCTGCCTGTGTTCTCCTTTAGGATTTTGATGGAGTCCTGTCTCACATTTTGGTCTTTCATCCATTTTGAGTCTATTTTTATGTGTGGTGTAAGGAAATGGTCCAGTTTCATTCTTCTGCATGTGGCTGTCCAATTTTCCCAACACCATTTGTTGAAGAGACTGTCTTTTTGCCATTGGACATTCTTTCCTGCTTTGTCGAAGATGAGTTGACCATAGAGTTGAGGGTCCATTTCTGGGCTCTCTATTCTGTTCCATTGATCGATGTGTCTCTTTTTGTGCTAGTACCATACTGTCTTGATGATGACAGCTTTGTAATAGAGCTTGAAGTCCGGAATTGTGATACCGCCAGCTTTGCTTTTCTTTTCCAACATTCCTCTGGTTATTTGGGGTCTTTTCTGGTTCCATACAAATTTTAAGATTATTTGTTCCATTTCTTTGAAAAAGTGGATGGTATTTTGATAGATATTGCATTAAATGTGTAGATTGCTCTAGGTAGCATAGACATTTTCGCAATATTTGTTCTTTCAATCCATGAGCATGGAACGTTTTTCCATTTCTTTGTGTCTTCCTCAATTTTTTTCCTGAGTATTTTATAGTTTTCTGAGTACAGATTCTTGGCCTCTTTGGTTAGATTTATTCCTAGGTATCTTATGGTTTTGGGTGCAGTTATAAATGGGATCGGCTCCTTAATTTCTCTTTCTTCTGTCTTGTTGTTGGTGTATAGGAATGCCACTGATTTCTGGGCATTGATTTTATATCCTGCCACTTTACTGAATTCCTGTATGAGTTCTAGCAGTTTTGAGGTGGAGTCTTTTGGGTTTTCCACATAAAGTATCATATTATCTTCAAAGAGTGAGAGTTTGACTCCTTCTTTGCTGATTCAGATGCCTTTTATTTCCTTTTGCTGTCTGATTGCTGTGGCTAGGACTTTTAGTGCTATGTTGAATAGCAGTGGTGATGGTGGACATCCTTCCATGTTCTTGACCTTAGGAGGAAAGTTCTCAGTTTTTCCCCATTGAGAATGATATTCGCTGTGGGTTTTTCATAGATGGCTTTTATATTATTGAGGTATGTGCCCTCTAGCCCTACACTCTGAAGAGTTTTAATCAAGAAAGAATGCTGTACTTTGTCAAATGCTTTTTTTGCATCTATTGAGAAGATCATATGGTTCTTGTTCTTTCTTTTATTAATGTATTGTATCACACTGATTGATTTGTGGATGTTGAACCAACCTTGCAGCCCAGGGATAAATCCCACTTGGTCGTGGTGAATAATACTTTTAATGTACTGTTGGATCCTATTGGCTATTATGTTGGTGAGAATTTTTGCATCCATGTTCATCAGGGATATTGGTCTATAATTCTCCTTTTTGATGGAATCTTTGTCTGGTTTTGGGATCAAGGTAATGGTGGCCTCATAAAACGAGTTTGGAAGTTTTCCTTCCATTTCTATTTTTTGGAACAGTTTCAGAAGAATAGGTATTAATTCTTTAAATGTTTGGTAGAATTCCCCTGGGAAGCCATCTGGCCCTGGGCTCTTGTTTGTTGGGAGACTTTTGATTACTGTTTCAATTTTCTTACTGGTTATAGGTCTGTTAAGGGTTTCTCTTTCTTCCTGGTTCAGTTTTGGTAGTTTATACTTCTCTAGGAATGCATCCATTTCTTCCAGATTGTCTAATTTGCTGGCATATATTTGCTCATGTTCTTATAATTGTTTGTATTTCTGTGGTGTTTGTTGTGATCTCTCCTCTTTCATTCATGATTTTATTTATTTGGGTCCTTTCTCTTTTCTTTTTGATAACTCTGGCCAGGGGTTTATCAATCTTAATTCTTTCAAAGAACCAGCTCCTAGTTTTGTTGATCTGTTCTACTGTTCTTTTGGTTTCTATTTCATTGATTTCTGCTCTGATCTTTATTATTTCTCTTCTCCTGCTGGGTTTAGGCTTTATTTGCTGTTCTTTCTCCAGCTCTTTTAGGTGTAGGGTTAGGTTGTATATTTGAGATTTTTCTAATTTGTTGAGAGAGGCTTGTATTCCTATATACTTTCCTCTTAGGACTGCCTTTTCTGCATCCCAAAGATTTTGAACAGTTGTATTCATTTTCATTTGTTTCCATGAATTTTTAAAAATTCTTCTTTAATTTCCTGGTTGACCCATTCATTCTTCAGTAGGGTGCTCCTTAGCCTCCATGTATTTGAGTTCTTTCCGACTTTCCTCTTGTGATTGAGTTCTAGTTTCAAAGCATTGTGGTCTGAAAATATGCAGGGAATGATCCCAATCTTTTGGCACCAGTTGAGACCTGATTTGTGACCTAGGATGTGATCTATTCTGGAGAATGTTCCATGGGCACTAGAGAAGAATGTGTATTCTGTTGCTTTGGGATGGAATGTTCTGAATATATCTGTGAAGTCTATTTGGTCCAGTGTGTCATTTAAAGCCTTTATTTCCTTGTTGATCTTTTGCTTAGATGATCTGTCCCTTTCAGTCAGGGGGGTGATAAAGTCCCCCACTATTATTGTATTGTTGTTGATGTGTTTCTTTGTTTTTGTTATTAATTGGCTTATATAATTGGCTGCTCCCATGTTAGAGGCATACATATTTACAATTGTTAGAACTTCTTGTTGGATAGACCCTTTAAGTAGGATATAGTGTCCTTCCTCATCTCTTATTATAGTCTTTGGTTTAAAATCTAATTTGTCTGATATAAGGATTGCCACCCAGGCTTTCTTTTGGTGTCCATTAGCATGGTAAATGGTTTTCCACCCCCCCCCCAACGTTCAGTCTGGAGGTGTCTTTCAGTCTAAAATGAGTCTCTTGCAGGCAGCATATCGATGGGTCTTGTTTTTTTATCCAATATGATACCCTGTGTCTTTTGATTGGGACATTTAGTCCATTTACATTCAGGGTAACTATTGAAAGATCTGAATTTAGTGTCATTGTACTGCCTGTAAGGTGACTGTTACTGTATATTGTCTGTGTTCCTTTCTGGTCTATGTTACTTTTAGGCTCTCTCTTTGCTTAGAGGACCACTTTCAATATTTGTTGTAGGGCTGGTCTCGTGTTTGCAAATTCTTTTAATTTTTGTTTGTCCTGGAAGCTTTTTATCTCTCCTTCTATTTTCATTGACAGCCTAGCTGGATATAGTATTCTTGGTTGCATATTTTTTCTCATTTAGTGCTCTGAAGATATCATGCCAGTCCTTTCTGGCCTGTCAGGTCTCTGTGGATAGGTCTGCTACCAATCTAATGTTTCTACCACTTTAGGTTACAGACCTGTTCTGAGTTGCTTTCAGGATTTCTCTTTGTCTCTGAGACTTGTGAGTTTTACTATTAGATGTCAGAGTGTTGACCTATTTTTATTGATTTTGAGGGGGGTTCTCTGTGCCTCCTGGATTTTGATGCCTGTTTCCCTCCCCAAATTAGGGAAGTTCTCCGCTATAATTTGCTCCAATATACCTTCTGCCCCTCTCTCTCTTTCTTCTTCTTCGGGATCCAGTTATTCTAATATTGTTTCATTTTATGTTATCACTTATCTCTCGAATTCTGCCCTTGTGATCCAGTAGTTGTTTATCTCTCTTTTTCTCAGCTTCTTTATTCTCCATCATTTGGTCTTCTATATCATTAATTCTCTCTTCTGCCTCATTTATCCTAGCAGTTAGAGCCTCCATTTTTGATTGTAGCTCATTAATAGCCTTTTTGATTTTGACTTGGTTTGATTTTAGTTCTTTTATTTCTCCAGGAAAGGATTCTCTAGTGTCTTCCATGTTGTTTTCAAGCACAGCTAGTATCTTTATAATCGTCATTCTGAACTCTAGTTCTGACATCTTACTAATGTCCATATTGATTAGGTCCCTGGCAGTCGGTACTGACTCTTGTTCTTTTTTTGAGGTGAGTTTTTCCATCTTGTCATTTTGTCCAAAGGAGAATAGATGCAGAAGAGAACAAAATGCTAAAAGGATAATAATGACCCCAGAAAAATATACGCTAAACAAATCAGAAGGGACCTGAACCTGGGGGGATAAGAAAGGGAAAGAAAAAAAGAAAAAAGATAATGATTAGGCTGCTGAATAGATCAGAGCAACACACTAGATTTTGGGAGTATTTTGGTCTGTTAGAAGAAACTGCCTCCCAAAATTTTAAAGAAAGAAAAACATATGTACAAAAATAAGGGTAAATAAAATGAGGAGATAGAATATGCTTGTAAAGATGAAAATTATAAAAGAGTTTATAAAAGTAATTGATAAGAAGTTGGTTGAAAAAAGAAAGAAGAGAAATTAAGAAAAAAAAAAAAAGGGAGAGAATGGGACCAGGCAGGAGACTAGAACAAAACCATACAGTAGAGATTTAGGGTATATTTTGGTCTGTTAGAAGAAACTGTATCCCAAAATTTTAAAGAGAGAAAAAGTTATATATATATATATATATATGCAGAAAATAAGGTTAACTACAATGAAGGGATAGAATATGACTCTAAAAATGAAAATTAAAAAAAGAGTTTAAAAAAAGGAATTGATAAGATGTTGGTTAAAAAGGGGAAAAGAAAAATTAAAAAAAAATCGAAAAAGAAAAAATAAAGAAAATTTTAAAAATTATCTTTGAAAGACTAAAGAATCATGGGGAAAATAGCCATGAATTTATGTGCTGTATTCCTCTAGTGTTGGAGTTCTGCCATTCTCATTGATTGGTAAACTTGGTCTTGGCTGGCTGTTCTTGCTGATCTTCTGGGGGAGGGGCCTGTTGCCATGGTTCTCAAATGTCTTTGCTGGAGGCAGAATTGCCCTGCCCTTGCCTGGTCGTGCTAAGTAATCTGCTCTGGTTTGCTCTCGGAAGCTTTTGTTCCCTGTAAACTTTCCATACATCTTTGGAGGACAAGAGTGAAAATGGCGGCCTCCCAATCTCCACCCTGGAGGAGCCGAGCACTTGGGGCCCCACTCCTCAGTGAGCCCCCAGAGAAAAGCAGTCAATCACTCCCTCTCTCTGGTCTCCAGCTGCACACTGTGCTCACCCAGCCTGTGATTGAGCATTTCTATCTCTGGCACCTGACCCCATTTGGAATCTCCAAACTCAGCAGATCCCTGCGGTGTGCTCCCGCGCTGCTCCTCCTGGGGGAGGAAGGGGAGTCTCCCCAGATCTGTGGCTTGTTGGGTCCCTGCTGGAGAAGCAGTGGCCTCACTGTGCGGCAGACCACGGTTTATGGCAACCCCGAGCTGAGAGCCCACTCCTCGGCTCCGTCTCTGAAGCTGGCTTCCCCACTCTGATACCTGGGAGCTCTGCCGCACTCAGGCACCCCCGGTCTTTCTGTGACCCCGAGGGTCCTGAGACCACACTGTCCCAGCGAGGGTCCCACCCCCCTCTTAGCCACTGCAGCGACATCCCTCAGCGGAGCAGACTTTTAAAAGTTCCGATTTTGTGCTCTGCTGCTCTATCACTTGCCAGTAGTGGCTGATGGAGGCCCCCTCCCCCGCCGTCTCTCTTCCCGAATATCGCCTCGGATTCACTTCTCCGCACGTCCTACCTTCCAGAAAGTGGTCACGTTTCTGTTCAAAGAGTTGTTTCTATTCTTTTCTTCAATCTCCTGTTGAGTTCCTAGGTGTTCAGAATGGTTTGATTCCTATCTAGCTGAATTCCTGGGACCAGACTAAATTTAGGTCTCCTACTCCTCTGCCATCTTGCTCTTCCCTCCCTTACAATTTCATCTGAAGAAAGTTTTTCTTTTCCTTTTTTTAAAGATTGTATTTATTTGTTTATTTTAGAGAGAGAGAGAGCACACAAGTGGGGGGGGAGCAGAGGGAGACAGAGGGGGAAAGAATGTCCCTTGGATTCCCCACTGAGTGTGGATTCCTCACACCACTCGGGGCTCAATCTCCCAACCCTGAGATCATGACACAAGCAGTCGCTTAAACGGCGGGGCCACCCAGGCACCCTGAAAGTTTTTCAAGAGAGTTTTAAAAGTCCAATCTTTTGACTTCACACAGAAGACAACAGAGGAGGTTAATGGTGGATCAAAGCCTACCTAGTCAGTGCAGACTTGGGGCCATTACCTAGGCCTTTTCACTCTCAGTCAACAATCTTTCCACAACGATCCAGTGTCTCTACTTGTGTATGTGGCATATATTGGGCCAGCTTTGTCTTCTCATTCATATTTTATATGTTCAGACTCTTCCTGTTGTGAATTTCAGAAACCCCACTTGAACTAGTTTTAGTGAAAAGGAAAATTTATTGGCAGAATGTGGGAGAGGGGAAGCATTTTACAAAATCCAAGAAATAATTGAACAACCAAACTATGGGAGGAGGAGGGAACCTGTTGCAATCCAACCTCTAGAACAATTGGAATTTGGAACTGGAGTGCTGAGGGCTATTCTCCATCTGTTATCCTTGCTTCTCTCTGTGTTTCCTTCTCATTCTTCTCCGTGCTGTTCCTTCTGCATGGTGGAAAACAGCCTGGCTCAGCTTTGGGTTTTCCAGTTCCAGCTTCAACCAATGGGAGAGGGTCTAATTTAACTCTTTCATCCCTAACACCAACATTTCCAGGAAAGCTATCTGCTTGGTATGCATGGATTAGATGGCAGTTGCTAGACAAATCAAATGGTCAGAGGAAAGACCACCTTTAAAAATGGCTGCTTCCATGAAACTAGATAGATGCAAGAGAGAAGGGAGAGGGAATGGCAATTGCAAGAAAAATAAAGGTTTGGACTAAAAATAATAAATGAGCAAAAGGCCCAGTACATGTAAGTTTGCTTTTAAGCTGCACGAGAAAATAATTTTTAAAATCTGTCATAGTACTTAAAAATTTATTTAACAAGTTTAATAAAATTAAGAAGTATAGTAATTTTTTTTCTAAATGTTTTGGTATGTAAGTTCCATCTCTCTAGCAAAAAACTGCAAGCACTTGAATGGCAAAGGGAAAAAAATGTGTCCCCCCCCCATACTACTGAGAATAATGTTTGGTCACAAAATTGGTGCTGATTTAATACATATCGAATTAGGTTAAATTAATAAGGAATCAATTATTCATTACTTTCAAGTGAATGAATTATTTATTATTTTTGGCTCCATTATAGTCTATCCAAATAAGAACTTTGATCCTGAGAAAGATGAAAGTAATAGCAATGTTGTGGGAACACATTCACCTAGATTTGAAATGTTATGTCAGCATATAGACCCAGCTCTACTCCTAAATTGATGGGTGAATGTAATCAGGTCAGAGCCTGTTTTCTCATTTATAAAATGTACTAAACAATTTTAAAAATATGTTCTGGAAAAATGCTATCAAAATACAAAAGGCCAGGGCACCTGAGTAGCTCATTTGGTTAAGTCTCTGCCTTCAGCTCAGGTTATGATCCCACAGTCATGGGATCCAGCCCTGCATCGGGCTCCCTGCTCAGCTGGGAGTATGCTTCTCCCTCTTCTTTCCCCTGCTTGTTCTCTCTCTCTCTCAAATAAATAAATAAAATCTTTAAAATAAATAAATAAATAAACACAAAAGACCAATATTCCAATAGTAATAAGTATATGTGAACGGTTCACACAATCAAGGAAAGTTTTAATTCTATAGTTTTTAGTGCATTTGATATTTCAAGCTCTTCTATTACAGAAGTTTCCTAAGAGTACAGTGAACCAAATAGGAAAACTCAAGTAAAGCTTTGTGATTTCCTATACATTTACACTGCTGAATCATAAAATCTTTGGGTTTCAATGGAACTTACAGACCATACCCAGTCTTTTCCAAATGCAAGAATCAAATGGAACACCTGAAAAGTGGTCATCCAGCCAGTGATGGGGAGCTAGTATTTAACTGAAGTGTTTATTCAAAGGCTGGATAACTCTATTTGTTACAGAGATTCTTCTTTGACTGAACCGTAATCTGCCTTCCTGTAATTACCTCTCATTGTTATTAATTCTGCTCCTTGAAGCAAAACAAAACAAGTTTCTCTTCTGTAAGACAGCCTTCAAATATTTGAAGGTATTATTTTCTCTATTAGCTAACTATTTCACTTCCTTCAACTGTTTTTTTTTTTTTTTTTGGACAAAATTTTCATGTTGTTCTCTTCTGTATATAGTCCAATTGTCACTGAAAACTTACCACAAACCATGACTGGATCTTGATAGTATGAGAAATAAGGCTATTATTCTTTGGGAATCTGATGCAGTATTTCAACAAGTGCAGGGTAAGGTGCCAATTCCCTCTAAGGGAGCTACTTTCTATTACTGTTTCACCATGTAACACATGAGGGGCTGGAATCTTCAGACCTTTTTATCTACATTTCTATCACAGCTCTGTCCCCTAGTAATAATAGAATTCATTTTTTAACCAAATTTTAAGATTTTCTATTACTCCAGTTAAATATCACTTGCTTACACTTGTTGCATGTGGCAGTCATGAAAATGTGCCATGTTGGTATTTTGTTGTGGGGAGCAAAGTGGATTGAGACAGCTCCAGCCTCTACCATCTGGATCCACCAATGCATTTGCACAGAGGTCATGTTATCGCTGCGCTGAGTAAATGACTAGGGTACTAGTAAATGATTGGGGTACTAGTGCAGGTGACTCTAGCTTGAGAACTCCTTCTCTGGCCAAAATTTTCTTAGAACTTTGCTGTAGTCTTGAGATATTTCCTATCTAATCCTTCCTGCTCCTCTCCTTTGGCAGGTGTCAGATTTGCCTTGCTATCAGAAAGCTCTCCCTGCCTACGCATGCTGCTTCCCTTTTATTGCTAACAGCTGTTTCCTCTGAATAACGCTCTTGCAACCCAATTCCATTTTGGTATCTGCTTCTCACAGGACTCAAAACCAGGCAGTAAGATGGGATTTGGAAGCCGGGCTCACTTGCCAGTCTGTGGGCAAAGAAAAAGCCATCCTCAGTGGTAAGGAATGTGGTTAGTTCCTGGCTCAAAGTCACAGCCTAATTCCTGAAGACTTCATGGATGGTGACCTGGGAAAACATCCCAGCTGAGGGGAACACCACAAATCGAGGAAGAGGGACTACAACCAAGAAGCGCACCCTGAATTTGATAGAGATGCTGAGCTCCAAGGCTTCTCAGCCAAGATAAATCTCTTATGCCAAGGTCAGAGCCCTGATCTGAGTTCCTGACATCTTGATGATTGCCTCTAGGGTTATTGACTCCAAAAAAACCAATGGTCCTGCAGAAATGGCCTGCAAAATCTTCAGGGCCTGCAGAGGTGGCTAACTCCTCTTCAGTAAGAGCTAGCTTTTCTCCAAGCTAGATGATGCTACAGGGCTTCCACCCCCACCCCCGACAAGGCAACAGTTGGCAACCCCCCTCCAAGAACTCTTTCCCATTGATGGAAGAAGTAGCTTGGTTGTTAGGAGGAAGGACCCTGCAACCCTATGTACATATGGAAATAAGGTATATATGGTAATGACCCCCTTGGTCCTTCTGCCATATGAACCTACAGGCCTTTTATTTGAGTAACTCCATCCTGTAGAAAGGGGACTCCCCAGACATTTAGAGGACTATTGTATACAAGGCCTGAGTTGACGTTGGTATCTAGAGTCCAAAAACATCATTGTGACATTTATTCCATTATCCCAGTTCATACTGGGTCCATTGTATCTATGGACCTACACAGCAGTCATTTTTCCAGTGTCTGAGTATACAATTGGGACTGATGTACTAGGGAGTTGGAACAACCCATTGGGTCCTTGGCCTATGGGATAAATGTTATCATAGTGGAGAAGACCAAGAGGAACTCTCTAAAATTCTCCCCAACACCTGTAGCCTAACAAATTAAAAACAATATTGCACCTTATGAGGAATGGCAGATATTAATGCCCTCCTCAAAAAGACAACAGTGCAGAGATGATCATCCCTATTATAGCTCTGTTACTTCACTAATCTCTAAAATGAATAAATCTTTAAAAGGATAAAAATAATGAAAAGAGAGAAAATCAGAGCTACAAGTACTTGGTCATCTACTTTCTCTGGAAGAAATGACTTGAGTGAGGATATAGATTTCTAGGCAGCAGCCATTGGTATGACTCTCTGATCAAGGGCCTGATCATCTCTGGAATAGGACTGAAGTGGAGTGGCCACGGTGATGCTAGAGAAAGAAGCCCCACAGTTTGGACTCTCACCATGGATCTCACCACCACTGTCTCTCTGAAATGCCATCCCGTCAGCAACAGAGACCAACGCTAAGCCTCTAGTATGACATTATTACTCAAGCACCAGTCATTTGGTGGCAATTTGACTGCACTGGGGCCCTTATGACCTGGAAGGAGCAGGGGTTTATCTTCATAGGAATAGATATTTATTGCATGTACAGATTGCTTTTCTTGAACAAAGCACATCATCCAACACCACTAATGAAGGAGCTCAAGGAATGCCTAATACACAGACCTGGAATCCCATACAATATGGCATCAGAAGAGTCACTCCACAGTGACGGAGGCCCAGGGGTGGGCCTATGAGCATGCGAGCCTCGGGTCATCCCACCTACATCTAGAAGCAGCCAGCCTGAACAAGCGGTAGAATGGTTTTCATCACAGGATGAAGTGCTACCGTAGACGGTATAAATACACTGAAGGAATGGGTTTCTCTCCTTCAGGATGAAGGATAGGCATTAAACCAGGAACCCGTGTCTGACTTTGTGCCCCTAGTCAGCAGAAAACCTGGATCTAGGCCCAGAGGGGTGGAAGTAGAAGTGGCCCATTCTCTATTGCTCGCAGTGATCCACTGGAGGACTTTGTGTTTCCCATTCCTACAGCTCTGAGCTCTGCAGGGGTGCAAGTCTTGACCCCCAAAGGGAATGCACACTTGCCAAGTGACACAGAAGATGTCCTTATGGAACCACCATCTGTTGCTACTGCCAGGACACTTTGGATGCCTTGCCAGCGACCAGCAGGTAAGAAGGAATGTCATCCTCTTGCCAGGGCTGCTTGATTTTGTTCAGTACGCAGAGGAAAGGCCACATTTTCACAATGGGTACAGGAGAGAATACAGATAGAACCCAGGTGATCCCTGGGGCAATGTTAACTGTAAAAAGTCACATGCAGAAATCCCATTCTGAAAATGGCATGATTATCAATGTGTTAGATCTCTCAGGAATGCAGTGGAGGTCACAGCACCTGCTATAGTCAGAGCTGAGGGTAAGAAACATGTGCAGTGTCAGAGCTCCGATTCACCCCAATAACCTGCTTTGAAGTTCCCCTCACAAACAGAGGCCCCCAGGAACTGTGGAGCAGCTACCTTTGAATGTGCACAGAGAAGTAAATTTGTGCAAGGAGTGGGTCACTGTGGCAATGAAAATGCACTGTTCACTTCTTCCTTGTGGGAAGTAACTGCCACTTCTCTGAACACAACACCACTTCTCAGAAAGGGTGGACTTCCTCCAGGCTGCTCCCACCCAAGAACTGGACACAGTGAGAAACACTGGCCCAGACCTGTCCCTGTGTAATGCAGGACTGTTCTAGCAGATGACTTTGGTTGGAGGGCCACAGTCCTGACTGAAGCTTTTCTGGGCTCACACTGCTCTCTGAGACTTCCTGCCCAGTCCTCCTTCCTACCCCCCTCTGCTCACTGCTCTCAGACCTGCATCAAGTTCTGAGGCTGCTAACTGCTTACTCTTCCCTTACCCCTGTTTACCTTTTATAGGCCTCCCCGCCCCCCCACCAAGTGCCTTGTACATCTAGGCCCTTCCTTCCTGGTGTCTGATTCTTGAGGACACAAACTAAAACATTATATTATTCCAATCTGTTAAGATGATTTTGACAGATGCCATTTTAGCAATCTTCATGTTAGCTCAAGCTGTTAAGGGAAAGGATCTTCACAACTCTCTTGTGGTTTATATCAATCACCACAGGGGCGAAACTTTTTGTCATTGGCTGTAGGGTTTTTAGAGGGTTATGAATCTACTCAAGTGCCACTGCTTATGTTTAATTTATGCCTAAAGATGTCATGAGTGATTTGTTAAAAAAAATAAGAGATATGGAGTCCTACTACAACATATCTATAAAATGTCAATTAATGTATTAAAAGAAATGTGGTTAGTCTGATATGAATTGTCCTTAGTGTGCTAGTAAGTCCTTGTTTTCACTACCTTCTTTTCTAAACTGTGTAATTATAAATTGTGAATTGTTTTATATTTTTTGGGGGGGTGGTATTAGCCTGTATATGCACATGGTTCAAAATTCAGAAAAGATAAAGGATATATACAGCAAATTGTTTCCCTCATGAAAAACCAGTGTGACTGATTTTTGTGTGTTCTTCCTATTCTTCTATAGAAATTAAACACACACAATCACATCTTGCTTTTTTACTGAACTATATATAGAAGAACTTTGTATATCCTTATTTGAAGATTTTCCATACTAATTTTTCCTCCTAAATACTAGGTTATTGGTTAAATGTATCATAACTTATTTAACCTCTTTTATATTAATGACATTTCTGTTTTGTCTAATATTTTACCCTCATAAACAATGCTTAAGGAAAAACCATTACACAAGCACCATTTTGGTTATGTATATCTGTAGAAATTTGAAATAGAATTGCTTTGTCCTAAGTTGTACATTTGTCATTTTGATAGCTATAGTCAAACTTCCCCCCAGCCAATCTATAATCCCACCAGCAATGCAAGAGAATTCCTGTTTCCCTACACCCTCATGATCAGCTTATTACATTTTTTATTATTTATTTTTTTTAATTTTTTATTGTTATGTTAATCACCATACATTACATCATTAGCTTTTGATGTAGTGTTCCATGATTCATTGTTTGTGCCTAACACCCAGGGCTCCAGGGAGAATGTGCCCTCTTTAATACCCATCACCAAGCTAACCCATCTGCCCACCCCCCTCCCCTCTAGAACCCTCAGTTTGTTTTTCAGAGTCCATCGTCTCTCATGGTTCCTCTCCCCCTCCAACTTACTCCCCTTCATTCTTCCCCTCCTGCTATCTTCTTCTTCTTTTTTTTTTCTTAACATATATTGCATTGTTTCAGAGGTACAGATCTGTGATTCAACAGTCTTGCACAATTCACAGCACTCACTGTAGCACATACCCTCCCCAATGTCTATCACTCAGCCACCCCCTCCCTCCCACCCCCCACCACTCCAGCAACCCTCAGTTTGTTTCCTGAGATTAAGAATTCCTCATATCAGTGAGGTCATATGATACATGTCTTTCTCTGATTGACTTATTTCACTCAGCATAACACCCTCCAGTTCCATCCACTTCATTGCAAATGGCAAGATCTCATTCCTTTTGATGGCTGCATAATATTCCATTGTGTATATATACCACCTCTTCTTTATCCATTCATCTGTCGATGGACATCTTGGCTCTTTCCACAGTTTGGCTATTGTGGACATTGCTGCTATAAACATTGGGGTACACGTACCCCTTCAGATCCCTACATTTGTATCTTTGTGGTAAATACCCAGTAGTGCAATTGCTGGATCATAGGGTAGCTCTATTTTCAACTGTTTGAGGAACCTCCATACTGTTTTCCAGAGTGGCTGCACCAGCTTGCATTTCCACCAACAGTGTAGGAGGGTTCCCCTTTCTCCGCATCCCCGCCAACATCTGTTGTTTCCTGACTTAATTTTCACCATTCTGACGGGTGTGAGGTGGTATCTCATGGAGGTTTTGATTTGGATTTCCCTGATGCCAAGCGATGTTGAGAACTTTTTCATGTGTCTGTTGGCCATTTGGATGTCTTCCTTGGAAAAATGTCTGTTCATGTCTTCTGCCCATTTCTTGATTGGATTATTTGTTCTTTGGGTCTTGAGTTTGATAAGTTCTTTATAGATTTTGGACACTAGCCCTTTATCTGATATGTCATTTGCAAATATTTTCTCCCATTCTGTCGGTTGTCTTTTGGTTTTGTGGACTGTTTCTTTTGCTGTGCAAAAGCTTTTTATCTTGATGAAATCCCAATAGTTCATTTTTGCACTGGCTTCCCGTGCCTTTGGCGATGTTTCTAGGAAGAAGTTGCTGCAGCTGAGGTTGAAGAGGTTGCTGCCTGTGTTCTCTTTTAGGATTTTGATGGACTCCTCTCTCACGTTTAGGTCTTTCAACCATTTGGAGTCTATTTTTGTGTGTGGTGTAAGGAAATGGTCCAGTTTCATTCTTCTGCATGTGGCTGTCCAATTTTCCCAACACCATTTGTTGAAGAGACGGTCTTTTTGCCATTGGACGTTCTTTCCTGCTTTGTCAAAGATGAGTTGACCGTAGAGTTGAGGGTCCATTTCTGGGCTCTCTATTCTGTTCCATTGATCGATGTGTCTGTTTTTGTGCCAGTACCATACTGTCTTGATGATGACAGCTTTGTAATAGAGCTGGAAGTCCAGAATTGTGATGCCACCGGCTTTGCTTTTCTTTTTCAAGATTCCTCTGGCTATTCGGGGTCTCTTCTGGATCCATACAAATTTTAGGATTATTTGTTCCATTTCTTTGAAAAAAGTGGATGGTATTTTGATGGGGATTGCATCGAATGTATAGATTGCTCTAGGTAGCATTGACATCTTCACAATGTTTGTTCTTCCAATCCATGAGCATGGAACGTTTTTCCACTTCTTTGTGTCTTCTTCAAATTCTTTCCTGAGTATTTTATAGTTTTCTGAGTACAGATCCTTTGCCTCTTTGGTTAAATTTATTCCTAGGTATCTCATGGTTTTGGGTGCAATTGTAAATGAGATCGACTCCTTAATTTGTCTCTCTTCTGTCTTGTTGTTGGTGTATAGGAATGCCACTGATTTCTGTGCACTGATTTTATATCCTGCTACTTTACTGAATTCCTGTATGAGTTCTAGCAGTTTTGGGGTGGAGTCTTTTGGGTTTTCCACATACAGTATCATATCATCTGCAAAGAGTGAGAGAGTTTGACTTCCTCCTTGCCGATTTCGATGCCTTTGATTTCTTTTTGTTGTCTGATTGCTGTGGCTAGGACTTCTAATACTATGTTGAATAGCAGTGGTGATAGTGGGCATCCCTGCTGCATTCCTGACCTTAGGGGAAAAGCTCTCAGCTTTTCCCCATTGAGAATGATATTCACTGTAGGTTTTTCGTAGATGGCTTTTATGATATTGAGGTATGTACCCTCTATCCCTATACTCTGAAGAGTTTTAATCAAGAAAGAATGCTGTACTTTGTCAAATGCTTATTCTGCATCTATTGAGAGGATCATATGATTCTTTCTTTTGTTAATGTATTGTATCCCACTGATTGATTTGCGGATGTTGAACCAACCTTGCAGCCCAGGGATAAATCCCACTTGGTCATGGTGGATAATCCTTTTAATGTACTGTTGGATCCTATTGGCTAGTATTTTGGTGAGAATTTTGGCACCCATGTTCATCAAGGATATTGGTCTGTAATTCTCCTTTTTGATGGGGTCTTTGTCTGGTTTTGGGATCAAGGTAATGGTGGCCTCATAAAACGAGTTTGGAAGTTTTCCTTCCATTTCTATTTTTTGGAACAGTTTCAGGAGAATAGGTATTAATTCTTCTAATGTTTGGTAGAATTCCCCTGGGAAGTCATCTGGCCCCGGACTTCTGTTTCTTGGGAGATTTTTGATGACTGCTTCAATTTCCTTAGTGGTTATAGGTCTGTTCAGATTTTCTATTTCTTCCTGGTTCAATTTTGGTAGTTGATACATTTCTAGGAATGCATCCATTTCTTCCAGGTTATCTAATTTGCTGGCATAGAGTTGCTCATAATGTTCCTATATAGATACATTCTTATCTAAATACGTTCTTATCTAAATACAAATATAATTGTTTGTATTTCTTTGATGTTGGTTGTGATCTCTCCTCTTTCATTCATAATTTTGTTGATTTGGGTCATTTCTCTTTTCTTTTTGATAAGTCTGGCCAGGGGTTTATCAATCTTGTTAATTCTTTCAAAGAACCAGCTCCTAGTTTCGTTGATCTGTTCTACTGTTCTTTTGGTTTCTATTTCATTGATTTCTGTTCTGATCTTTATGATTTCTCTTCACCTGCTGGGTTTAGGCTTTATTTGCTGTTTTTTCTCTAGCTCCTTTAGGTGTAGGGTTAGGTTGTGTATTTGAGACCTTTCCTGTTTCTTCAGAAAGGCTTGTATTGCTCTATACTTTCCTCTGAGGACTGCCTTTGCTGTATCCCAAAGATTTTGAACTGTTGTGTTTTCATTTTCGTTGGTTTCCATGAATTTTTAAATTCTTCTTTAATTTCGTGGTTGACCCATTCATTCTTTAGTAGGATGCTCTTTAGCCTCCATGTATTTGAGATCTTTCCGACTTCCCTCTTGTGATTGAGTTCTAGTTTCAAGGCATTGTGGTCTGAAAATATGCAGGGAATAATCCCAATCTTTTGGTACTGGTTGAGACCTGATTTGTGACCTAGGATGTGATCAATTCTGGAGAATGTTCCATGGGCACTAGAGAAGAATGTGTATTCTGTTGCTTTGGGATGGAATGTTCTGAATATGTTTGTGAAGTCCATTTGGTCCAGTGTTTCACTTAAAGTCTTTATTTCCTTGTTGATCTTTTGCTTTGATGATCTGTCCATTTCAGTCAGGGGGGTGTTAAAGTCCCCCACTATTATTGTATTGTTGTCAATGTGTTTCTTTGATTTTGTTATTAATTTCCTTATAAAATTGGCTGCTCCCATGTTAGGGGCATAGATATTTACAATGGTTAGATCTTCTTGTTGGATAGACCCTTTAAGTAGGATATAGTGTCCTTCTTCATCTCTTATTACAGTCTTTGTTTTAAAATCTAACTTGTCTGATATAAGGATTGCCACCCCAGCTTTCTTTTGGTGTCCATTAGCATGGTAAATGGTTTTCCACCCCCTCACTTTCAATGTGGGGGTGTCTTTGGGTCTAAAATGAGTCTCTTGCAGACAGCATATTGATGGGTCTTGTTTTTTAATCCAATCTGATAGCCTGTGTCTTTTGATTGGGGCATTTAGCCCATTTACATTCAGAGTAACTATTGAAAGATATGAATTTATTGCCATTGTATTGCCTGTAAGGTGACTGTTACTCTATATTGTCTGTGTTCCTTTCTGGTCTATGCTGCTTTTAGGCTCTCTCTTTGCTTAGAGGACCCCTTTCAATATTTCTTGTAGGGCTGGTCTCGTGGTTGCAAATTCCATTAGTTTTTGTTTGTCCTGGAAGCTTTTTATCTCTCCTTCTATTTTCATTGACAGCCTAGCTGGATATAGTATTCTTGGCTTCATATTTTTCTCGTTTAGTGCTCTGAAGATATCATGCCAGTCCTTTCTGGCCTGCCAGGTCTCTGTGGATAGGTCTGTTACCAATCTAATGTTTCTACCATTGTAGGTTACATATCTTTTCTCCCGAGCTGCTTTCAGGATTTTCTCTTTGTCTCTGAGACTCGTAAGTTTTACTATTAGATGTCAGGGTGTTGACCTATTTTTATTGATTTTGAGAGGGGTTCTCTGTGTCTCCTGGATTTTGATGCCTGTTTCCTTCCCCACTTTAGGGAAGTTCTCTGCTATAATTTGCTCCAATATACCTTCTGCCCCCCTCTCTCTTTCTTCTTCTTCTGGGATCCCAATTATTCTAATGTTGTTTCGTCTCATCGTATCGCTTATCTCTCGAATTCTGCCCTTTGATCCTGTAGTTGTTTCTCTCTCTTTTTCTCAGCCTCTTTATTTTCCATCATTTGGTCTTCTATATTGCTGATTCTCTCTTCTGCCTCATTTATCCTAGGAGTTAGTGCCCCCATTTTTGATTGCACCTCATTAATAGCTTTTTGATTTCAACTTGGTTAGATTTTAGTTCTTTTATTTCTCCAGGAAGTGTTTCTCTAATAACTTCCACACTTTTTTCAAGCCCAGCTAGTATCTTTAAAGTCATGATTCTGAACTCTAGGTCCAACATTGTACTAATATCTGTATTGAGTAGGTCCCTGGAAGATGGTACTACCTCTTGTTCTTTTTGCTGAGGTGATTTTTTTCATCTTGTCATTTTGTCCAGAGGAGAATAGATGAATGAGAGAACAAAATGCTAACAGGTTAACAACGTCCCCAGCAATATACTCTATACAAATCAGAAAAGACCTGAAACCAGGGGAAAAGAAAGGGAAAGAAAGAAAAAAGAAAGAGTAGAAAAAAAAGAAAAAGAAAAAGATAAAAACAAACAAAAACAGAACAAAACAAAAAAACCAGAATATGATCAAATATGATCAGGCTAGTGCATAGATCAGTGCCACACACTGGATTTTGGGCGTATTTTGGTCTGTTAGAAGAAAGTGCCTCCTAAAATTTTAAAGGAAGAAAGACTTATATATGTACAAAATAGAGGTTGATACAATGAAGGGATGGAAAATGACTGTAAAGATGAAAATTATAAAAGATTTTATAAAAGGAATTGATAAGAAGTTGTTTGAAAAAAGAAAGAAGATTAAAAAAAAAAAAGGGAGAGAATGTGATCAGGCAGGAGACTAGAACAAAGCCATACAGCAGTGATTTAGGGTATATTTTGATTTGTTAGAAGAAACTATCTCAAAATTTTAAAGAGAGAACAACTTATATATATATGCCAAAAATAAGGGTAACTACTATGAAGGGATAAAATACGACTCTAAAAAAGAAAAATAAAAAATGTTTTTTTTTTAAAAAAAAGGGATTGATAAGATATTGGTTGAAAAAGGGAAAAAGAAAAATTTAAAAATAAACAGTTAAAAAAATTAACTTTGAAAAACTACTGAATCATGGTAAAAAAGCCATGAATTCTATTTGCAGTATTCCCCTAGCGCTGGAGTTCTCCCGTTCTCCTTGATCGGTAAACTTGGTCTTGGCTTGCTGGCTGTGCTGACCTTCTGGGGGAGGGGCCTGTTGCTGTGGTTCCCAACTGTCTTTGCCGGAGGCGGAATTGCCCCGCCCTTGTCGTCGGAGCTAAGCAAGCTGCTCGGGTTTGCTCTCGGGAGATTTTGTTCCCTGCAAGCTCTCGGTACAGCTTTGGAGTACCAGAGTGAAAATGGTGGCCTCCCAATCTCTGCCTGGAGGAGCCGAGAACTTGGGGCCCTGCTCCTCAGTGCGCCCCCAGAGAAAAGCAGTCACTCCCGTCTCCCCGGTCTCCGGCCTCACTCCGTGCTCACCCGGCCTGTGACCGAGTGTTTCTATCTCTGGCTCCCGACCCCGTGTGGAATCTCCAAACCCAGCAGATCCCTGCGGTGCGTTCCCGCGCCGCTCCTCCCGGGGGAGGAAGGGGAGTCTCCCCGGATCTGCTGCTTGTTGGGTCCCTGCTGCAGGAGCAGTGGCCCGACTGGGCTGCGGATCACGGTTTATGGCAACCCCGAGCTGAGAGCCCGCGCCTCGGCTCCGTATCTGCAGCCGGCTTCCCCGCTCCGATACCTGGGAGCTCTGCCGCACTCAGGCACCCCTGGTCTTTCTTGATACCAAGGGTCCTGAGACCACTCTGTCCCGCGAGGGTTCCACCCCCAGCTTAGCCACTGGAGCGACGTCCCTCAGCGGAGCCGGCTTCTAAAAGTTCCGATTTTGTGCTCCGCGGCTCTATCACTTGCCAGAAGCGGCCGACGGAGGCCCCCTCCCCCGCCGTCTATCCTCCCGAATATCGCCTCGGATTCACTTCTCCGCATGTCCTACCTTCCAGAAAGTGGTCGCTTCTCTGTTCAGAGAGTTGTTGCTACTCTCTTCTTCGGTCTCCTGTTGAGTTCGTAGGTGTTCAGAATGGTTTGATCCCTATCCAGCTGAATTTCTGAGACCAGACGAAATCCAGGTCTTCTACTCCTCCGCCATCTTGCTCTGCCCCCCGAATGTTATTATTACATTTTTTAAATCTTTCCCATTCTTATAGGTAAAATACTGTATGTCTGTATAGCTTTAATTTGCATATTTCTTATTTAAAAACTTGTTGAATAGCTCGAGATGGGTTAAGGAACCATTTGTGTTATCTTTCTCTGGGTGCCTTATGCGCATAGTCTTTGCCATTGGTATTTTTTTTTTTAGTAAGTTGCACCGACTTTTTGTATTTTCCAAAAATTAGACGTTTATCCTTATATGACCTGCAAAGATTTTCCCAGATTTCACATAAAAGTTTTTATTTGTATGTATTCAAATTTACCACATGTTTCTTTCAAGGCTTCAGTTTTATGACATAGAAAGAGATTCTCTACTTCAAGATTATAAAAGAAATCTCCTATGGATTCTTCTAGTATTTTAATGGTTATATTTTGTACAATTTAATCACAGGCCCATTTGAAATATTCCTCAAGTAAAGAACTGGATATAGATCCAACTTCCTGCTTGTTTTCTAGCGGCTATTTGTCACAACATCATTCACTGAGTAAACCATTTTCCTCTTACACTTTGACACACTACTATTTTCATATACTAAATTCAATGCATATATATTCTACTTTCCCCCCACTGTTCCATTGTGCTATCAATTTGTGCATGTGTACTACAATGTTTTAATTTTTCAGAATTTAAATATTATTTAATACTTGGACTAAACTCCTTCATTTCTTTTCTCATTTTTGTCAGAATTTTTCTGCCTATTGTTACTTGTTTATTTTTTCCATATTAAAGCAAGATCTGCTTATCTATAGCAAATGAAGACACATTTGGAACTGAAACAGAATTGTATCAAATGTACACATTAATTTAGACATAACTATATGCTTATCTACCTATCCAAGAACATGGGTGCTTTTCTGTTTTTTAATATTCTTTTAGGAGCTTATTAGTTTTTGTCTGTAAATCACGTACAATCCTTTTTATATTTAAGCATTTTATCTTTTAGTTGTTATTGTGTGAGGTCTCCCATTATTTCTTCTAACTCACTATTAATTATATGTATGTAAGCTATTAATTCATTTATATTATTCACTAATTTCTTAATTCTCTTACATTTTTATAATTGTTTCATTTTTGGAAACAAAAGGGAAAGTTGTTTCATTCCCTTGTGGTTTTCTTGTAATATAAATAAGTCATTTGAAGATTAGTAAAAATCTTACATCCTTTTTTCAAAATTTTATAACAATACTTTATTTATCTTTCTAATCCATTTGATTAATACCTCCAGTACAATGATAAGGAACAAGGGTGGTAAAAAATATTCTACTTTTCTTCCTGATGTTAATTGGAATGTTTCTAGTGTTTTCACTTTAAGAATGATGTTGGCTTTTAATCTAAGATTAATATACTTTATCGTGTTAAGTTTATCTACTGTTTTATTTAATTTTAAAAATATTGAATTTTTGAATGCCCTTACAGAATCTTGAAACATGTTTTAGTTTACTAATACTTTATTTAGGATCTTAGCACTTGTATTTACATGTGAAGTTATTATTGTGGAATTATTTTATGTTTTGACATTGAAATTATTTTGGCTTTGTAAAAAGAATTTGAAAGATTTTCTTTTTTTCTGTTTTAGAGGTGATTTTATTTTTTTATTTTTTAAATTTTTTTGATGTTAGAGATGATTTTAAACAACTTTGGAATTATTTGTTCTTCAAAAGTTTTGTATAAGTCAATGCGCCACAATTTGGGCCTGTGGTGCTTGGGAAAGACATAGGACAAGGCGTTTTAACAAATTTCTCAACTTATAAAAAACATAATCATTCTTGATCTTTTTTCTCATTTAAATTTTGACATTTTTCTTATAAAATGTATTTGCATAAAGAGAGTATATCAGTCTCTTGACTCTTGATATGGTTATGGTTATCCTTATCACTTCTTTTGTGTATTTATTACTTCTACATTTAGACTTTGTTTATTATTGCTTTATTTTATTTTTCTTTAAGAAACAATTTTTGGATTTATGTGTGGTATAATTTTCTCTTTTGCAATTTATTAATTCATCCTTTTATTTTATTTTTTGCTTTTATTTCATTTTTTTCATTATTTTCCCCCAAATTTCGTTAAATTAGATGCGTAATTCATTTATTTTCTTTCTTTTCGTAATTACTAAAAGCTACATTTAAGCCTTAAACTACAAATTTTCCTTTGAGGACAGCCTTACTAGATTCCATATATTGGATTATAATATTTTCATTATTATAATATTTGGCAATAATTATAATATTATAATATTCTGAAATTTCAGTTTAGATTCTCACTTTAAATAATTGTCTAAGAGAAAGTTTTAAAAACTTTCAGTTTTCAGTGTCTTCATTTCCTAGTTTTTAAATTAATCTCAAATTTCTTTGAATAATGGAATTGTTGTCAGGGTTCAGAGTTCAATATATATCAACTACATTGACTATTTTATTTATGTAATAAATCACATATATCTGCATTCACTTTTTCCTTTTTTCTTTGTCTACCTGGACTGTCATGGACTAAGAGAAGAGCCAAAAATTTCTATTATTAATATCTTTGTTTTATTTTTCATTATATCTCAGAGATTTTTCCTTTATGAATGTTGATGGCATGCTATTTGGTGAAAATATGTTAACAACATTTGTTATTATAAAGCTTTCTACTTTGCCTCATGTAATGCATTTTGCTCTCAATTAGACTTTACTTGATATGAAAACCATGATTCCTTGTCTTCAGTTTTCTAGTACACATCTGTCAACCCTTTTACACTTTAATCATTTTGACACACTTTACCTTAGAATGTCTTCTTGTTTATTAGAGTTAGGTTTTATTTTTGATCCATCTAGAATTTTTTTCTTTCAATAAGTAAATGTAGCTTATGTTAAATAATAGGACAGAAATGTTTGGTCTCCATTCTCTTGTACTTTTTCAAAATTTCTATCTTCACATAATGCAAAATTAACTATTTTAAAATGAACAACTCAATGACATTTAGCATATTCACAATGTTGTGCTACTCTGTTGTACTTGTAAATATTCTTTGTAGCATACTTTTAAAATACATTGTATAGATTTAATAAAATCTTTTACTATGTTCCCCTTACTTGGGTGGTGGTGTACCTATCTTAAGCTTTTTATTTTTATTCTAATATTACCTTTATACCTAAAGCTTTATAGAATGTGTTTCCTCTGTTTCCTACCATTAGCAATATCATGTCCCACTATCCCAAAATACATATGTATTTATATCTTCATTGTAGACAAAGTTACTCAATCTATTGATTGGATGAAGCTCATTCTTTTAAGAAAGGCCCATAAAGACAATTTTTTACCTGGTTCTTAGATGATCACATCATTGATCCATAACATTTCTTACTTGAAAAGCAATTAGATTTTTTATAAAATTTTTGGCTCATGCCTTCTTTTCTAGGAAATTTCAAAGGTATTCCTCTACTGGCCTTCGTGTTTAATGGTGTCATGGAGAAGACTGAATCTAGCCTGGCCCTTTTCTACTTATAAGTGACTTTATCTCTTTACCTGGCTCCTTGAAGGATCACACCATTATCTTTGATGCGTATTATATTTACCAGGATGTGTCTTTGTTAATTTTCAGGTAAATTTTTATGGGATATGGTACTTCCAATATGTGATTCATATCCTCTTTTATTTTAGAAGTTAGGCCTTCAAATATTTGTTCTTTTCAATCATTTAGTTAACTTCACTGAGCATCAATTATGAGTACTTTTTAATCTCACTGATCTTCATATCTACTGCCTTTCCTCTAATTCTTTTTAACCCTTATTATTTTCATTTTGTATTGTCCTCTGTCTTTAACTTTTTTCTGAAATGCATATTCTCATTGTGATCCTCAAAATTTGTCCTCTATTTTGAGATGGCTTCATTGCTGTTTTTTACTTTTTTCTTGAGTTATGCCAACTCCTTTCATCTCCTGCTGTTATATCACTTTTTTTTCCCTTGAGTTTTTACACTTTTGCTTTATACACTGATTTCATAAAGGTGATTGCTTAATTCAGTTTGTTTTTTGTATTTAAATAATAAACAAAGTCCTGGCAATTTTTTAATCTGTTCCATTAGAACATTTGTTCTGTTGTGAATTTGTTTCTAGTTGCATGTAACAGGAAAACCCCAAATGACAGTGGCGTCAAATAAAAATTTTCCTCACTTATGTGATAAAAGGTTGGTGGTAAACAGCCTGCAGCTGGTGAGGATCCACAAAACTAGATTAGATTTTGGTGGGGGTGGTAAGGTTTTAGGGGCAACCACTGCCACAATATCCTTCATCTGACATTTTCTTGTTCGGCATCCCCTATCATTTTCCTTATTATTCTTCTTTTAAGGACTTTCTTTCTTTCTCTCTCTCTCTCTCTCTCTCTCTTTCTTCTTCTTCTTCTTCTTCTTCTTCTTCTTCTTCTTCTTCTTCTTCTTCTTCTTCTTCCTTCCTTCCTTCCTTCCTTCCTTCCTTTCTTTTCTTTCTGTCTGTCTTTCTTTCTCTCTCTCTCTTTCTTTCTCACTCAGCTATTTTCAGAAGTTTCCTGTGGGCAATGAGCCATATCCTATGACTATCGTTTGCACGAGAATTTTTAGCCATTCTCCTCTATAGCCAACAAGGATAAGTAGCCATGGATTTCTTACCCTCTAATATGAAGACTCTGTTACTTTTGTTGTTGATGTCATTTACTATGGATTTGGATTTCACACCCCAGTATGCTTCGCAATTTCAATAAGGGGATTTTTTTTGTTCTTCCTAAAATCTATAGCCACCACCTCCTCCCAATCAAGTCTTTTTTCTCCACTTTCTTTCATGTGCTGACCTATTTTATTTCTTTTCTTTTGGACATTATTCCAGTATAAGGGAGGAAAAATAATTTCCCTTTACCCTTCTAGGTGCTTGGCTAAGATGCCCCTCCCAATAATAAAAGACATTAACAGAGAGGAAAAAAAAACAAATAGAAGTTTCATAATATGTCTACCTCCTCTATATATGGGAGAGACCCAGGAAAATAGAGTAACTGTCCATAATGGCCCAGTCACTACCTTAAATACTATCTCCGGCTAAAGACAAAAGAAAGATGTTGGGGAGGGGGATGGAGACCAGTTATGGGAGGCTATCACAAAAAGCACAGTAAACAAGGGTATGGTGTTACACAGATTTAGGTAGGTTACTTATCCACTGATAACAAGTTTCTAGAGATTTGGACATCCTCCTCTTCCTGGTACACAGAGAGAGACACCCTTACAAATGGAGACTTCACTTATAAATGTAAATGTCTCTTACAAAAGTGTAACTTTTATTCAGTTTTCAGAGCTTCTCCTGTGTGTAATCTCTTAAAAATAACCAGCTCAAGATAATCGTTATGCCAGAGACATATTTTAGGGTTGCAAATTCTGCTTCCCTTCATCAAGTGTTTGTGACTCCAGAGTTTTAGTTGACTCTTAGTTTTCCCCCTAAAATAGATTTTTATATTTTTGTTTCACATCTCTTTGTTGCTTATGAATAGTTTCCAGGAAGACAATGATAAAATGCTGACATTTTGTCACATATTCATACTGGAGATCAAAAATACTGCTTTTATAACCCACCCTATAATGGTTTTGTTACAACGATACCAAGCATTTTCCTGGCCTTGATGATGAGTTTGCCTTTATTTACAGTTTTCTGGTGTCCTTTTCATTTTTGGTGATTTCCCAACTTGCTGTGGTGACTCTGAACAATGAGCTTTGCTAATTCATTCAGCAAACTCGCTTATATATCAGTACCAGATTTTTTTTTTAATTTTTATTTTTTTATTAACATATAATGTATTATTTGTTTCAGGGGTACAGGTCTGTGATTCAGCTGTCTTACACAATTCACAGCGCTCACCATAGCACATACCGTCTCCAATGTCTATCACCCAGCTACCCCATCCCTCCCAACCCCCCACAACTCCAGCAACCCTCAGTTTGTTGCCTGAGATTAAGAGTCTCTTACATGAACTTGGTATTTTAATTCCTTGAAAGGAGTTTCATGAACTTGGTATTTTAATTCCTTGAAAGGAGTTTCTTCTCCATTCCGTGGCTAATTTGGATTTCAAGTTCTGTTTTACAAAATTTGTCCTATTCTTTAAATGTTTTCCTATTCTTTCCATTTTAGTCTAATTTCTTTGCTAGAAAAAAAGCAGAAGCAAAACAGGAACAGAGAGGTCCTTTGTCTCTGTCGCCTATTAACATTATCCTTCCAATGCAGCATGCTATCCCTGTCTGTGAAGAAGAAACCCTGATTATATAGCAGGAACACGGCTTTTCTTTTCCTTTCTCTTTTCTTTTCTTTTCCTCTTCTTTTCTTTTTTCTTTTCTTTTCTTTTCTTTTCTTTTTTTTCTTTCTTTTCTTTTCTTTTCTTTTCTTTCTTCTTCTTCTTCTTCTTCTTCTTCTTCTTCTTCTTCTTCTTCTTCTTCTTCTTCTTCTTCTTCTTCTTCTTCTTCTTCTTCTTCTTCTTCTTCTTCTTCTTCTTCTTCTTCTTCTTCTTCTTCTTCTTCAACATTCTTACATTGTATTCTAAGCACTCACAAATGAAATGTACATCTCACAGTTGGCTATCTTACCTAAGTGTTTATTCATTTTTTTAAGATTTTATTTATTTATTTGAGAGAGAGAGAATGAGAGACAGAGAGCACGAGAGGGAAGAGGGTCAGAGGGAGAAGCAGACCCCCGCTGAGCAGGGAGCCCGATGCGGGACTCGATCCCGGGACTCCAGGATCATGACCTGAGCCGAAGGCAGTCGCTTAACCAACTGAGCCATGCAGGCGCCCGTGTTTATTCATTTTTAACAAATACTAGATGAATATAATAATTTAAGATTTTATAAAGATGATTAGATTTCTTTATCACAACATTCTTATGCCAGACCTTTAATTACAAATCTTTATTATTTATTCTCTTTATTACACCTCCCACTGTCATCCAGCCTCTAATACACAGAGACTCTTTCTGGACATCAGTGCTTTAAGGCTCTCTCTGAAACTATATTTCCTGGTATTAACCATATTTATGCTTCTCTCTGCAATCTAAATTGTAACTCCTGACTACCCTTGTCTGAATCATTCATTTGTATCTTCACAAGGCTGCCATGTTGTTTACCTTACGTTGCTAAAAATCATCCTTTTCCCTATTATTTACTCTCCCTCAACACTCCCTAGTTCCATTCATGTCTCTAGCAAAATTTTAAACTGCAAAACCAAGTCTTTCTTCAAACAAAGGTTTAGATGGAAGCAAAAATGTGAAATGGCTACTTTTGCCCTGCAGCTTTTTTCAATATATATTTCAAATAATATTTCCTTGTCCATGAGCAGGTTTTGATTTACTCTTTCATCAGAGTGTAAGAGAAGGCCGAGGGGACACATGCCACCTCAACAAGGAGAGCAAAATAATGTAGAAGTCAGTCCCGACCAGAGAGGAAGAAAAAGGCTGATGCTTCTGGCCAAGTGGTTTTTTATGCAATGAGAGGAGAGAGGGATGAGAGACAGGAAAACCTGGGGCACATTGCTTTGGCAGATTTCAGCCTAGAGAGGTGGAGGGCTGTTCAGTGTGTTAGGGAGATGCCCAAAGCAGGGTACTTTCCCCTGAAATTGGATATATGATTCTGGAAGAAAAGGTACTATCTGTCCCAGGAGGTCCTCCGTGGAAATGAGGCAACTTCGGGACAGTTAGGCAGAGAGAGTGTGTCTCTTGCTCACTTGCTTCTTCTTCAGTTTCCTGCAAGTCTGCATGTTGAATTAAGAGCCAGCTGGCCTGCCAGAGTTCACAGTGGGGGAAAGCACAGTACTATCCAGAGACTATGGCACTGACACCCCGGCTGAGGGGCTTCATTAAATATACGGTGGATACTCCGAGGCATCTTCAGGGCAAAAGGAAGAGAAAGGATGGGGAGTCAGCAGGGTAAGTCTCCTGAATTATGGCTGAGACAAGAAAAAAAAAAAAGGTATCACTATTTTCTCAACCACAGACTTCAGTAGCCATGCAAAGAGAATACCTATGTAAAAGGATTCTGGACTAAATTCCATTGTGTGGAGGGGAAGTTCCCCACACATACAAGCAATGGTCTAGCATCAGTTCACCCAGTTGGGTATACTTTTTTTTTTTTAATGTAGGCTCCATGCCCAGTATGGGGCCCAACATGGGGCTTGAAATCAAGACCCCCAGATCAAGAGCTGAGCTAAGATCAAGAGTTAGACACTTAGCCGACTGAGCAACCCAGGCACCCTGGGTATACTACCATTTAACTTAATTCTGACACTATCCATCTGGAAATAGTGTCAAATCCCACAGGGTAAAGGGTCAGTTCTATGAGATTACCCCCTACTTCAGATGCTAATCTCAAGTCCGGCTACCACCTATGTTTCTGACCAATTGGTTATAAATCAGAGGTTTCCATGACCCTTTCCTTGGGTTCAGTTAATTTGCTAGAGTAGCTCACAGAACCCAGGAAACATATTCACTCACTTAATTACCAGTTTATTATAAAAGGATATGATAAAGCAACAGATGAACATCCAGAGGGCTGAGATGCATAAGACAAAGTGTGGGGAATGGCTGTAGAGGTTCCAGGCTCTCTAAGAGAACCATTATCCCAGAATCTCCCCATATTCACCAACCTAAAAGCTCTATGAACCCCGTCCTTTCAGATCTTTAAGGAAACTTCGTTACATAGGCACGATTAATTAAAGCTTTGGCCATTGGCAACGGATTCAACCTCTAATCCCTCTTATCTCTCAGGTCAGGGATCTGGGACTGAAAGTTCCAACCCTCTAGTCACAGGCTTGGTTCTCCTAGCAAATAGCCCTTATCCTTAGGTGATTTAGGGGCATTCCAAAAGTCACCTCATTAACAAAACCAAAGACACCTTGGAATTTCTTCAAGGGTTTTAGAAGCTCCGTGCTAGAAGTGGGGATGACGAACAAATATGTATTTCTTTTTACAAATGACAATATCACGCCAGGTACTCAATCAGCCCACGTGTACCTCAGAAGATGCCAGCAAGAGCTCAATTATATATCAGCACAGAACCAAAGCATCCACTGAATGCCTTGATATCATGTATTTCCCTCCCTCTATGGTGCAATGCCATTTAGGGAAGGAGCAGGGGGAGATGGGAGCTCTCTGTCAGCTGACCAATCAATCCAGAGCAATGATGCTAACCAGAATCGTCATTTATATCGTTAGATTGGATGAAATTCTGAAACTGGTTCAACTAATTGTATGTGTGTGTATGTTTGCTTCTACTTAGAAAGTTGGCAGTGGCTTCTGAGAAAGATCAGGGAAGTTTTAGGGAAACAAAGGAGCTACCATTTTTTCTCGCTTTTCTCTGGTTTATTTTGTTGTTTCACCTTTTTTTTTCTTAATATGGAGGATGGTTTAAATAAATTTCCAACATCTCTAGAAAGATGATGGCAAAGCTGTTCTGATTCAATTTGTTGGTAAGGGGTATACATTTTTTTCATATATTTTCCCAACAATATTATTTTCATTTATACTTCCTTTTTAATTTGTATTTATTTTTTAGTTTTTATGAAATATTTTCTGAGAGAACACTGAAAAAAACATAACAAATACCAATATCTGTGCTTTTCACTTTTGTTTCTATAACTCAACAGCAGCAATCCTATCTTATACAATCTTCCATCAAGTTCTTTTTTTTTCACTTACATTATTTGTCAAGTAAGTGCTGTAATATTTTTGTATTTATTAACTTAAAAGTATCCTTATTAATGAATGTTCTTTTAACTTTTAATCTTATATTGGGAGAGTTATTAATTTGGTTAGCTCACTGGTTATAATTGCATAAGCTTTGAGTGGTCTAATCCAATCTCATTTTTCTTTATAAGCTGTGATTTTTTAACAGGTGATTTTACAGAATACCTGTTTGTTCATTTTGACAAGAACTTCTACATTAGATTACTTGAAAAATGCCTATATGTAAAATTAGCAAAGGGGAACTAATCAGTGAGTAGCCATCTTTACTTCTGTTCTCAAAACTAGAACTAAATAACATCTTTCTTGCTCAGATCTAGAGTTATTCCAGCGAGTAGTGTTCCACCTGACTTCCTAGATCTTCTTTCTTTTATATATATATATATATATATATATATATATATATTTGAGTAGAAAGCATTTGAAATTACACAAAAGCATGTGTTCAAGTTTTGTTCAAGTTTTGGTTCTACTGATAAGAAGATATTTATATTGCCTAGGTATATTAATCTAAAACTGGAAGAATAATACCAAATTGATTCAGTTCCAGTGAGGTTTGAATTTTGTAATATATGGCAAACCACAAACATTGAATGTATGTAGTACATGGTCAACAAATGGTATGAAGTTAGCCAAAAATCTTGAATGTCAACTTAAATATATATATATATATAACTCATATCATATATATGAGTTAAACTCTATCTTGTCCTGTCCTTTCAAATGCCTGAACAAATAATTTATTTCTTTCTCATCCTAATGAATTGCATTTGTCCGCGACCTTCTGTAGCTTACCAAGAACATGCTTAATGATGATGTTATGGCCCCATAATCATAGAAAAGCAAGTTTTTAAAAATTTGTTCAAATATTCAATAAGATCTTAAAACTAGCCCGAAAGAATGAAGCGGCTGATGATCTCACAGACAGACCTCAAGGACACTGTCTTCTTCTCCTGTTGGCGTCACCACAGTCAGAGCTCTGGGGCAAGAATGTTACTTCATGGTTAAGAGTTTGGCCGTGGAGTCAGATACTTGGGTTGAAGTCCTGGCCTCACCATATCCTGGGGGAGTGATCTTAGATGAATCCTTACCCTCTCTAATGCTCAGTTATCCAGCCTGAAAAATGGATCATCTTCCTCTTGAGATAACTGTGAATTAGTTGAAATAATATACAGAAAACCTTAGGCACAGTAAGCCCCAGAACACACCACTCTTTAACATGGCAAATAATAGAACACAAATAGATTTGGGTTATGACTTTCATTTTAGGAACAACATCATTTTCTTTCATGTGCTGTTACAGTCATTTAAGTGTTTTTTTTTTTTCATTGCATTACAAGAACTCAAAATTGGATCTCTTGGCTTCATGTTTCTTCCTCTTCATACCCACTGTTGAGAGTTGATTTCTCTTACGTACTTGCTTTTGGCTAAATATTGTTTTTCCCTTGCCCTCACCCTCTTTGTTACAAGCACTTACTCTCACATAAAATGGCTTGCTATCACACAGGCACACCCATACTAGCAGTCTGAACAGCCTCTGTGAAAGGAGGAATGGAAATTGGGGAGATTTTGTAGTCTTTCACATACATGTTACCAAGGAAACCATCTATGTGTTAGCTTGCATTCAGGTTGGCTTTTGTTTTGTGTCTTCAATTCATATGAGGAAAATAGAAGGAACTCAAATTTACTAAGGATGCCTCATGAACAAGAGTTAAACTCTAATTTTATATATAAATATAAATAAATATACACCCCACCAGCACCAGAATGCAAGTAATAGAAGGGAAAATAGACTTCCATATCAACCCAGATTCATTGTTAACCTTGATAAAAATGCATTTGAGATTTCAAGTACAACAGCCAGATAGTTGACAGAGAGCAGGGAGCTCACATTACAGCCAAGAGGAGGTGTGACTGATTTATTTTCATTTCCAAAGTGAATGTTATCATGAAGATACTGTCAGGTGATTGAAAAAGCAGAAGACTGGCTCCTTAACCTGAATTCACCCCTTAGTGTCTTGGAGTCTCAATTACCTTGGGTTTAAAAGGGGCATGAGGACTCTTTTCCGGCTGGAACCATGGAGGGTGCAGAAGAGAAGAAAAAGAAGGTTCCTGCTGTGCCAGAAACCCTTAAGAAGAAGCGAAGGAATTTCGCAGAGTTGATCAAGCATCTGAGGAAGAAGTTTGCTCAGAAGATGCTTCGAAAGGCAAGAAGGAAGCTTATCTATGAAAAAGCTAAGCATTACCACAAGGAATATAGGCAGATGTACAGAACTGAGATTCGAATGGCAAGGATGGCAAGAAAAGCTGGCAACTTCTACGTACCTGCAGAACCCAAATTGGCATTTGTCATCAGGATCAGAGGTATCAATGGTGTGAGCCCAAAGGTTCTAAAGGTGTTGCAGCTTCTTCGCCTTTGCCAGATCTTCAATGGCACCTTTGTTAAGCTCAACAAGGCTTCAGTTAACATGCTAAGGATTGTGGAACCTTATATAGCATGGGGGTACCCAAATCTGAAGTCGGTGAATGAATTGATCTACAAGCGTGGTTATGGCAAAATCAACAAGAAGCGAATTGCCCTGACAGATAACACATTGATTGCCCAATCTCTTGGTAAATATGGCATCATCTGCATGGAGGATCTGACTCATGAGATCTATACTGTTGGAAAACGTTTCAAAGAAGCAAACAACTTTTTATGGCCCTTCAAATTATCTTCTCCACGAGGGGGAATGAAGAAAAAGACCACCCATTTTGTAGAAGGTGGAGATGCTGGTAACAGGGAAGACCAGATCAATAGGCTTATTAGAAGGATGAACTAAGGTATCTGCCATGATTATTTTTGTAATCTGGCCAGTTAATAAATGACTACTCTCATGGAAATGTTTTGTTGTCTTGGTGACTTTTTGCTAGCCTGACTGCTGTCCCTTAACTATTAAAGCAAATCTTGGTGTGTGATAAAAGTCATCAGCCTTTGTGTGCAAAACTAGGGTCTAGTTTGTATCTTGGTGGAAAACATTCCTTGGGTTTATTAAAGACTCTTCTGTACAAAGAATATATCTTAATTTTTCACTTTTGAATTCTGCCACTGAGTTAGCCAAGATGGGTCTGTTCTAAGAAAACCTATTTCATAGGCCTTTGCATGATTTACAAATAAAAATACTGTTGCTGAAATTCTAAAAAAAAAAAAAATGGGAATGAGGACACATTCTCTGTCTCCCTCAAGTCAGAAAATGAGTGTGAAGTACATTGTAAACTTCGGAATTGCTATTTGAATATGTACATGTATGTGACTTTTATACTTTCTCAAGATGTTGGGAAAATACAAAGCCAAATCTTTTTTAAGAAATAAATTGGAGGGGCATTGGGGTGGCTCAGTCAGTTAAGGATCCAACTCTTGATTTCGGCTTGGGTCATGATCTCAGGGTCATGAGATCAAGCCCCGCATCAGGCTCTGCACTCAGAAGGGAATCTGCTTGAGATTCTCTCTTCCTCTCCCTTTGCCCCTCCCCCTACTTGTGCGTGCATGCTCTCTCTCTTTCAAATAAACAAATAAATCTTTAAAAAGAAAGAAATTAGGTATTTTCATCCATAGTTTAAGAACAAGGAAAAAAATAAGTAATAAGGATTTCTAAGGCCAAAGACATAACCTTATTTGTAATGAGACTGCAGAGCAGTAGAAAGCATTTGAAATTATACAAAAGCATGTGCTCAAGTTTGGTTCTACTGATAAGAAGATATTTATATTGTCTTGGTATATTAATGTAAAACTGTAAGAATAATGCCAAACTGATTCAGTTCCAGTGAGGTTTAAATATTGTAATATATGGCAAACCACAAACATTGAAGGTATGTAGTACATGGTCAACAAATGGTATGAAGTTAGCCAAAAATCCTGAATGTCAACTTAAACTTTAATCTGTGGATTTGCAAAATACCTGAGAGCCCTCTCCTTTGGTTCAATTAAAAAATGATCTATAAAAAAAAAATACAGGGGCACCTAGGTGGCTCAGCTGGTTAAGCGTCTGCCTTCAGCCCAGGTTGTGAGCCCAGGGTCCTGGGATCAAGCCCTGCATTGGGCTCCCTGCTCAGCGGGGAGTCTCCTTCTCCCTCTCCCTCTGCCTGCTGCTCCCCCTGCTTGTGTGTTCTCTCTGTCAAAAAAATAAATAAAATCTTAAAAAAATAAAATAAAAAGTAATATGGACTCACAGTGTTAAATGTTCTTAAAGCACATCAAACCTAACTCATCACTTTCTAATATCTTAAATAATTTGGAGGCAAATATAATTCTTAATAAATACATTACCTAATAGACCCTCTCCACTTTCTCAGTTGAGAAGATTATCTTTTCACAGAAGAATTAAAAGTAAATTATCTTCTATCATGGAGAGGAGCCTCATAAAAGGATATTACATGTTCATTAACTTGCTTAATTTCTAGGGACACTATCATGAGTATCCTCATTTTAAATAACCTGGATTCTTCTGCAGTGATTTCTTTGAAAAAGCAGTAGTTCTTTAAGTCACATGCACAGAGAGAATGGTGTCAACATGATGACTCACTTCATTCCTTTTAGAAATTAGCATGGGATATTTAGGGCTTCTCAGTTAAGTTTTGAACATAGGGGTGGAACATCTGTGGCCAACAGAATTTCATAGGGAGGATTACTTCACAGAATATTCAAGCTAAGAAAGAGATAAAATTATTCGGAATCTTATCTGGGTTTTTTCTTTCTTTCTTTTTTTTTGGCGGGGGGAGGAAGGAGAGGGTGTTTTCTTTCTTCTTCTCCACTACAAACCCTATTGCTAGGTGTGACTCTGCAAACCTTCCACGGCCTCACAAGCGTCCAATACCATTATATATGTGCTTTCTTTAGCTTCGAATGCCCCTTTTCTTGATCCAATGGAAGAACTCCTACTAATTCTTCCTATTTCATTTTCTGTTTTCTCATAACACTTTATGCATGTCCCAATTAACCCACTTCTACACTTGTTTAAATAATTTGCATGCCTCATCATTAGATTTTGAGCTCCTTGACAGAATGTATTATGTCATATTTGTTCTTGTTTCTTCAGGAATTAGTATTATGCTTCAGAGGTAGTAGTCAATAAATGTTTGTCATATTATTTTATAGTTTAAAATGGCCTTACTTTCCAATGTAAGTCATATAATTCTGATACAAAATCCAGGAATTAATGATAAGAAGAGACCTTGTATCTGATAAAAGCACAAGATTTATTTTTCGAATAAAAAGATCTCAGGGAGGCAGACGCATGGCCCCAATGGGACTAACTTGAGAACAGTTCAAGACCCTGAAATTCAAAGAGAAGAGAGCCTGTAGACAATGCAGATTTTCAAATCATAAATATCTTCCCTCAAAATAATGGTGATTAGTGTGAAAAACTAGAAAAACAATTTGTGCAGTTAAAAACTGCAAGAGAGCCAAAGTTGGCATAAACCAGATAAACTGGTATTTTTGGAATGCTGGAAATTCATGTGGTAACTGTACATGGGGGAATGTTCATACCAAACTGCTGTGATTAGTTTGTCATATTTCTTGTGCCTTTGTGTTTCCACTTAAAACCATCTTTTCCTGATGCTAATTGGGAATTTTGAATTTTGAATTTTTTGAATTTTGAATTTTTTGAATTTTAATATATGAATGACCCAGGACTCAAAGTTTTCTCCACTAACATGAAGATAGCCAGCCAACATACCATATAAATACTCTAATAACAAAGAATTACTACTTTACTGCTATACCTGGTGTGTTAGGCTCCTATATACAGCCATAACAAATTACCACTTAGTGGCTTAAAACAACACAAATTTATTATTGCCAGTTTTGTCCAACACAGTCCGTATAAGGTTAAAGTGTTAACAGAGCTGCATTCCTTCTGAAGGTGCTAAGCGGAAATCTATTTCTTTGCTTTTTCTCCTAGGTTCTAGAGGACACCCATATTCCTTGGCTCATGGCCGCCTTCCACCCCCTTTAAAGCCAGCAACATAGCAAGTCTCTAACCCTGTTTCCATTCTCACATCTCTTTCTCTGACTTTCTCTTCTGCCTCCTTCCTTTGCTTTTAAGGACCCTTGTGTTATATTGTGTCCACTCTGAATAATCCAGGATAATCTCCTTATTTTAAAGTCAGCTGATAAGAAAAACCTCTTTTTTTCTGCAACCTTAAGTCCCTTTTGCCATGTAACCTAACATATTCGTCGGTTCCAAGGTTTAAGATGTGGACTTCTTTGCAGGGGCATTATTCTGCCTCACATACCTGGTGATGGAAACTTTTTTAGCCCAACTTGTAAACAACATATGGCTTAAAGGAGGCCAGGAATTGAGGTATCCAATGATGTTAAGAAAGTCCCCTTCCAGTTAAGATCTACAGATTTAAGTATAAGTTAAAACAGTTACCAAATTCCTCTTCTTCATAGTTGGCACATAAAGGAAATGCTCCTATCAAACCATTTTTACCTTACCCTGGCCACCTCTTTCTAAAATATATACTACCAAAGAATACTTTTCAGAATTTTCATAGTATGTTTTGAAGTAAACCCAACAAAATATTATAGAAAGATTTTCACTGTTGACTTAACCGATCTAGAAATAGACTTGCAAGGTGTTCCTGGCCAATTTTAGCACAAACGACTGCAAGTATATTTGCCAGCTTCTTGGCAGCGAAGTTATATAAAGTCATTATCAATATCAAAAATAATGTTGAAACTATTATTAATTTTTGTTAAAAATCTACTCTACTATATTCAATTGTTCTTGAAAAGATCAAAAGGGGGAGGAAAGAGAATCCTAGTCTTTGGAGAGAAACCACAGAGGATTAACAAGGTCTTCAAAATTAAATTGAAATTAAATCCCATATTTGAAAAGGACTATTAAAAGCAAGCCATAAAGCAGACATAAAGAGAGTTCTTTGGAGGATTCATGATAGAGTTAATATATAGTAGCTGAAAGCTCAAGACAGCAGGCCATATTTGACCTTGGTTGGATAAAATTAAAGTAGATAAACATAGAGCAAGAAGTCCCAAAGAAAAAAGGAAGATGTAGATGAGCAATTAATCTGTGTGCTCTGATAAGCAGTCAGGAACTAGAAATATGAGTTCACAAGTAAATAAATTTTTAATTAAAAATAAATGCTACTTAACTAAAATAATAGTTATCTTCTAGTTGAAATGCATTATTCATACAAATCTATACATTTAGTAACAGCTATCTAAGAATAAAAATGCTTACTTTAAATAATAAAAATGCCCACATATTTAGTAAATCTATAACTCTCCTATATAGCTATACCATATACTCCATGTTTCAAATTAACTGGACACTGGCTCTATCTATCTTCACAAACATTTATGATTTGAATGATCTGACCATAATTTAGATATTCACAAGAAAAATATAAAGCTAAATAATGTCACCAAAGGTAATGTACCATGAAAAACAGAATTCAGCATAAATAATATGTAATACTATATTTCAGACCGACAGAGTCATGCTCTTACTAACTTAATTCGAAGGGTGTTATTGCAGGAAGGAAGAGCAAGGAGTTGCACAGCCAGATGTAAAACACTGAACTATCATTCAGATTACTGTAGTGACTGTAGGAATCCTCTGAACCCAGCAAGCTCCCCAGAAGACGTCCCTTGCTCCTTACTCTAGTGCCACCAACATGACTGTGACTCAGGTGCTCTCTACCCATTTTACCTACACGGCTATCTCATGGCTACTTCTTAGCGCCTTCTCTGTTGGTATTTTGGCTTTTGCCTGATTTTTCTGTATCTTTCATTCATGTACTTCAAGAGGAAGAGAACCTGAGTACTTGGTAGCTACATCCAATACAGATGCCCTCTTCTCATCAATACAGACGAGAGCTCTTGCAGAGCCTCTGCTGTCTGCTTTTAGGCCCATTCACTGTGACCAGGAAGTGGATTCATGTGGTACAAATGTGAAAGGAAACATCTGTGGCCTTTATTTTCCTAACAGAGAGTTGTAAACATGGCAGGGAATCAGAAAGCTTTATCTTGCTCATATATACTGAATATTCTGTGGAGTTTGGGAAATGCAATAGCCTAGAATTTTAGAATTCCTAGAATGATGACCTTTACAACGTAATATTCACATCCTAACCAGGTAGAAGCGTGATATAAATGAAGTGTGTATGTGGGGGAGATGTGTAGGCATTATTCATTCACTCAGCCATTATTGGGCACTTATTGAATATTGGCTACTATTCTTTATGCTGAGAATACAGTGATGGATTAGGCACATATTTTCTAAACTAAGAGAAAGCTTGAAATCTAATGGAAGAGATAGCTCTAAAATAATTTCAAATGTAATATGTGCTATTTTCACATGCTGCTGCAATCAAACCATCTGCGTTTGTATCTTTATACCCTCCCCCCCCCCCGTTGCTGTGCATCAGTGACCCATGCTCCTACTGGGACTAAGTCTTCAAGTTGTGCACTGGATTCCACTCCCAGCTCAAGGTCACTATTAACACAAGTCTCCCTTTACTTTCCCTACTCATTACTTCCTCCCTCTTCATTTGATTATTCCCATGAGTATTAAAAGATGCTATCATTCTTCACATCTTAAAAAAGCAAATATTCCCTTGATCCCAGGTCCCCTTCCAGCGATAGCCCAATATCTATGCTCCCATTTACAGCAAAATTCTTCCAAAAGATTGTCTATATTCATTCTCTCTCATTCTTTTCTCATTCTTTCTTGCTCTCCAGTCCAACTATTTTCCATTTCACTGAAACTGTGCTTGTGAGGGTCCCCAATGATCTCCAACTTACCAAATTTATAGGGTTAATTCCAGTTTTCATCTTATTTGCCTTATCAGCAGCATTACCCATTATTTACCATTTTTCCTGTAAAACATTTTCTTCACCATTGCCTCTGGCACACAAACTTCACTTAGTTCTCCTTACACTGGATTGACCAGTCCTCTATTGCTTCTATTGATTTTCCTCATCTCCTCTACATTAAGAGCTTATAGACCATAGTCCTTGGACTGCTTCTCTATCCATACTCACTATGCATGATATGTATAGAGATTAAACAAAATCTAGTTCCTCTCTTCAAGAACTTCATAGTTGAGTGGCATAGGAAGGAAAAGAAAATGAAGAGTTTTTCAGGTATTAGTGACTCAAATAAATCATTGTCTATTGTCGCCTTACATACGGATTCCATTTTGCTCAGAATCATGCTTTCAACTCAAAAGGAAAAAGACTACACACACACACACACACACACACACACACACACACACGCATTTTAGTGAGCTATCTAGATTTCACAGATGATTGTGAGGAAAAATAGGAAGATTTATAGTGCAGCCAAAACAAACATTAAAAGTCTTTATTATAAAGTTTTGTTTTTTAAAATCTATTAAAAGTCTTTATTACACAGTTTTGTTTTGTAAAATCTCTTTTAATTGTCTGGTCACATAAGCTTTATGTTTTTGTGTTGTCATTTGTTTTTATTTCTTTGGATTTATTTATAAGGGTTATTTCTCTTTCTCTCCATCTCTTTACTCCATCCCTCTGTTTTCCTCCAAAACTTAAAATTTTTCTTTTCTTGATTATGCAAATAATTCAAGTCCTTTTGGCTTCTGATTCAAAACTTATAGACCCACACCCAGCACTGTGCACTTTTGGAAAGGATATTCCAAGTGTCAGAAATCCACACTTACAAGACAGTTTATGATTGTATTTTGCTATTTGAATATGTTTTTAGCAACCCACAATATTAGTCAGGCTTTCATTATTCTGCCTGTAATGGAGGACACACAATAGCGAGATCTTAAACAAGATATAAGTTTATTTCCTTCTCCATAAGAGAAATCTCTTATTTTAGTCTCAGGCTGGTATTATACACCATGGTGACAGTGATCAAAATTCCCAAACCTTGTTGCTAAGCCACTGGCAGTGCCTGACTCCTATTCTGTGTTTCAAGATGACTGCCCAAACTCCAGACATCTGTATTCTAATCAACACAACAGAGAAAAAGACAAAAGAAAGGAATGACCTTTCCCAACTCTCTTTAAGACTTTTCCCATGAAATTGCATGTAATACTTATGCTTAATTCCATTTTCCAGTATTTCATTCACACAATGGCTTCAAGGGAACCTGGAAAATTTTTCAGGACAACTATCAGTCAGTAAAAAACCTGAGGTTTCTATTATCAAGAAAGAAGGGAGAAATGGATATTTGGGGAAAATTAACTCACTCTAACCATGTCACCATCCACCCAAAATAATTCACTAATCTTTTTCTCAAGAAAAATTTAATGACATCCTCCATTACATTTTGGTGAGTGAAAGTTTCTCCAGTAAATCTAATCTATGTATGTATGTACCTACCTATCATCTATCTGTCTACTTATTTCCCTATCAAACTTATTTATCTACTTACCTATATATCCATCTAGTTATCAAGTTAGCCAACTATCTGTTCATTCTTTTAAAATATATCACTGCTTCCTGCTTTCTCTGGGCAGTACATTTTTAAGATTTGTTGTTGTTACGAATGGCTAGGAATGAATGGCTAGAAAGTTGCTTAGAATGAAAGTAAGGGCTTTAGAAACATTGGAACTGTTTGGGAGTGTTATAGTTGCTTGACACACAGGATTAATCAACAGAATTTTGAAATTGTGTGGAGACAGTTAGAGCCTCTCTGTTGCTGTGTAGTGTCCTTGGAACTAGTCAGGTAAATGCCTTTGATAAAGCCAAAGCAGTGCATGTAAATCTGATAGGGAAATATATGAATATCTCATCAGTACCAGAACAGTTCCTTGATGAGAGGCATCAATTTACAATATTTCCTACTTTGAGCTGTATAAAGAAATTGATTGATCTCCATTATTATCTGTAGATTTCATATCTCTTTTTATTTGCAACAAAATGTGTGTAATTGGAGGTAGAAATCATGGCTTCACAGTATGACTTTATTTTTCTTGAAATTAGCAAGCAAGAGCTGAAAGCCTCTTTCTCCATTATTTCTCTGCTCATATCTAGTTCATTTAAAATAAATAATAAATACACTGTTACTTACACCCAGATGTTATAATTTCAGATTATAAAACATCTACCTCAGTGCTAAAGAATGAAGATGACTGATCTTAGTCTGCAGACAGACGGTTACAGATGCTATCAATGTAGGTATTAAAGGTACTAAAACTGGTGACAAGGATTTGAACTGATTCTTTGTATATATGTCCAGGAGGATGGGGACAGGATGTCCCAAGTCATAAGTGAAAAAGTAAAGTACCCAAGAGTATGCCAGCCTATGCTCATGGAAAATGGAATGGGGGAAAAAAGCTTTTTCAAGATAAGAGTTGGCAGAATTCCAGCTAGTATAATTGTTTAGAAATTTTTATGATAAACTGAAGACTGAGAGCTATCTCTTAAGCATTGATTCAGAGATACAAAGAATCTAAACCCCAAAGAACTATTAAGAAAAAGAGATGTAGGCCTATGGTAGGTTTTTAAGAAGTGTAGCACATTTTGCAAATTTATTTGAAAAAAAAATCTTATAGTAATCAGGACTCTTAAAGTATCCCCTATGTAATACAATTATCAATCTTGCCTTGCTAATTAATTAAAAATATAACATTCACCCTGCATTCTTAACCCCGGTTAAGTCACTATTTTTCTTTATTATACAGGAAAGTCACCAAGTCATAGTCTCTGTGTTCCTTCAGCTGATTATTAATGGCACTACTGATATTAGCTGATAATTTGTCTTTTAAATTTGCATGGGAAATTTTGCTTTTACAGTTGATGTACAAGAATCATTTTCTCCTCATCTGCACTGATGCCTCATTTTTATGCTAAAGTAGGAAGCTCCACTCTTTGAACTAAATGGAGAGTTTCCGTCATTCTTTCCAATTTGCTCCTCCCTAAAGGAAGGGAGCCTTTGGAACTGAAGAACTGAACATACAGAATTCTGTCCATCATTCTTTTCTTTTGGACCTGCCAGCATGCATAGAAGATATATTTGACTCAGTTCCTGATGCTATAAGGTGAATACACTGAGATCAGAAGCCAGGAATATCTTGTAGAAATAGGCCTGGGGGAATCTATCTTTCTTTCTTTCCCCCTCAGCTTTCTGGTCTATGTAAGACAGCTACTCATGGTGTCTCCAAGGCATAGCATTGCCATTGCCAAGAAGCCTGATGTGGCTCCATATCTATATTACATTGGGTGCTCTATTTTTAGTAGTTTAATTTCTTTTAGTGCTCAGTTGTGAAATCAAGGATCATAAGAGCTACTCGTAGTTTATTTCTTGTTTTATGTATATAATCACAAACATATTTCCCCTCTCCATTTTCCTTACTAATTTATACAGAAGAAAGCCAGTAATGGTAAAATTTTTAATTTAACCCTCAGATTATAGAATATCAAGGTGTAATGGTCATAGAGATAGAATAAGAATGAACATCAACTCTAAGATAAACACAGTGATAAAAGGAATTTTTGTTTTGCCTATTGAGGATAGTGTAAGTTACATGGGAGAGTAGTATTCTGTCAGTTAAGAGTGTTTATTTATTTTAATTTCTGTTATTGTTGGCATTGAAAACTTTATTGACAAAAACATATGTATGAATGCTAAGCAAACAGAGGAGTTCACTGTACTATAAAGCAGGAGCACATTTGTTCACCCTTTGTCCTGTATTTCCCTCTGTGTTGCAGGGTTTGGTAGGTTAAAGCACTTTTCCCTTACAGCTAGACTTCTAGATGTACTTTTGGTTTTGCCAATGAGATTTATTCATATAGGTTTTAGAAAGTAGGAATGAGATGGAGGCCATTTCACGGTGGCTGTGATAGCTAACAAAGGTGTTCTAACAGCACAGAGTATGTGACAGGATGTGAGGCAGTTATGATGTCAGCCATAACAGCAGAAGTACCAATCACAGCTTTCTCCTCTCTGATCACAGCTACAGCGGTGTGATCTGAAAACCAGCTGTCCTAGGTTAGCAACTAGACTTGCATTTCTCCTACTCTTTCAACAATTTTGTACACACCTTTATTTTCTATATTGAATCTATTTCTGATTGGAATTTTTCTATTTCCCACATATAACATGGCTTGATATACTATGACATTAATTATATGACATCGAAGAAATTGGTTTCTTCACTGTAAAATGCTGACTATAATACAAGGTTCTGTGAGGATTAGAGAGAATGTATATAAAGTGCTGAGCTCCAAGCAGTACCAACACTCATTAATAATGAAATTTTGCTTGAATATAAAGTACATGACCATTAGCTCTATTACACTCTTAAAACAAGAAGAATACTACAGATGATTATGTTTTTTGTACTATAGTCATTTTCACAAATTATAAACAATTCTGTGGTTCCCTGGAATATATTAAGAAGATATGGGGTGTGTGTGTAATAATTTCCTGTCCTTTAACCTATCATGCAATCCTTCCAATTGTGAACAGGTTGAAGAGATTGTAAAGTTTCTTATTTTCACAGGAATTACTGTTCACTTCTCTTTGTTCACAAGAAACTTCTTACTGAATTCTTATTGAAAGAGAGATGAAAGCCTATTATGCTATTCATAGATTTGGAATTTTTCCCTCTGGTAATTTATGGAACATAGACTTGTCACATTAGAGGAAAATGTCATTGAATTTGTGCTTTGATTTTATGTGTGTGTGTGTTGGATTCCATAAACAAAGGAATTTTCTAAATATATTCTCCTGCACTGTATTAAAGTCTGAGTCGAAAACTATAGCCTCTTAATCTTTCAAATAATGTCTTCTGAGGAATGTGAGATCCACATTCCTCTATAATAAAGCAAGAAATAAAGAAATCTCTCTGCATGCTGTTGTGACCTTTGACAAGTGTCATAGTTAACTGGTCTTAGCAAAAGCAGGATTTATTTCTTTCACAGAGGTTTGTGTTCTGCCAGGTGGAAATAATCACTAAAAATAAATGCCTCAGGGTTAAAAAAATAATGGTTGCCTTTTCATAGTGCTTACTTTGGCTCTCAGCCAGCAATTTGTTGGGTATCCCACCAAGTCAGACTAAAAGGGCAGTGGAATATTTGGGGTAAGATGAACTGTGACTTGTTCTAGATCTTGCTTGGTTTACACACATTTGGTCAAACTAAGAATCCTGACACAGTTAGGGATCAGTGAAAATCTGGGGCTCAGCTCTTTGCTTGGAACACATTACTGATGAGACATAGCAGGGCTCACTGCCATGATCTGTAGATATAGTTATGACTTGACTCACCCCAGCATTTAAAAAGCCTGGCATAGAAAGTCTCTGAAATCCCTATTATTGAAGAACTCATTTTAGAAGCTAACAAAAATTCAAACATACTAGCATCATTTATCCATAACAACACTATAGTTTTTAATGCAGATCTATTAGTTTTCATAGTCTCTTTATAAGCATCACAGGAGTAAATAGAATCCTCTATCTAGTAAAATTATCCTTAAAAAGTGAGGGGGAAATTAAGACATTCCCAGAAAAACAAAAGATGAGAGAGTTCACTACCACTGGACTTGTCCTGCAAGAAGTGCTAAAGAAAGTCCTGTAGGTTGCAATAAAAAGATGCTATAGAGGCCTTTGAAGTCATATAAAGAAATTTAGACTTGGTAAAGGCAAATAGATGGGCAATCATAAAAGCTAGCATTATTGTAACTTTGGTTTATAACTCTATTTTTAGCTTTCTACATTATTTAAGAGATCGATACATTAAAAATTATTAGTCTGAAAGCTATTAATATTGTAAAATTGGTTTGTAACCTCACTTTTTGTTTTCTACAAAAAATATTTTTTTTTGAGACTGAAGCATAAGAAAACAATATATAATCTATGTTTTGGACACAATATATAAAGACGTAATTTCTTTAAAAAGAAGATTTTATTTATTTATTTGACATAGAGAGAGAGAACACAAGGAGGGGAAGCAGCAGACAGAGGGAGAGGGAGAAGCAGGCTCCCCAGGGAACAGAGAGCCTGATGTGGGGCTTGATCCCAGGACCCTAGGATCATGACCTGAGCTGAATGTAGCCACCTAACAGACTGAGCCACCCAGGTGCCCCTAAAGATGTAATTTTAATAACTGAATGGGGGTGGGACTAGAGATATATAAGAACAAGGTTTTTGCATGTTATCAAAGTTAAGTTGGTTTAAATTCAAATTAGAGTGTTCTACTTTAGAATGTTAAATATAATTTCCATGGTAACCACAAAGAAAATAGCTATAATATATACATAAAAGGAAATGAAAAAAAAATAAAAACATTACAAAAATTCAACCAAACACAAAAGAAGACAGAAATGCAGAAAATGAGGGACAAAATACCACTATAAGGTATATGGAAAACAAATAGCAAAATGACAGAAGTAAATTTCTTCTTATCAGTAATTACTTTAAATATAAATGGATTAAACTCTCCAGAAGACAGAGCTTGGCAGAATAGATTAAAAAAAAAAACAAAACACCAAAAACATAATCCAACTATATATTGTTCTACAAGAGATTCACTTTAGATTCAAAGACACCAAGAGACTGAAAGTGAAAGCGTGGAAAAAAGATATTCTATTCAAATAGTAACCAAAAGAGAGCAGGGATGAATATACTAATATCAAACAAAATAGACTTTAAATTTTAAAAAATGTACAAGAGAACAAGAACACTATATATTAAAGGTTCAATGCAACAAGAAGATATAATTATAAATATTTACACACCAATAATGAACTATCAAAATATAAGAAGGAAAAACTGACACAATTGAAGGGAGGAATAGTTTTGCATTGGCAGCTGGATACTTCAATACATCACTCTCAATAATGGACAGGACAAACAAGATAAGTAAGGAAATAGAGGATTAGAAGAAAAAAAAAAAGCAAATCTAATGCTACCCAACAACAGAACACACATTCTTCTCAAGTGCACATGGGATATTCTCCCGTGTAGACTAATATGGGCACAAATTAAGTTTCAATACATTTAAAAGGAAATATCATAGAAAAATAGTTCTCTGATCACAACAGGATGAAATCAGAAATCAGTAACAATACTTGTTGTTTCCTGTCTTGTTAATTTTTGCCATTCTAACTGGTGTAAGGTGGTATCTCATTGTGGTTTTGATTTGTATTTCCCTGATGGCTAGTGATGTTGAACATTTTTACATGTGTCTGTTATCAAGTGTCTGTTCATGTCTTCTGCCCATTTCTTGACTGGATTATTTGTTTTTTTGGGTGTTGAGTTTGAGAAGTTCTTTAGAGATCTTGGATACCAGCCCTTTATCTGTAATGTCATTTGCAAATATCTTCTCCCATTCCATGGGTTGCCTCTTAGTTTTGTTGACTGTTTCCTTTGCTATGCAAAAGCTTTTTATCAAGTGTTGGTGAGGATGCTGAGAAAAGGGACCCTCCTACACTGTTGGTAGGAATGCAAGCTGGTACAACCACTGAAAAACAGTATGGAGTTTCCTCAAGATGTTAAAAATAGAGCTACTTTTTCCCTCCTTTCCCCTATGATCCTCTGCCTTGTTTCTCAAATTCCACACATCAGTGAGACAAACCATAAGAGGCTCTTAATCTCAGGAAATAAACTGAGGGTTGCTGGAGTGGAGAGGGGTGGGAGGGATGGGGTGGCTGGGTGATGGACATTGGGGAGGGTATGTGCTATGGTGAGTGCTGTGAATTGTGTGAGACTGATGAATTACAGATCTGTACCCTTGAAACAAATAATACATTATATGTTAATATAAAGAAAAAAAATAAAAATAAAGTTCAAATAGAAAAAAAAATAGAGCTACTCTATGACCCAGCAATTGCACTATTAGGTATTTACCCCAAAGATACAGATGTAGTGAAAAGAAGGAGCACATGCACCCCAATGTTCAGAGCAGCAATGTCCACAATAGCCAAACTGTGGAAGGAGCTGAGATGCCCTTCAACAGATGAATGGATAAAGAAGATGTGGTCCATATATACAATGGAATATTACTCAGCCATCAGAAAGGATGAATACCCACCATTTGCACTGACATGGTTGGAACTGGAGGAGATTATGCTGAGTGAAATAAGTCAAGCAGAGAAACACAATTACTGTATGGTTTCACTCATATGTGGGACGTAGGAATAACACGGAGGACCACAGGGGAATGGAGGGAAACCTGAATGGGAAAAAATCAGAGAGGGAGACAAACCATGAGAGATTCTGGACTCAGGGAACCAAACTGAGGGTTACAGAAGGGAGGGGGGTGGAGGATGGGAAATCAGGTGATGGGTATTAAGGAGGGCATGTGTGGTGATGAGCACTGGGTGTTATACAGAACTAATGAATTGTTGAACACTATATCAAAAACTAATGATGGTTAATTGAACATAATATGTTGGCTAATTGAACATAAGAAAATAATAATAATAAAAAAGAAATCAATAATAAGGGACACAGGAAAATTCACAAATTTATGGAAATTAAACAACATACTCCTAAACAGCCAACGGATCAAAGAAGAAATTACAAGGAAAATAAGAAAATACTTAGAGATAATGAAAACAAAACCACAACATATCAAAATTTATGTGACACAGTGAAAGCAGTGTTAAAGGAAAAATTTACAGCTATAAATGCTTACATGAAAAAAGAAGAAAGATATCAAATCAGCAACCTAAATTTACAACTGAAGGAACTAGACAAAGAAGAATGAACTAAATCTAAAGCTATTCAAGGAAAGAAATAATAAAGATTAGAGCAGTGATAAATTTTACAGAGAATAGAAAAATAAAGAAAATCAATAAAACCGAAAGTTGATTCTTCTTGAAGATTAATAAAACTGACAAATCTTTAGCTAGACGGTCTAAGAAAAAAGAGAGAATACTCAAATAATTAAGATCAGAAATGTATGTGGGGACATTACTACTCTTTCTCCAGAAAAAAAGATGATTGTAAGTACTATAAACAATTGTACATCAACAAATTGGATAACATAAATGAAATGAACAAATTCCTAGAAATACAACACCTACCAAGAAGAAATCATGAAGAAACAGAAAATCTGAATAGACCTACATCTAGTAAGGAGATTGAGTGGTGAAGGTGAGGATTTTTACCTTGTGTCTAATCTTGAAAGAAAAGCTTTCAGTCTTTTATCATTGAGTCTGATGTTCTCTCTGGGTTTTTCATAAATGGCTTTTGCTATTTTAAGGTTAATTCTCTACCCCTAGTTTCATTGAGTGCTTTTATTAGGAAACAGACTTTAAATTTTGTAAAATGCCTCTTCTGCATTAATTGAGATTATCATGTGGTTTTTATCCTTCATGAGGAGATGCATAAGAATGGATCTGTTTTGACCCTCTTTTTGAGTTTCTTCAATCTGAAAACTAATAACACTATTCAGTATTAGAAAGGCATCAGCCATTATCTTCTCTTGGACTATTGTATTTCCAACCTTCTCTTTATTACTATTTTTGGAATTCCTATCACTGGATGTTAGATTTTCATGCACTATTTTTCATGTCCATAAGTATTTTTTCTTTTTATCTCATCGTAGTTCATTCTACATAAACTGCTAAATCTATTTTCAAATTTACTATCCCTATTCCATTGAATTTAATGTTCCATATAATATGTCCATTGTGTTCTTAATTTTGCTAATTGTATTTGTCATTTTTAGAGATTCGATTTGGCTCTCTTGCCCGTTTAGGTTTTTTTTATTTTTTATTTCTATACTGCTTTCATTACAGCTTTAGTCCTTTTTGTATCTCTTTAATAACTTTAAACACTAATATTTGATAGTTACATTTATATTGTTTTTATCTTTAGCCTTTTAGGTATTAATTTTTACATTTGTTGCATTTGTTGACTCTTTTTGCACTATAATTTTCATGCATAGTTTGAATTATTGTATGTCATCTTCAGTAAAGGTAGATTTTCTTTGTGGGAGTCTCGTATATTGTGGGTATGGTAGCCTCTGTTGAGACCAGTGTTAATTTATTAACTTTTGGCTTCCTACCTCATGAGTAGTAAACATTCAAACATCACAGCATGTGATTTGGGATTGGGATTTTCATTTCTCTAGAGTTACTTTTTTCCATTTATGGATTTGAGTAATTGGCATGTTTCTTGAATCTGTGGTTTTTCTAATCCAATTTCCACGGACATTGTAGCCAATAAAGGCATCCAGCTTGTGTGTGTGTATGTTTTTGTTTGTTTTTGTTTTTGTTTTTTTTAACTTTGCAGGTGTTTGATTCCAACTAACTACCTTACATGAAGCCCAAACCACAGCTCCTCTTCCAATGTGAGCAACACTCCTCCAATCTGTCTACTTTATCCCAGCTCCCATACCTCTGAGCTACTTCAGTAACACCCTAATGCTCTGCTGTTATGTTTCTCCTTCATTTATAGCAATAAGAAAATCCCATTTCTTTCTTCCTGGTGAGTTTGGCCATGTAATTTCCTAATGTATTTTTCTCTTTGAATTCAGTACTTTTCCTGTAGAAGTACTGGATTTATAGGAGGAGTTTTTTTTTTTTTCTTTTTTAACAGTACAGAGCAGAATAGCCTTAACTAGGTTTCCCACATATAACTCCTTTACTCACTTTATAATTAGAATATTTATATGTCATTGACTTTCTACTGCATCATTTTTGCTGGCTCAAGACTATTTAACTATACTTATGTGTCCTAATTTATCCAACTGAATCCTTATTGTTGGACATTTTGCTTTTTTCCATTTTTTTCTCTCTCATAAACATTTTCTTTTCTTTTTTTTTAAAGTAAGCTCCACACCCAGTGCAGGGTTCAAACTCACAACCCTGAGATCAAGACCTGAGCTGAGATCAAAAGTCAGATGCTTAACCCACTAAGCCACTCAAGTGACCCTCTCATAATCATTTTCTTATAAAAAATATTGCATTATATAATTTTTATGCACTTAGTGGAAAAAAAAATCAAAGGACATACATAACTTGTTTTGTTCCTGAACTATTTTAGAGTAAGGTGCTCTGTCTTTTTACCCCAAAGTAATATGTAAAAACTTCAATGTGGCTTTCCTACTAACAAGGACATTCACCCCACAGATGAATTTGATTTCTATTTGCTTGAATATTTATAGGTATTAAAGTTAGTTCTACTAGGACAGATATATTCTTATTTTATTTATTCATTTACTTATTTGTTAAACAAATATTTAGTTAGCGTGTGTGTGTGTGTGTGTGTGTGTGTGTGTGTGTGTGTGTGTGTGAAAATCTAGAGCGCTGTTAATGTGGGTCCTGGTTGCATGGTTATGTTCATTTGGTGAACAATATTCAAGGAGTTTACTTAAATGTGTGTTTTCTGTATGCATTTATTCTTTTTAAAATTCTGAAAATGTGATACAATTAAACTTAAAATAAATCTCATGTGATGGTTGCACAAAAAGAAAAAAAAGTGTGAGGCTCCAAATAGCAGGTTGTATCTACAAGCAAATCCAAAAGTTCTATGTCTATATTTGCCTCTTTTGTAATATTTGTCATTTGTCATTTGTGAAATGAGGGCTTATGACAAAACTTCTGTCTTCCACACTTTTGAATGATTTCTGCCAGTAAAATACAGAAGAGTTGTATCTTCTTGGCTAAAACTTAATAATGATTACAAGCCTTAAATCATACAATGTGAATACCTATCTCTATACTGAATCTGTGTCCATGGGCACAGCATATATATGTAAAAGTTCAAATAGTTCATAGCTTTGTGTCTTTTTTTTTTTTAAAGATTTTATTTATTTATTTGAGAGAGAGAGAGAGCATGAGTTGAGGGAGAGGTAGCAACAGACTCCCTACCAAGCAGAGAGCCCAGTGTGGGGCTCGTTCCCAGGACTAAATATTTGTTTAACAAATAAGTAAATGAATAAATAAAATAAGAATATATCTGTCCTAGTAGAACTAACTTTAATACCTATAAATATTCAAGCAAATAGAAATCAAATTCATCTGTGGGGTGAATGTCCTTGTTAGTAGGAAAGCCACATTGAAGTTTTTACATATTACTTTGGGGTAAAAAGACAGAGCACCTTACTCTAAAATAGTTCAGGAACAAAACAAAGCACTTGTTTGTTCTTCCAACTGTTCTTCAAACTACTTTAATATGTTTGAGATTGTTTATTTTTTTTAACATTTTACTTTAAGTTTTCATTTAAATTCCAGTTAGTTAACATACAATGTCATATTAATTTCAGGTATACAATACAGTGATTCAACACTTCCATATAACACCTGGTGCTCATCTCAAGTGCACTCCTTAATCCCAATCACCTATTTTTTTTTTTTTTGGTTAAAGTACCATTTTTTTATTCTTTTTATTATGATAATCACCATACATTACATCATTAGTTCCCCATCACCTACTTAACCCAGCCCCCAACCCACCTCCCCTCTGGTAACCATCACTTTGTCCTCTATACTTAAGAGTCTGTTCCTTGGTTTACCTCCCTCTTTTTTTTTTTCTCCCTTTGCTCATTTGTTTTGATTCTTAAATTCCATGAGTGAAATCATATGGTATTTGTCTTTCTCTGACTGACTTATTTCAATTAGCATAACACTCTCTAGCTCCATCATTGCAAATGGCAAGATTTCATTCTTTTTTTTACAGCTGAGTAACATTTCATTGTATACATTGTATACATCTTCTTTATCCATTCATTAGCTGATGAATATTTGGGCTGTTACCATAATCTGGCTGTTGTAGATAATGCTGCTATAAACATCAGGGTACATATATCCCTTTGAATTAGTATTTTTGTATTCTTTGGATAAATACCTACTAGTGCAGTTGCTGGGTCATAGGGTATTTCTATTCTTAACTTTTTGAGGAAACTCCCTACTGTTTTCCAAAGTGGCTGCACCAGTTTGTATGCCCACCAACAGTGCAAGAGGTTCCCCTTTCTCCACATCTTCACCAACACCTGTTGTTTCTTGTATTGTTGATGTTAGCCATTCTGACAGGTGTGAGATGATATCTCATTGTAGTTTTGATTTGTATTTCCCTGATGATGAGTGATGTTGAGCATCTTTTCATGTGTTTGTTGGTCATCTGTATGTCTTTGGAAAAGCATCTATTCATGTCTTCTTCCCATTTTTAATTGGATTATTCATTTTGGGGGTGTTGAGTTTGATAAGTTCTTTATACATTTTGGACACTAACCCTTTATCAGATATGTCATTTGCAAATCTCTTGTCCCATTCCATGGTTGCCTTTTGGTTCTGTTGATTGTTTCCTTTGTTGTTCAGAAGTTTTTTATTTTGATGAAGTCCCAATAGTTTAGTTTTGCTTTTGTTTCCCTTGTCTCTGGAGACATATCTAGAAAGAAGTTGCTATGGCCAATGTCAAAAAGTTTATTGCCTGTGTTCTCCTCTAGGATTGTTATGGTTTCAGGTCTCACATTTAGGTGTTTAATCCATTTTGAATTTATTTTTGTGTATGGTGTAAGAAAGTGGTCCAGTTTCATTCTTTCACATGTAGGTGTCCAGTTTTCCTAACACTATTTGTTGAAGAGATTGTCTTTTTCCCATTGGATATTTCCTTTGTTATGGAAGATTAGTTGACCATATAGTTGTGGGTTCATTCCTGGGTTTTCCATTCTGTTCTATGGATCTATGCGTCTATTTTTGTGCCAGTACCACGCTGTTTTGATGACAGTACCACACTGTTTAGCTTTGTTCACTTGAAGTCTGTGAAGCCTCCAGCTTTGACTTTCTTTTTCAAGATTGCTTTGCCTATTTGGGGTCTGTGGTGGTTCCATACAAATTTTAGGATTGTTTGTTCTAGCTCTGTGAAAAATGTTGTTGGTATTTTCATAGAGATTGCATTAAATTTTTAACAAAATTTGTTCTTCCAATCCATGAGCATGGGATTTTTTTTTAATATTTTATGTCATCTTCAATTTCTTTCATTAGTGTTTTATAGTTTTCAAAGTACAGGTCTTTCACCTCTTTGGTTAGGTTTATTCTAGGTATCTTGTTGTTTCTGGTATATTTTAAATGGGATTGATTCCTTAAGTTCTCTTTCTGTTGCTTCATTATTGGTGTATAGAAATGTATTATATAATCATAAAGGGGACAATCTAACAAGAAGATATAACAATTGAAAATATTTTTGCACCCAAAATGGGGTACCCAAATATATAGAACAATTAGAACAAACATAAAAGAATTGATAATAACACAATAAGAGTGGGGGACTTTAACACCCCACTCACATCAATAGACAGATAATCTAAACAGAAAATAAACAAGAAAACAATGATTTTGAATGACATACTGGACCAGATGGGCTTAACAGATATAAATTCAGAATATTACATTCTAAAACAGCAGAATACATATTTTTTTCAAGTACACATTTGACATTCTCTAAAATAGATTGCATATTAGGTAAAAAACAGGCCTCAAAAATGCAAAAAGATTAAATCATACCAAGCACCTTTTCTGACCACAACACTAGGAAACTAGAAGTCAGCCGCAAGAAAAAATTTGGAAAGATCACAAATACGGGGAGGTAAACAACATGCTAGTAAACAATGAATGGGTCAACCAAGAAATCAAAGAACAAATAAAGAAAAACATGGAAACAAATGAAAACAAAAACATGACAGTCTAAAACCTTTGGGATGCAGCAAAAATGGTCCTAAGAGGGAAGTATACAGCAATACAGGGCTACCTCAAAAAGCAAGAAAAATTTCAAACAACTTAACATTACACACATTAAGGAGCTATAAAAAGAATAATTGAAGCCCAAAGCCAGGAGAAGAAAGGAACCAATGAAGATTAGAGCAGAAATATATGATATAGAAACTAAAAAAAGAAAAAAAAAGTACAGGTTGATGAAACCACGAGTTACTTCTTTGAAAAAAATAGTAAAATTAATGAACCTATAGCCAGACTTATCAAAAAGAAAAGAGAAAGGATCCAAATAAATAAAATCACAAATGAGAGAGGAGAAATAACAACCAACACCACAGAAATACAAACAATTATAAGAAAATATTATGAAAAACCATGTGCCAACAAAACTGAACAACCTAGAAAAGATGGATAAATTCCTACAGATACATAAACTACTGAAACTGAAACATAAAGAAATAGAAAACTTGAAGAAATCAATAACCAGCAAAGAAAGTGAATCAGTAATCACAAAAAACCCAACAAACAAAAATCCAGGGCCAGATGGCCTCCCTGGGGAATTCTACTAAACATTTATAAAAAAGGTAATATCTATTCTCAATATATCCCAAAAAATAGAAAAGGAAGGAAACTTCCAAATTCATTCTATGAGGCCAGCATTAAGCTGATACCAAAACCAGATAAAGACACCACTAAAAAAGCGTACAGGCCAATTATCTCTGATGAACAAGGGTGCAAAAATTCTCAATAAAATACTAGCAAACCAAATCCAATAATACATTTTAAAAAGTCATTCACCAGATCAAGTGGGACTTATTCCTGGGTTGCTAGGGTAGTTCAATATTCACAAATCAGTCAATGTGATACATCACATTAATAAGAGAAAAGATAAGAACCATATGATCATTTCAATAGATGCAGAAAAAGCATTTGACAAAGTACAGTATCCATTCATGATAAAAATCCTCAGTGAAGTAGGCATAAAGGAAACATACCTCAGCATAATAAAGGCTATATATGAAAAACCTACCGCTAATATCATCCTCAATCGGGAAAAACTGAGAGCTTTTCCTCTATGTTCAGGAATATGACAGGGATGTCCACTGTCACCACTGTTATTTATCATAGTACTAGCAGTCCTATCCTCAGCAATCAGACAACACAAAAAAATAAAAGGCATCCAAACTGGCAAGGGAGAAGTCAAACTTTCACTCTTTGCAGATGACACAATACTCTATATAGAAAACCCAAAAGAGTCCACCAAAAAACTGCTAGAACTAACTGATAAATGAATTCAGTAAAGTAGCAGGATATAAAATCGATGTACAGAAATCTGTTGTGCTTCTATACACCAATAATGGAGTCTCAAACTTTTAAAAATGTATTGATTCAGTATCAAACTGTACTCTCTTTAACCTGATTTTTTTCTGTATCAATATTATTTCATGTATTTTTCTTTTTTTCTGTTTTTTATTCAAACATAGTTGACATGCAGTGTGACATTAGTTTCAGGTGTATAACATAGCGATTCGACAATTCTCTGTACTATACAATGCTCACCACAGTACGCGGAGTGACTCTCTGTTACCCCAGAAAGTTATTACAATGTTACTGACTATATCCCCTATCCTGTACTTTTTTTTATTCCCACAGATTTTTTTTAATTAAAAAAGGAGAAAGAGAAAATGGAATAAGGGTAGAGTGTAATCACGTGAGATATGTGCTCATATTAAAACGCCACTTCAATTAAAGAAGATCGATATTGATGTAAGGAAACACAGAGTGAGTAAACAGAAATAGGACTAAAGCTACTGTGTATGAAATTTAGCATATAAATGTCAGTGGGAAAAGATGGAGACTTCAATAAATGTTATTGGGACAAATAGCTAGCTAGTAAATAAACCTGGTTCCTTTTGTCGTCTGTGTCACCAAAATAAATTTTTACATGGATCGAATATTTAAATGTTGAAAAATAAAATAAAGTACTAGAAAAAGCAAAGGTGTAAAAGAAAGAAACTGAAGCTATACAATAAAGGAATAACAATTTTTTCTGCACATATAGTTTCCAGCCAAATATAATAAAGAAAAAAATAATCTAGAAAAAGTATTTGCAATATATATGGAGACAAAGCACAACCTTCCTGCAGGTGTAAAGAGCTCTTCAAATTAACAATAAGTCTACCATTTCACATCTAGAGATTTTTTATTACATTATGGTATAGCCTAGAAAGTCTGGTACAGACAAGTAAAGTATGGTTCAGCAGCAGCCATAAACAAACTGTTTATTTCTATGTGTAGATAAGATGCCCGATATATTCATTGACGAAAGCAAGTTTCAGAACAAGTATAAAATAATCAATGGTGTATGTGGAAGGACAGAATATCATACATACAGAAGAATAGATTTTGTGAAATGATGTGAAAGAAACTGTATGTAGTGGTTAGTCCTGAGGAGTGATACAGGAGAGAGAGATGTATTTTTACTTTAACCTACCTGGACTATTTGATTTTACTCAAATAAAAAGGAATTGAACAACACCAAAAAGCAAATTTGTTTGCTCCCCCCGGTTGACCATTCTCTTCGGCTTTGGAACTGCTTATAAATTGCATCAAGAAAGCATGTTTTTGTAGATGCTAACCTTGACTTTTTAAATTTAATTTTTACATTAATAACTGCTGTCCAAGCAAACTAATCCAATAGCCTGAGATGAAGGTGACCACAGAGTGAGGCAATTAATTCTTGGCAAGAACAGACGAATTTACCCTGAGTGCTCAGTACAAGCTACCATTTGCCAAGCATATTACTACTGCCAAAGCTTCGCATGGGCTGCAGATTACAGGCTTATTCAGGGATTTCTGTCCCCTTAGCCAAACCAATGGCTTCTTTGTAAGTACCCTCTTGGCTGACATTCAGAATTACAAAATGTTAGCCCTGGAAGAAACGTGAAAAATAATTTAGCCCAGCCTGTTCATCTGGTAAATTAGGAGTCCAAGACTCAGTGATAGTCTGGTCACTCAGCTAGGTGAAAACAGAGCTGAAATTAATGTTTCCTAACTCCTAGTCAAATGCTATTAACAAAGCTATTAACACCAAATCCAGTAATTTTCAAAGATGTACACAGATAACTATTTTGCCTTTTCCTTCTCCAGGTCTTTACTGACAATCAAACTAAATTGTTTGGGTGAAATTTTTATTTCACATGATGACTCCTAACAACTGCATAAGCCCCGTGCATTCAGAAAGCCCACCGATATCCATTCTTTTTGGCAAGGTTTCCTTTGAGGCATAATAGTTGAGAGCAAGGCTTCTAGGATCACAATATCTAATTTGAATCCTAGCACCATAACATACTAGCTGTAAAATCTTGGGTGTGTTACTTAATCTCTTGGTATCTCAATAGCATCATATATAAAATGAGAAAAAAATAATAATACCTATTTCATAGGGTCATTATGAGACTAAAGTAAAATAATCCATATAAGGATTTGAAAAGTGCCTAGTGCATGAAAAATACTCAATAATTACTAGCTCTTTATACACACTAATACTATTATTATTATTATTAGTTACTAGAATGTTACCTGTTCTATTGTAAGTTATCCTATGTAAAAGTTTTAAAGATATTCACATTTCAGGTTCATAAGTTATAAAAACGTATGTGTCTTTTCATTTAACTTTATTCATTGTGTTTAGATTCAGTGGGTCTAGAGATACTGCACAGTAATTCTAAAATGGTACCATATTTGTCTGGTTAAATTGTACATTTTATAACCTTTTTCAACGGTGTAGGAAGCTAATGGTAGCACTGAAAACTCTGGGGAGATGAACCATAATGAAGATGGGTACTAAGGAGAGCACGTGTTGTGATGAGCACTGGATGTTATGTATAAATGATGAATCATTGAACACTACACCAAAAACTAATGATGTACTATACAGTAGCTAACTGAAGACAATAAAAAAAAAAAAAGAAAGAAATTAAAAAAATACGGATCTAGTCATCTTCAGTCCAGAACTTCCTCCTTGGTGTCAGACGTGTGATATAAATGGCCTACTGCACATGGAGATAGCCCAGGTATTTCAAACTCAGCAATGAAATACTTACTTCACTTCCTCCATCCTCTGTCCTGCACCCTATACCAAGCTTCCCCCCAAGTAAAAATGTGGATGCCTCTCACGTGCTTCCTTCTCACCCAACTCCAAAACTCAGTCACAAATTCCTTCCTGATCACTTTCAAAAACTGTTCTCTACTCTCCCTTTCAACAATCATTATTCTCGTCAGACCTTCAGGCACTCATCACTTCTCCTCTGGACAAACACAATGATCTCCCCCACAAATCTCCTTGCCTCTAGACTCATCCCAGTTGAGTCTCCGAAAGAAAGCTCGTCTCCACAGCAACCAAAAATAAACATCTAAAATAGAAACCTGATCCTTTTACTTTACTGCTCAAAATCCTTAGTAGTCTTCCAAAGCTTTAAGATAAATTCAAATTCCTCAATCTTCAGATGTAAGGTCTTTCATAAATTTTCTTCCATCTACCTCTTTCCTTATATATATATATATATATATATAAGTATATATATATGTGTGTGTGTGTGTGTATATATATATATATACACACACATACTTGTATTTCCCTGGAGGCTGTGCTGTTTCCTGCCTCCATGCCTTTGAACTCTGAATCTCTTTGTTTGAAATGCCTGCATCCTTCTCCCTGTACTACCTTCCTCATTTGCTTATCTCTTTCTCACACATTTTTAGAAAGTAGCTTCATGTGTCCCTCCATCTCTAGGAAGCCTCAACCCACCTAAAAGATGTGCTGTACTCTATTAATCCTCCTGCGAATACCCATTTATAACATGTATCACAGTTTTCTAAAATTATCATCCCTCTTCTTTCTATCTCCCTCAGGAATATAATAAGCTTCTTGAGGATAGGGACCATGTGTTCACGGTGTCTGACATTTAGTCTGGAAGAAAATCCTAAGGTCAGTATGGCAGTGGCAGCAAGAGTTAGGGAGAAATTCCCAAAGGAAAGAGGAATATGAGCATTCTTCCACATAAAGGAGGATCTGGACTTGAATATTTTAAGGAAATTAGGGGACTTCCTTATATTGATACTTCCTTATATTGATACATGGACACTCAAGAAATACACATTGAATGAATGCATTCATGAAGGAATGAATGACAAGAGTTGGAGTTCTACTGGAAAAGCTTCACATCTCTTCCAATAGACCAGCCCTTTCCAGGCTGCACATTTTCAGATTCTATAAGAAGAAGGACATCCCAGAGGAAGGGTGTTATTCTATATCCATTGTAATGCAGACTCTTGCTGCATCTGCTCATAGCGTGTGGAATCAGGTGATTCTAACTACCCACACGGGTACTTCAGAGCCTGCTGAATTTTCAACAGGTTTTAGAGATAATTGTGAGTGAAAAACACTAGAGCCTATTGCAATGATGAAGGAAAATAACATTTGTTTAGCAATAAAGTACTGTTTTGTTGAGAATCTGCTCGTTCCGTGTCAATGCTTACCCCTCCCAAACATAAAAATATCAAAACCCAGAAGTTTAAAGATTTTTCTCATTCACCTGAGTTAAATGTGTCCTATTTTTATCCACCCAAGAGGCTTAGTAAGATAAGAGTGCTTTTATAGCTATTACCTAAGCCTTCCTTTAGCACAGATAGTGGCCTGTGGGAAGGAGAAAAAAAACTTACTGAGTATTGCATCATGGATTTTGTGTGATATTGGTACTGGTTTCTTTTTATGTACATAGACCTTTTTATATTCAGGAAAATGGATGCACTACAAACATTTTGATAGACTTTATTCATTTAAAGGGAAAGTAATCTATGTAGAAGTTTTGTTACAACACTATACAGATATGATGTTCTGTAACACAGGCAAGAAAAGGTGAAGCCCCTTTAGTGTTAAAAATCTATAGCTCCCAAATGAAAGATATTAAGGACATGTCTGGGTAAGTTGCTTAAAATTTGCTCTCCTCCTCACCTCCCAAATTGTCTAGTTTGTTCCTTCATTTTTGGCAATCGAATTATACAACAATACGGACTATATGCAACTAATATTTTGGAATGGATCAAGTCAGGGACTAGTTTTATAAACTTAATTATTGTTCTATGTCATTCCCCTAAGAAGTAAGTTCCATGAGAGCAGGAGCATGTTATTTTGTTGTTGCTCACTGCTGGATTCCCATTTTCTTGCGCAGCTTCATGCAAATAGTAGGTTCTCCTTAAATGTTTGTGAAGTGAATGAATGGCACCCTTTGGGATAAAAAGTGTAGGAGTTAAGAGGACATAGAACAACCCAGCCAATAGAGTTAAACAGGTATTAGTTCATATTTACCCCATCCAATAAGGGTAAATAGATAATAGAGCAAACAAAATATACATAATGCTATTTACACTAATATCGACGCAGTTGTGTTTTAGGTTATCTTTTGAAATAGATTACACAGTCCAAACAGGCAAGATTAAATGAGCAAAATTTCATTAAGATATTTTTAGGAGTATTCAGCAGAACTGTCTGGGAAAATATATTTAATGAAAAACCAGAAGCAAGGAATGCTTTCCAACAATGGTTTGTGCGAAAAGCGTTCATTTTCAAATGTACTACAGCCTCCAATTCAGTAGGATTTTGCTGAGTAACTACCATGCATGAAGCAAAGTAAGAGCAGAGTACAGGGGAGAACATCAAAAGTAATCCTCTACCAGTTCCTTCAAGGGGGTTTTTGGTTCACCTTTGTTGGATCACCTTTCTTCCCTTAAATTGAAAATGTTTATTTTTTCTTTCTAATTTAACTTTGTCTGGCATATTGAGATGATGTAGGACCTTCTGAAGTCATTCCAGAACTTTATGTATTGTTGACTTCCATGATCAGGACATAGATCATCATATTTGGAACACTTCCAAAGCAGACTGCATGATATATGTGAAAAGTTTGATAGCAAATTGAATTTTAAACTAAAAATATTTGAAGCAGAACTTTTTCATGGGTGAGGGATGTCAAATGTTAATGGAAGCTCTTGTTGATTTCTTCCTCCACGGTAACTTAGGAGTAAGTTCTCTAGATATGCAGATGAAAAAGTCAGTGCCATATGGCTATAGAGGAGATAAATTTAATTGCTTTATTAGATTCAGGGCACCGTATAAAGTATGCCTCATTATGACAAGTCATCTAACCTATATGGATTCTGAACCTTGACAAGAATCATTCATTTTTAAAATTTCATAATGGCTTGCTGAGTACCTGAGTCAGGCCCTGCACTGGGCTCAGCTCCTCCGTTAGAAAGAAAAAAAGAAAGAAGAAGAAAGGAAAGAAAGAAAGAAAGAAAGAAAGAAAGAAAGAAAGAAAGAGAGAGAGAAAGAAAGAAGAAAGAAAGAAAGAAAGAAAGAAAGAAAGAAAGAAAGAAAGAAAGAAAGAAAGAAAGAAAGAAAGAAAGAAAAAGAAAAAGAAAGAGAAAGAAAGAAAGAAAGGGAGAAAGATATTACATTACAATGTAGCAGGGTAGTTTGGGAACATCTAACAGGGTGTGCGGGTTCAGAGAGATTTCCCATGAGCAAATGATATCTGAAAAAGATTAGCCAAGCAAAGGAAGAGGAGATAAAAGTGCGTCACATTCAAAGAACTGAAAGTTTGAGTGGTGTGTGTGTGTGTGTGTGTGGCGCATGCACGCGCATACATATGTGAGTTTGAATAGAAATTAGGGAAGAGAGGGAGGGTATGAAAGATACCAAGTTGGACATGTAAATTGAAACCCATGGGCCATGATAACAAATGCAGACTTTCCCTAACGGCAGTAGAGAACTCTCGATAGATTCAATGAGGGACAGCAATGTCATCAGATTGGTGAAGACCCCAGGCTGTGGTGTGGAGAAAGTCTTACAACAATTGATACAGAAGGAAGGGGAGCAAGTTAGATGGTTGTTATGGTCATTCAAGTCAGAGATAACGGTGGGTTCATATTGAATGGAGGCAATAGAGAATGCCAAAACTGGTGGATTTAGGAGATAGTTAAGATACAGTACAGAGAAGATGCCCAGCCAGAGGAGAGAAAGGTTTGAAAGTGATTCCTGGGTTTTGGGCCTGAATGTGGGCATCACTATTTACAATTTAGTAATTTTTGTAATTATTTCCTTGATTTTGGCAATGGCAAGAACTGACATTATTGCAACTCCAAAGTCATGGCTAGGTCTTATCCAGAGGGAAGAACTCACACAAGCAGAGCGGTTTCAGAATATACCCTTGCCTCTTTTACGGAATCATCATTCCTGGATAGACAGCAGCTCAGAACAGTGCTAGGATATGACACAAAAATAATCTGTATTTTGAACAAATCAACCTGAGGTAAGAGATGTACAAAGAAGTGGGGATGACTAAGACATTAAAAATCAAAGAGGAACACGGGGAGCCTGGGTGGCTCAGTCGGTTAAACATCTGACTCCTGGTTCCGGCTCAGGTCATGATCCCAGGTCTGTGAGAACGAGCCCCATGTAGGGCTCCCTGCTCAGTGAGGAGTCTGTTTCTCTCCCTCTTTCCCTGTTCCCCTGTCTCCCTCCCTCTGACTCGTGTGCTTTCTCTTTCTCTAAAACAAAAATGAATAAGTCTTTTAAAAAAATCAAAGAAGAACAAGGAAATTTTGGTGAGAATGCTTTTGTAAATAGCTTCTGATTTAACTATGTATTTCAAACCAAAAATGTCTCTGGGGAATCCCTTAAAAGATATTTATATGAATCAGGTATTGAAGCACAGATAAAACTGACTTGACTTTGTACGTACGGATGGTTCAGCATCCCCAGTCTTAGTACTTCAAAAAATAATAAAATGGAGTATTAGCTTGGCACATAACTATTTGACAACTTTTAGTTCACTCAAGGATTCTACAATTTGAATACTGGGTTTAAAACTAGACCAACGTTTTCTATACCCTGATAAGAAAGGAGGACGGTAAGAGGAAGGAGATTTGAGCTGGTGTAACTGGAGAGAGAGAACGGCTAGAGCTATGAAGGCGTATGCAAAAGGCAGATTTTGGTGATGCCATTAGAATTATCTTCTAAGACTTTGGAACGATTGTCAAGATTTTCATCCCATAAAATTGCTGATAAACTGTATTCATTTGATTTATTGTGCCAAGAACAACACATATTCCTTATTCATTTGTTCGTTCATTTGACAAACATCCACTGAATACTCAATATGAAGAAACATTGCTAGAAACTGGGGTTTAAAGATGAATAATACTTGGTATTTTCTCTCAAGAAACAAGTTTTCTTAGGCGAGAACAGCCATTAACTCCACAGTGATAGCACTATGTCATAAACACTATGGTCAAGATTGTACAGAAGAAGGACACCTGGGTGGCTCAGTCGTTAAGCGTCTGCCTTCGGCTCAGGTCATGATCCCAGGGTCTTGGGATCTAGTCCCGCATCGGGCTCCTTGCTCAGCAGGAAGCCTGCTTCTCCCTCTCCCTCTGCCTGCCGCTCCCCCTGCTTGTGCTCTCTCGCACTCTCTCTCTCTGACAAATAAATAAATAAAATCTTAAAAAAAAAAGAATGTACAGAAGAATGGCAGAAAAGAAGGCTATACTTTGTTAATAATTAGAGGAAGAAGGGGGGAGTGAGAAGAATGAAAATTCTAAAGTGAGAAAACTGCAGGCTCATAAGCATGATGACTGAGGAAACTATAGAAAGTTCCAAATGATGAAAACAAAGGTTGTTTGGGGACCATAGTGGGCAATGAGCCTGAAGTAGCAGGCAGGAATCAGGCATGTTATTAAGAGTTTTGTATGCCACGCAAAGGGGTTTGGATTTTGGCCTGAAGGCTATGGGAAATTACTGAAGGATTTTAAGCAGAGCAGTGACACAATCCAATTGGCATTATGTTATGAAAATCGGTGATCAGACACACAAACTGGCAGCAGCCAGTTTTGAGAAGATGGAGGATTTTGCTTACAAAGACCTACCAAATATAATAATATGTGGGGGTCACATTTGATGAATGACAAACCTTAACTAACATGATGAGTATACAAAGCACCAGAAGAATCATTCTGACAGTGGAGCAGATCTCTACTCAAAAAAAGAAAAGAGTCTTAGCAGTGGGAAAACAAAATGTAAAATATATAAATATAAATATATATACAAAACAGTCTTTGGACTACATCCTAGGGTGTAATAAGTACCTGATGTGAATGATTTGGAACTGATTTGGCCAGAAACTGCTATTAGACTTTAATCCCCAGCAAACGCCGTGTGGTCTTGTTCATTCCAGACACTGAGAAAAATAACTAAAGGTGTACTGATGTTTTACTGGGTCATTCCAATTAAATTGCCCATGTGGAACACTTGCAGACACGATTACCTTCTACTATAGCAGTTTCATAACACAAATACCCAAAGTGGTGAGGCCTCAGTTTCATATCCGATCTAGCCAGGAGATAACGACCCTTTAGTAATCATAGAGAAACTTGTGTATTGAAATGATGCTAATCACCTTCATTATAGGTTATATGCTTATTCAAACAATGTTCTTTAGTAATTGCATGCATTTACTCAAACAAGTGATAAAATTTAATATTTTATGGAAACATTCTCAAACAACTATAGCAAGAAAAATTGGCTGAAAGGGAATTAGAACAAATAGGGAAATATATGAAAAAATTGTAAATCCCATATCTTCTCATTTTTCTTTATTATTTTATTTTTCATTTCACGTTTTTTTTATTTAAAAATAAAGGGATACACCTAAGTTGTTTAAGGAACAAATGAAAAGTCATAAAGAATTACAAAGGACTGAAATTCTCTGGAGCTAATATACCACTACTGGAAAAATAGTCACCAAGAATGTTCATTGTGGACCAAACAATAATCCAATTCACTTATCCCAAGACACTTGTTTTTTACCATATGTTTTAACTTAATAAATGCTTGCCAACCTTGCTATGAATTTCACTTGTTCCCTAATTCCTTCTGCTCCTGAACATAGGCCAGCATATGGCTCTCTTTACCATGGTCCTGCCAAAATACCCTGGCCAATGCTCCTTTTTTCATACTTGTCATAAATCCATCCCATGATTATCCAATTATAAGAGTAGGGAATTGAAGAGGGAGTTTGGGTGAGCTGCTATACCTTTCATAAATTTAGTTACCAAAAATTAGTTGTTGAAAGTACTGCAAAAGTGGTCAGAAAGATATGAAGCAAATAAAGTGAAGCATGACTTCTGGGATGACTGATGTTTTATATCATCTAAAGCAATTGAGACTGAATGCAGGCAAAAAAAAAAAATGAGGTAATTCTTTTAGAGTAATGTCTCTTAAAATGTTGACTCCTGTCATAGTAGGAGTTTTTTTCTGGGTTTTTAAAGAAGTAGTTTTTTGAAGTATAATTTATATGCCACAAAATTAACCCATTGTAATTGTAAAATTCATTGATTTTAATAAACTTACAGAGTTGTGTAGCTATCACTACAATCCAGTTTTAGAACATTATCATGTTTTCTTAAGTTTATTATTTGGCAAAATCAATATATTTGAGGCCTTTAGTAACTAGAATAAAGTAGAAGTGTATCAGATTACGCCTAGGCCAGGTCTACCACTGGGCCCAAACAATATGAGGTTATCTGGTGAAGGGGAGGACTGAACCACCAAAGTCTAGTTATAGGAGATGTGGCATCTCCTTGGAGAAAATCACTCTGAGGGAAAAAGCAGCTAGAAATAACCAGATTTATCAGTGTATTAGCTAGCACCCCCAGGGACCCATGATGCTGACTCCAACCTAGTATGTGATTCTAGGGATTTGTTACCCCATCCACTCTCATATTCAGTTCATGCCCAGTGGCTTTTTGCCTACTACACATTAGGCTATAGATACTTGTTGAATAAAATATGTATTGAATGAGATCATTTGATTTATAGAGAGCAACCCAAAGAGCAGGTTTTGAGACAATAGGGAGTGTCACACAATTAAATAGACTATACCACAATAAGGGAAGTAGGCTTTTTCATCCACTCTGCAACAGGACACTGACTTATGACAGTTCCATTAATTGGCTATAGTAAGAAACCAGAGTACCTGCAGAGAGATAATAGTACATGTGGACACATTTGAACCTGGGAGATGGGGTTTGGTGAAGGATTACAGAGGAGATATGGAGAATATGCCACAAATTTTCCTGAACATATCAACATGCATGATGAATCTCCAAAACTTGTACGGAATAAAAAACCCTGGTCTCCTTCTCCACCTCATTCTGTACCACCCCTGCCCTTGCTTGCTAGGCTTTTGCCACAGTGGCCCTCTTTCTCATCTTCTATCATGACAAATTGTTTCCTCCTCAGGGCCTTGTTGCTAGCTGTTTCCTTTTTGTAGAATGTTCTTTTCCCCAGATCTTGCAGCTGATTCTTCACCCTCAGATTTCAGTTGACCTACTGACTCCTCAATCTAAAATAAGCACTCAAACACTGTAATATCACTTGGTTTATTTTCTTCATTGCACCTAGTATACAATAATATCATATATATATATATATATTTTTTTTTAAGCATTGTGCTAGAAGAAGCATGACTTGAAGGAAATAATAACAAAGCAACTTTATTTGGATTAAAACTTTAAGGTTATGTTATAAAAACTTATCGAAAGCTTCCTATGACATCTTCAAGAGGTCATCTAGCTCTGCTGTTAAAAAGACTCAGTTAGGGCACCTGGGTGGCTCAGTTGGTTAAGCGACCGCCTTCGGCTCAGGTCATGATCCTGGAGTCCCAGGATCGAGTCCCCGCATCGGGCTCCCCGCTCAGCGGGCAGTCTACTTCTCCCTCTGACCCTCCCCCCTCTCATGTGCTCTCTCTCATTCTCTCTCTCAAGTAAATAAATAAATTCTTTAAAAAAAAAAGACTCAGTTAGCAATAGATTTTCTTCTAGTTCCAGCCACTTTGTAGTTGAAAGATTCTAATTTTTTAAAAAAATCCTCATATTTATATGAAATATGCTTTCTTGTAACTTTATAACTAATCCTATTTTGTTCCCTTTGGAGCTATATAAAATCAATCTACATACCATATTTACATACTAGTTTTTCCCAATATTTGATGGAATGTAAGTTATTACAAATTCAATCTTTAAACAAGAATGAGAACATCATAATGTTCTGAAGAGATGTTTTTTGGGGAGTTTCTTAAAATATCTAGGAAACAGTAATCCAAGTAATGACATTATAAGACAAAGAGAAAACAAGAATTTACTGAAGTCACTACAATGGTAGGTTGGTCCTTCATATTGCTGCCATGGAAATGGGAGAAAAAAGCCTTCAGCGTAAGGCAGTGCAGATGCAAGCTCAGGAAGGTGGGTTTGACTGGTCGCTGGTAGACTGAAGTGTTCATCTTGTAGTTTATTTTAACCAGATGGTGAAGAAACATCAACCACTGAAAACAGTGTGAGGCTTTCAAAGCTATTTTTCTTTAACCTATAATGACGTTTTGTGCCAAAAAAAATAGTATCCTTTTACTGGCTTGCCACTTAACATTGGGATTGGAGGAATGACTCCCATTATATGACAGGGAAAAGAAATAATTTGTAAAGTTGTTTGCTATGCTAATTATATCAAAAAAGGGTCAGAACAGTATGAAAATCTAGAAAAGTCCATAGATGACTGAAATGTTAAAAATTTCCCTTCAAGTTAAATTTCATGCACATGGTTCTGGACTATTTTTTTAGTCTCAACCCACTGGTCATTCAATTTGGTTTAATGTGTATTTATTAAGTACTGAATATGCACCAGGCCCTATGCTGGCTGTAAATAATCAACACAAAGATGCAGGCCCTGTCCTCAAGAAGCTCACAGTTTGGTGAGGAAAACAGATCAATAAATGAGAAAATATGGGTGTCAAAACTCCAGTGTTGGATAGGAGTACTGAGCACTGGACTCTGCAGAGTAGTCTATGAAAAACAAAATGAACAAATTTTCTAGAAATTCTATAATTTTTTCAGACATGTTTCAGGTATTAAATAAAAATTAACAGGCAAACCAAGAAACAGGACAAGAGACAAAACAAAAATATAAATAGATCCACCAACATGCCAGATATTGGTTATCAGACATAAACTTTAAAATAATTATGGTTAAAGGGTGTCTGGGTGGCACAGTCAGTTAAATGTCTGGCTCTTAGTTTCAGCTCAGGTCATGATCTTATGGGTCATGAGATTGAGGCCCATGTTGGGCTCTGTGCTCAGCATGGAGTCTGCTTAAGACTCTCTCTGTTCTTCTCCTTCTGCCCCTCCCCCTGTGCTCAATCTCTCTAAAATAAATAAATAAATCTCTTTAAAAATAAAGTAAAATAACTATGGTTAATATGCTGAAAAAGTAGAAAAGATGATGGCAATTTTCACTAAAGAACTAAAATTTATAAAATTAATCAAATGGAAATAGGGAACACAATAATTGAAATTGAGAATTTAATAGATGAGTTTAACAGGAGATTGGACTCAAGAGAAGATTAATCAAAGAGGAAATAGATTAATGGAAAATATCCAGCTGAAGCACATAGAGAGAGACAGATGGGATATACTTTAAAATTGTATAATAATTTATAGGTCTTGTAACTGAAATCCCAGAAGGGGAGAACAAAAGAATGATTCAGAAGCAATGAGCACTGGAATGTTGCATGCAACTAATGAATCACTAAAATCTACCTCTGAAACTAGTAAGACAGTATATGTTAAATTGAATTTAAATAAAAAAATTTAAAAATTAAATTAAATTAAAAAGTTGGATGTACTATACCTTGGCTAATTGAATTTAAAAAATAAATAAAGTTGACTAAGTACCCACCACCTGGCTAAAAAAAAAAAAAAAGAAGCAATATTTAAAAGGATAATCACTAGATGAACCATGAGACACTATGGAGTCTGAGAAAAAAACTGAGGGTTCTAGAAGGGAGGGGGATGGGGGAAGGGTTAGCATGGTGATGGGTATTAAAGAGGGCACATACTGCATGGAGCACTGGGTGTTACATGCAAACAATGAATCATGGAACACTACATCAAAAACTAATGATGTAATGTATGGCGATTATCATAACATAATAAAATAAAATTTTAAAAAATATAAAAGGATAATCACTGATAATTGTTCAAAATTATAAAAATATCAATTCACAATTTCAAGAAGCTTTAATAAAAATTAAAAAAAGGAAAAGTATATCATAATAAAATTGCTGAGTACCAAAAGCAAAAAATACCTTTTTGTGGGAGAGAACGGCACATTACCTTTAAGGATAAACTATAGGCCCTAGAGAGTGCATTTCTTAACAATGGATGGGAGAAGATATGGGAATTATAACTTTAAGGTACAGAACAAAAAAGTAAATGTCAACCTAAAACTCTTGCACAGGGAAACTATCTTTCAAAAGTGACTGCAAGACAAAGACCCTGCCAATAAAACAAAAATTCAGAGAATTTGTCACCAGTAGACTCTTAATAAAAAGAAAAACAGAGTTTTTAAGACAAAAGGAAAATTATCTCAGATGGAAATATTGAAATGCAAGATGTAATGAAGAAAAATGGAAAAGATATGTAAGTATAAATTAACAAACTTAATCATGGTATCTTGTAGAGTTTAATATATATGTAGAATTAAGATACACTTCAACAAAATTACAAAATTTCAAAGTTAAAGAGTTTGTAATCCTGGCATTCTGGGATGTGGCATAAATATTAATTCCCTAGAATTTAATAAATTAGGACATACTATAATCTCTAGTAACACTAAAAGAATAGTAAAAGAATATGTAACTAAGAGGCTAATAGATTGGTAGTTTTATTATGAAATAAAAAATCCTTGGTTAATAAAAAAGAAGAAAAAAAGCAATGTAATGGTAAGATGCCCAATATTTAACCTAAATGTATCAGTAATTACATCAACTGTTAATGGATGAAATACTCATATTTGATTATCAGCATGAATGTACCAAAGTTTGCCAGATTTAGCAAGTGAAAATATAGGATACCCACTTAAATTTGAATTTCAGATAAACAATGAATAATGCTTTAGTATGAGTATGTCCCATGCAATATTTAGAATACACCTAACACTGAAACATTATTCATTGAAAATCTTAAATTTAAATTTAACTGAACATGATGCATTTATCTGGCACCACTAACCATACCCTTAGCACTAATAGTCATCAGTCCCATGCTAAAGAATGTGACTTCTGGCAGAAGGGCTCCCTAATATGCAACCTGAGAATTAGACTGATTTACCCATCTACAAGCACTACCCCAAGAAGGCCTACTCACTGAAATTCAAAGCCTCTTCCTGGAGAAGCAAAAATATAAACCCAAGTAAATGTTGCTACCAGAAGGGAAATCTTAAACATAAGAATAAAAAAGATTGAAAGTAATATGTTGCAAAAAACAAAAACAAAACAAAAAACACCACCAAAATACACAAAACATGCACCAGGAGAACACTAAAGCAAAAGAAACCTATCTTAGTTTACTAATTTCAGCCCAAGTAAACTTTAAGGCAGGAAGCATTTCTAGGTATATACCCAATAGAAATAGATGCACATTTGTATCAAAAGCCATGTATGATTTTAATCATAAAGCTTTTTTCATATTATTCTAAAACTTAAAATAACCTCAAATTCCATTAATAAAGAAATCCAAATTGTGCTCTATTAACACAGTGGAATACTATAGAGAACTGAAAAAGTTGCTATGCACAAGTACTTGGATAAATCTTACAGAGGGGTTATTGGATGAAAGAAATTAGACGAATAGAAATTGTATAATTCCAATTAATAAATTTTGGGGGGGAGACAAAAATAACCTAAAGTGATAAAAGTCAAGATAGTGGTTACTTTGAGGAGGAGTTTGTGTTTTTAACGGGGCACAGGGAGGGCTGCTGGTAATACTATATTTTTTATCTACCTGGTGTTTACATAGATGTGCTCATCTTGGGAAAAATCATTAAGCAGTGTGCTTCAAATTTTTGCATTTTTATCGGATATCCATACTTCTATAAAATAGTTACATTAAGTAACTATTGTATTTAATGTGCTAAATAACAGGGATTACGATAGTGTCAGGAAATAATATAAAGGAAGTAAAGATGAACTTACGTAGAAATACCTAAGCAGAGCTTTAGGAGATGAGTAGGCGTGAGAAGGTGAAAGCGTCGGCGCGGTGGGGGTGGGGGTGGGGGTGGGGGTGGGGGTGGGGGTGGGGGTGGGGGGTGGGGGGTGGGGGGGAAGCAAGGAGTATGGAATGGAAGGGCGTATTTGTAGAACTACAGGCACTTTAGTACTAGTCGCCTTTCGTGCGGGAACGAGACGCGGCAGGATGTGAGGCTGCAAATATAGGTAATATCTGCTCAAGGTTGAATCTTGAAGGCCCAGGGCTTCAGGTGCCTTTGAAGATCCCACTCATTCTCTTAGCCTCACTTCTAATTTCAGCCGTGGCTGTCTTGACATAGGCTTCAACTCACTCACCTCGTGCATACGATATCTGACCTTAAACCCGTACTACACGTCTTTGACTTTTCACCCTGGAAAGGCTCCCAGAGGACCCATTTCTCAAGCCAGTGTGAGCAGCCCAGCAATGCAGCCAATAGGGGACAGGAGCTTATAGATAAAAAGTTCTCCTGGTCAGTCCTTAGGTGGATGATTTCTGAGAAGCATTCTATATGATCCTTAGGAGTTTGGAGGCAGGAAGGAGCCTTGCTGTCTTCAGTGACTTTGATAACATACCCTTATAATGGATTTTCCTCTTTCCATCCCTTTCCCAAATCTCTCGCTACCACTCCGGGAGATGACCTCACTAATACATTGCATGCACCCCAAGAGTTTGGCTGAGTTTCTGCCTTAGGAGAAAACATGAACTAAGAATTGTGGATTCTATCCTGCAAGGTAGGGGAAACCCCAGTCAAAAAGTGGCTGTGCAGAGCCATGCAGGAGATTGAGTAATAATGCTGGCAGGGAACTCACTGGGAGACTGTTGGGAACTTTGAGAGACTAGATAATCACCCCCCTGTTTCTCTGAAGCAGTGAGAAATAGGACAAAGAAGTAAAGCAGATGGGAGGTAAAGATTACCTTTATCTCTGACAAAGATCATATTGGAGAATGTGACTCACATTTTTAGGCAGATGGGCTTCCTGTTAAAGAACTTCAGACTTAGATTGACCCCCTACAGTGTTAGGGCAGTAAGACCTCCCCACTGCAAACACAGCCTGCCCCTAGAGAGGCAGAGCAGAATTTCTATCTAGGCTGGAGGAAAAGGGGCATTGACTCCTAGGAATCTAGGGAATGCAGAACAGCATTGGTGAAAGGCAGCATTTGAGCTGAGCCTCTATGGGTGAGTAGAGTTTTGACAGGTGTAGACAGAGGTTGCATATGAGATAGTGCTGTGTAACTGACTGAATGTTAAACCAAATCATTACTGTGGTTTAGGAAATAGTTATAGGAAATAGATTATCTAACGGAGGATGCAGGTAGGATTTTGAGTAGTTATTCATTTCTTCTTAGAAAGCTAAATAGAATTCAATCTTACTGAATGGTGGGTGGAATTCTGAGCTAAGATGCCAATATGTAATAACTATGGTCCTCCACATTCCTCCCCGACAGCCAAATTCATATTCATTAAACCCCTTTCCCTTGTTGCTAAGCAGAGGATGCAAGAATACATTACAAATCATAAATATTAGCACAGAAGGATTTGCAAGTCAACCTGTCCTATTATGAATGCAGTTGCAAAGTTCTAACCTTCTGTGCTCCACATTCTGTACAGGCTGGGAATACTTCCCCCACGATAGACAATCAGCACCAGGGAAGGCAGTAAATGCTTGTAAATCATTGTCATTTTTTCTATAACAAATGCCCTTGTCTAGAGCCCTCACATTTACTGTTGCCTACACATATATGCAGATACACGCACGAGTGAAGGTATATAGTCACCCCACACACAAATATGCATAATCCACTCGGAAATACACAAAGCAGAGATAAAATGCAGAAGTGAGGATACAGTATGGTTTTCCAACATCTGATATAAATTCTTGCCACTTTCATTTTTAGGGTAAGATGTGGGCCTAAAAGAGTCTTTAATTGTGCTTTGTTTTATCTTTATTTAGCATGCTTGGTCAAAGCAAAAATAATACAGGATCCTGGCATTTTATGAATACTTTCTCCCCAGACTCTCCTGAGTCAGGACCTATGGCTAGCAGATTGTGTCAAAGCTTCATTTATCTCTTCCCTCCTGCTGCCTGCCTGCCTTTTGACCATTTCCCTGCTAATTAAGCCTGAGAGCAGGTGGAGAGAGAGAAGCTGTTAATCTATTTATTCCCTTTCACAGGTCAGGTTTAGAGGAGGGATAAATAAATATGGGAAAAGTAAGGTTGGGTGCTGTTTTAAGATTTTTACTGCTCTCTCTCTGTCTGGATACACTGTGATGCAGGTGTCCTTAAAATACCAAGTTACTAGTGCAACATTCTTAGTGATCATTCATTGGATTGAATTTGCTTCAGTAATTCAGTTGATATCCTACTAAGAGCTAGGCCCTATGTTATATGTGAGAGAGAAAGAGTGAACAAGACTTACCTGCTTGCTGCCATCCTGGAGTTCATAGACGAACCTGAAATAGACAACAAACAAGTAATTGAAAATGTGATCAATGACAGGAGGGTAAGAGCAGGGCCTCAGGCATGAGGGCACATGCACATAAACTGAAAGACATTCACAGAACAATGGGACTTGGGCTTTTTTCATCTTTTCTATATACTCCAGATTCTCAGGCGAAGGGAATGATGAAAAGATGTGACTGATTTAGATTAATGGCTAAGCTAATAGCCTGCCCTTTTAAACAAGAAGCTGAGCTTTCTTGGGGCGCCTGGGTGGCTCAGTCGTTACGCGTCTGCCTTTGGCTCAGGTCATGATTCCAGGGTCCTGGGATCGAGTCCCACATCGGGCTCCCTCCTCGGGGGGAAGCCTGCTTCTCCCTCTCCCACTCCTGCTGCTTGTGTTCCTGCTCTCGCTGTCTCTGTTTCAAAAAAAAAAAAAAAAAAAAGAAGCTGAGCTTTCTTACCTGCTGGTCAATCTCTCAGAAGGCTTTTTGGGAGCTCATTATAGATCAAGTTCATTCAATAAAATTCCCCCCTCAGGCTCTTAAAGGGTCAAGTTTCAGGGTGCACTCCAATTAAAATAACTTCTGTCTTTGACAGAACCACGGGATAGTGCTTTAAGGACCCTTGGAAATATCACCCCATTATATGAATGATACAAATCAGGATTAGATATTTAAATGATATTTTTCTAAATTCAGATAGCTGAGGTGGAAACTCAGATCTTTGGACTCTAATATATGGTGTGGTAATGAGTTATGCTCCTTCTGGTGAAGCTTCTAGAAATTTTTTTAAAAGACTTTATTTGCCAGAGAGAGCGAGAGAGTGAGCACAAACAGGGGGAGAGGCAGGCAGAGGGAAAAGCAGGCTTCCCACTAAGCAGGGGAGCCTGATCTGGGTCTCAGTCCCCTGGGATCATGACCTAAGCCGAAGGCAGATGCTTAACCGACTGAGCCACCCAGGTGTCCCACTTCTAGCAATTTTATAACAAGCCTACAGAAGAGGCCAAGCACATATATAATTTTTTGGATTTAGATTTCAAAACATTGATTTAAAAGTACTATGCACCCTTAGAAAATAAGTGAAAAATTAAAACTACCTATAACTCCTCATCTTAGACTGCTATCTGATGACCTCAGAATTTGAAAATGGTATCATAGATTTTTTTGTTGTCATTGTTATGTCCATATAATTTTAGGGACTTGAAAGTTAGTTCTTGATGAACCCAAAGAGGTTTCTAGTAATTCCTACTTGGTTTTCTCAGGATTCCTGCATTTTCTTTTAAATCTTATGATGCAGAATTAGTGCATGCCAAACTGCCCATCTCTTAATTATAGAATATCCCTTTTGTTATTGTTGAAAGCGAAATAGTAAAATAATTTTGTTAATTTTGGGTAGATTCAGATTTAAATATTTTTTTTCAAAAGATTTGATCGATGCCTTGTTTCGTGTTTCTTGTCAGAATTATCTTGTGGAAATTGTAGGAGTTATCAAACCGGTCCTTTGCTGCCAAAATTACTAAACCAGTTTCTTATACCTTCTATTAACTTATTTTGTAAGGTGAGGATGATCTCTGAAAGAGGAGCTATTTTTAAGCCAGCCTAAGCATATTCCTTCCTTCCTCCTTCCTCCTAATTTGTGAGGTCAATGATATCCACCTCTTTGACTAATAGGAAATCCTATCTGTATGAAATCAGGTTATCTAAATATATTAGGAATGTCTAGCAGTCCTGTTTCATGGAAATTAAATGAGTGAATAACTTTATGATGAGAAAAAAATCACAAGGTCATGGCCACTGTTGCTTTAAAACTAAATTAGCAAATCTTGAGAAGTTTGCTTTTGCTTTTTCCCTGGTAAGAGCTCAGTGGTCATCTTTCTCTTAGATTTTGACCTTCAGAGCATCTCCAAGGCCCAGGCAGTAAGAGTAATGGCAGATGACGGGATTGGGGGTGGTTTGATAAAGTACTAAATAAGCAACAACCCTGCCTTATGACACTTGAAAATGGTTCCTCTAAAAAAGCTTCTTAAAGTCTGTTAGGAACCAGAACTAGTATCAAGCACTGGTGTTATACGCAAACAATGAATCATGGAACACCACATCAAAAACTAATGATGTAATGTACGGCGATTAACATAACATAGTAAAATAAAATTTTAAAAAAAGAAATAATCTTAGTACAATCATTATGTTTGGAGACATCCACGTTTTATGCTATTATATATTTTTTATTACAAATGAATATTTCCAGCAGTTAAAATAGTGGTTGAGTGTCACATTAATTTAAAGAAAAATGATTTCATTATGGGGCATTTACTTTACTATCTATTGAGCAAATATTTCCATTTGGTGGCTCCTTACTCGGTTGTGAAGCTTGAAATCTGAGTTGTGAATGTTGTCAGGATAATCATCTGTGAGTGATAAACATAGCTCGGGCTTGTATTTGTGGGTTCTCTTGTTTCCCCTTTCACATCTTCAAAGAAACCCTTGCAGCATTTGTATGCTCATGATATACCGAGTCTTCCCTCATCAAAATCATATCATAGGGTGCCTGGGTGGCTCAGTCGGTTAAGCAGCTGCCTTCGGCTCAGGTCAGGATCCCAGGGTCCTGGGATGGAGCCCCACGTCAGGCTCCCTGCTCAGCGGAGAGCATGCTTCTTCCTCTCCCTCTCCCTGCTGTTCTGCCTACTTGTGCTCTCTCTCTCTCTCTCTGTCAAATAAATAAATAAAATCTTTAAAAAAAATCATATCATAAAATCTGATGAAGGCTTTCAGAAAAAAAAGTCTTGGTACAATTACGTCAGTACATTTATAAAATGTGCTTATTCTCAAAAGTTCCTTGTCTTTCATCTCAATACCTTCCTATATTTTGTGGAATGAAAGGATTTTCTATTGTTATTGTTCAATGACTTTTAGGGATCTTTGGAGCAAATGGAAGAATGGTGGGAAAGTGGAGTGAGGAGCACAGCAATGGTCAGGAGGAGGGGGAGTCATCTAGAATTGTTTATTCTAAGGGAAAAAACCAACAATGTTGAATCCCTTTGATTTTATGCTTTGAAGTCTTGTGAGTCATATAGTAATACCTAGACTAAGGAACCCACTCTTTTTGTGAGTGGTAGAATGTTTATGAAGAAGATGATTGATAAGGCAAGAAAGTTTTCTCAGAAATTCTGTAATTTAGTGTAAAAAGAAGTACATGATTAATGTAAACTTGAGATTCTCATGAGGGCACTCATAGCTTATTTGAGAAATAATCTCCGTAATGCAGAGCTTTTCTGTCTTTTTCAGTCTCTCTCTCTCTCTATATATATATTTTTTTTTTTTTTAAAAAGAGTATTTGTAAGATATCCTGAAGTTAGCCAATAGGGATGCTGGAGCCTGGGAGCCCCAGTTATCCCAAGCTGTATACCCACACCTGTAGCCCATCCACATGGCATGCACCTGTAAGCTATCTGTGACTCACTGATGGGAAAGCTCTGCACAGTATCAACTTTTTACAAGTAGATTTCCATCCCTTCGATCTTTATTGATACCCCTTGCATGCAAAGGAAATCAATTTGATCCTCAGCTCTGTTTCTTTATTAGGAAGTGAATCTGATTTGTGCTAATGCTAGAAATTAGTCTTCAAGTGAGCTTTTATTAAGTATCTTGCCATTTTGTGTCAATTACAGATCTGAGTAACACAAAGACTTAAAATAGTTAAAATATACAAAAGCTGAAAAGAAAAAGCATGCTCTTCAGTAAAATCTTTGGCAGTTGCTGGTCCTCTAAGAAACAACCACATCAACCTCATCTTGTGAGAGAAATCTCTTTATGTCTTAAGCAGCTGATAACCTACCATAATAATAATAAAAAAGTACACGAGTTCACCTAATTATCTTCACTAAATCTGAACAACAAAACAGCTGATCCTCCAACCCTACTTCCACTGCTGTCCTCTCCCCTACACATACCACCATTTGAAGTTGTATCCACCTCTTCTTTTCTCCCCATATTACATGTAGAGAGAATTTTAAAAGTAGTGATTGAGCCATCTGATATCCTTTAATTGCAGCAGTTACACAACCTAGTTACAGATTACAGCAAACTTGGAAGCTTTTAGAATTTACCTTTATCCAGGTGCCATTAAATCATAGTCTCTGGTGTTGGGGAGATATCAAGATTCCCCCAAAGTAAAATAGTTTATAAATAATGAGGCAATGGATAAGCTGAAATGCAATGCGTATTTGAATTCACAGACGGTACTGATTACTGTTAGCTGAAGTTTTAAAGAACGTGGTTAAGAAGAGTTGGTGCTTGGGCTAGAAGATGCAAAGAGTATTTTAGGTGGAGGCCTAAAAAGACAGCCTGTTGGAAGGAAAAAGTAGGAACTATGCCTGAGACTCCAGATGAACTCAGATTGGTTGGAAAAAGGGATGAGACAAATCTGGATGATTTTAATATTCATTTGGGAAGCAATGGAATTGATATTATATAACTGGGTGAGCCAGTGTTGGAGATGCTTGAGGGCCCATCCTGGAATTAAAATGATTTTCATCAGAGAGGAAAGGAATGGGATTAGACAGCATAACATCCAGAGCCTTTGGTCATAGTCTGCTTCCTGTAGCAAGGTTGATGACTTAGAGCTATCACTCTTCTCTCAGAATATACTTTTCTTGATTCTCATTACCTAATGTTTGCATATCCCTCATACCTAGTTTGTATGTGCAACTATTGATATTCATTTGCATGTATGGATATTTCTGGGATTTTTCATTACAAAGCCCCTAATGGCAGTTCAAAAAATTTAAGTGGCTATTTTTGCAGTGGTAACCAGCTCTGCTCTAGTTAGAGACTTGGATAAATCACTCAGTCCCTTCAGACTTGATTTCTTCCTTTATGCAGAGATGAGATAAGACTGGGTATTTTCTAAAATAAAATATAGAACTAACATCTGAGCACCTGGGTGGCTCAGTCAGTTAAGCATCTGACTCTTGATTTGGGCTCAGGTCATGATCTCAAGATTGTTGGATTGAGCCCTACATTGGGCTCCACGCTCAGCGTGAAGACTGCTTGAGATTCTTTCTCTCCTCCTTCCTTTGCCCCTCCCCGTTTGCACGCTCTTTAAATAAATAAATAAAATCTTAAAAAAAAAAAAGAACTGACATCACATGCATTTCTGGTGACTACTCTCTGCCATACAAAAGGCAAGGTTTGTAACTAAAGATTGTTTCTTAGCCATCTGCCCCCACTAGGTTTGGGCACACTATTACTTAGATAAGAAAGTATATATCCTTCATTTTCTCTGATTAGATCAAAGTAAAATAAATAATGTTTGACAAGAAAGAAAATACTGACCTTACTCATTTTATTTCTTTGGACTGATGAATGAAGGTAAATTAAGAAAAAATCAGTAGGTTATTAACTATACTGGTGGAAATATTTAAGATCAGTAAGGGAAATCATCACACTCCATGTCACTCACACATAAAATTTACAGAGCAAGTAGTTATCCTTTTAAAGATTTTAATACATACTTAAAAATGGACAATTTATTATTACATAATTATATAACATTGATACTATTAGATGTGTGGGTGTATATATTTTTCTTTTCAATAAAATAGTTTCATGCTTATAAAAGTCACCCTAAGTCAACTTGGACAAAGAGAACAAACATACAGTAGAAATAAACCATGTAGTAAATAGGATATAAGTAAGGAAAAATATTATAAAGCAGTTACATTGTTGACACAAAAGAAAAAAAAATACACTTTTCTATTATTTGAAGGCAATTCACAATCATTTCCAGGAATTCTGTGAGAATTTAAGGCCATTTGTTCTAAAGAAATGCTTTAATTTAGACACAACGTCACAAAACTGTAATTCTTGTAAAAACTGTACATGCAAAAACTCTTTACAAGTCATTGTGGACAGGCAGTTCAGTATGTAGGAGTAGGTTATCTCACAAATGTGTTGTGCACTAAGTCACGTGGTTGTGTATATTTCACTGGGAATTTCACAAAAAACTTCCAGCCTGTGCACCCTGCATGGCAACATGAAAAGGTGATAACAAGGAGTCCAAATCAAGAGAGCCAGTATCCCTTTGAATTAAAATATCTAGACAAGGTATAATGGAATAAAAAGTTTAAAACCTCTGCTACATGGTTCACAGTTAAATATTCTGGGTTTTAGTTTTTCTAAATAGCGTTATAATATAAAGATGCTGCTTTGTACACGAAGTATTTTCTGTGCATTTTACAGTTCACAATGTTTGACTTTTTATTATTCCTACTGAGAATTACAGAACATAAACTGGCTGCAGTCTAAATTTAGAATCCAAGCTCCATGAAAAATGCATGTTCGTACAGGATACACATCTGCTAAGCTTAAACTCCCATACTTGGCAAACAACGCAGAGGAACTCATTACTAAGCAGATGCGGCCTCATAAGACAATTCACTTACTGAGAAATATGAAGCATCTCTCCCTTCCCTTTATTTGCAATTGTATTTGTCCAGACAGTCATTCAAAGAGATATTGCTCTTGTGATTATAGCTATTGCAATTTAGAAGACAAAGGATTCAATATTCAAAACTCTTATTCTTAAGAACAGTTATAAAAGTATTGAAATTTAAAAAGTAGTAACATGTAAACATTGATACAGAGACTGCTCTCCTATACACACAGCAGTCAAGGACAATATTTGAGTTAAAAACAGTTTGTGCTTTTTCCCAACAATACATTGGAAATTAGCTGTTTCTGTCCCCCCACCCCCTGCCGCCAAAAAAAAAAAAAAAAAAGATTCAGAGAAGACATCCATATTTTGCTTCAAGCATTTAAACAATTTTTCTGTTGCTCATGCAACAACCATATTTACAGTTTTGGTTTAGAAAGAGAATTAATTTTGGATCCAAGAAAGCATATTAACCAGTACTGCTGAAACCAAACTGAGAAAAGTATCTCATTCCCTGGTTCATGACAGAGCACCAGGAGCAAAGCGTTGACTCAGCAGTTCTAACTGATAAATAGTTAACGGGAGCCGTTCGGAGCACAGTCAGATCTGAGTCTGTAACACATGTGTAGGCGGGGTGTAGGGCGGAGGCGCCGGGGATGGCTTGATTCCGCGGGCCCTCATGTAGGAAAGGAACTGCTCAGGGATCTCAGCGAGGACATCTTTGGCCAATCTAGCCATGCTCAGTATGTGGTTTCCGCTTCTGTCAATATAATCCCGGAACGGCACAAACTAAAACAGAGGTGAAAGAAAGTTATTTCAGAGACTTCAGCATGCTGTTTAATAGACACAAAAAGCAACACATGTAAACATTTAGTTGAGAATCAGAGAAGCCTGGAGGAATGGTTAGATGGATAATCATTACTGTGCATTTTCAAGAGATTTGATTCATTACGAACAGCTAGCTAGCTACTACTGTGACCAAACCTTTCTATGGTATATGCTTTATCTAAAAAGGGCTGTAATTATTTTCTATGTTTTTTTCTCCCAATAACTCCTGTCTCCTGGTCCCGACAGGTCCATCATCTTGCTATAGGTATTCGGTTTGAGTTCTATACCTCACCTGACTCCCAATAGGATAGAGCATTTACCTCGTCAGGGCCTGGTTTCCTACCAATGGAGTTAATACGTGCCGAAATCAGCTTTCAATGCAGAAACAGTATCCAGTGGAAGTAAAAAAAGAAAGTGTGTATTGTTGAAGAAGCCTAAACACATGTGAAGTGTTTTTAATTATTAGTAAAACATCAAATCACATGTCCCAGATACTGGTTTTTTTCAAATCTGTAATTTGGAATGGAAAAAAAAATAATTCAGCGTAAGATTGGTATACTTCTTATTGAAATATCATCATTCTTGTTTTTATATCATATAAAAATAATTGCTCTATCTTTACAGAAGCAATTATGTGAGAGCCATTATCAGCTCAACATTAAATACTCTGGCAGTAAATTGCCTGATTCTATCTTCATTTATGACGGTTACTTAAGTTAATAAACATGTGCTGTTTGAGGGCATTAGTTCAATTTGCCTTCAGAGACATGATGATTCTTGAAGCAACCTGGAAATTTTTGGAACCATTCATGTTGTGAACCCAGTAATTTTAGGTCTTAGAGAAAAGGCACTGTGAAGACATTTGAGAATGTTGAACAATTTCTAAGTGTAATATTTAACAGTTTGAGTTAAATCATTTTTTCTCCTCTAGAGAGAGAGCACACTCCCATCTCCTACTATACCATAAATAGACTCTGAGAAACAAACGGAGGGTTCTAGAGGGGAGGGGGGAGGGGGGATGGGTTAGCCTGGTGATGGGTATTAAGGAGGGCACGTATTGAATGGAGCACTGGGTGTTATACGCAATGAATCATGGAACACTACATCAAAAACTAATGATGTAATGTATGGTAATTAACATAATATAATAAAATTAAATTAAAAAATTATTTTGAAAAAGTTACTTTTGATTTAAGTAGCTACTCAAGATGTGCTTTCAGAAAAAACTATTATGGGGAAACAGGCTGTAAAATGGTCAGATTGCGACAGGTAAACCAAATTAAAATGTTAAGAAATCAAGTAGCAAGTGTAATACTTTTTATGCAGTGAACACAGTCTCTTTTAAGGAAGAGTAGAAAATTACTCCTTTCTTTTTAAAATAAGACATACTGTAGGCAGAAGAAACCTATATGACTATAATTTTACCCTGTCTTGCTAACCAGGAAGAAAACTCAGCCCAGCTTTTAGAAAAGTGGTGTAGAAAGGTGACCAAGTTTTCTCTTACACCTGAAGGTAGCTAAGCCAGGGTAAGAAAAACTAGTAGAGCGAATATAATCTTCAACTGAGAAGAGAGCTAAGGGGAGGTGAACTTGTGTGAAGTCAAATTATCTAACTTTGGACAAGACTTGACATTCTTAACAAAAAAAATCAAAGAGGTGTAAAAAAGGGTTTATTCTTTTTCTCTAAAACTATAATTAGAAAAGTGAGAAAACAGGAATGAATAAGATTGAGGATTAATGAGAAAAAGATATATTGCAAGAGCTTACTTCCTTCTTTTAAGGCATAGCATTTTACTTTTTTTATTTTATTATGTTATGTTAGTCACCATACATTACATCATTAGTTTTTGATGTAGTGTTCCATGATTCATTGTTTGTGTATAACACCCAGTGCTCCATGCAGTACGTGCCCTCTTTAATACCCATCACCAGGCTAACACATCCCCCCACCCCCCTCCCCTCTAGAACCCTCCATTTGTTTCTCAGAGTCCATAGTCTCTCATGGTTCGTCTCCCCCTCTGATTCCCGCCCCCTTCATTTTTCCCTTCCAGGCATAGCATTTTAAAAATAAACACTGGGTATGCTGAGTATCCAGTAATTGTCCCTTAAACTTTATTTTTAAGAGTTCAGTTTTTCAGAAATCTGTAGCTAATATATCCATTTGAGGGAAAGGATGGCACTTTTGGCAAGCAGTTGATCTCACCTATTGTATGTTTACCTCAACTTTGCTCTTATATTTTTCTTTGCCCCTTTACCTTTACTTCTACACCATGGACATAAAACTCATTTCTCTTTTTACCCCCTATTCTCCCCAACCCTGGAATTAGGATGCCCTGGTTCAAAAGCTGGTCGATCTCAGACAAATGATTTTCCACTCTTTGTTTCCATCTCCCCTTCTGAAAATGAGGATGATAATAATAATACCTGCTTTATTAGGTTGCTATATTAAGGAGGTTAACATGTACTTAAAATAGTGATCAACTCATAATATGTATTATACATGGTGGTTGTTTTAATCATCACTACTATTACTATTCATCAACTTATACATGTGTATATTCAATATAAATATAAAACTATGTTCTTAATAGTTTTCTATTTACATTTACATCAAACATTAAATATAAGGAATATCCTTCTCCATTTAGCTCTATCAGATTTAAGTACAATATCAGTGTTGTCTTCTAAGTAATTCCTGGCCTTTTTGTTATTTTAAAACACCCACTGCTTCATCTTTCCAGCAAATGCTAGGAGATGTGCTAATTTTTTTTTACTGAAGTAAATTAAAATTCATCTTTAAGAATGTTGTGATGCTCTGGGATGTCAAAACTTAGATTCACAACCACCCTTCTCATAATACATGCAGATCTACTCATATTTAAAAGATGTTCATAAATAATGGGTAAGAAAGAAATCTTAGTTTTCAGCTGAAGAGGAAAGTATGTATCACGTTTAACTTAGGCTTGTTCAGTGGGGCCATGGATTCTTCCTGCCCCCTTGAATATTGGGGGACCTTGCCCCCAGGGTGAGAATCATTGCCATAGAGAGTTCCTGTTGTCAACAGGAGTATACCTCATCCCACCTGTATGCTGGGAGTAGACAAAAAATGTTGAGAACTTTCTACTCACTAACTGAAATTATCTAAACCGTTCCCACAGGGACATTCAGCTCTTCAGTCACGTCACAAGGTACTCTCCTAAGCGAGAGATGAAAATCACAAGTGACTCTTCATTTCCTTTACCTCTTCTTCATGTCAAATCTTACAGTTGTCAGGACAAAAATATGCCCTCTACAACACTATTGCTCATATCCTTCTACAATCAGTTTCCCGCTCAACTTCTCAGGCCACTCTGATTATTGTCTTTTTTTTTTTTTATCATTCATTTCTGATCACCGTACCTGGGGACCTCCTGTTCAAAATAATGCTCACACATTTGTGGATGAGTGTTGTTCATTGACTGTCCCCACAAATTAACTTGGACCCTTAAAATGTTCAGTCTAGGGGGATAAATCAGTTTTAACTTTGCACGAATTTATCACATTCATCTGGAGAATACCAATAAATGCATTCTGTTCTGTAGAAATGTACTATATCCTTGATACTCTACAGATTTTTTTTTTCAGCATCCATCCTGTACAAGGAAAATGTTCCACATGACTGCTCTAACGGTTGGCTTTGCCTATGTGAAAACTACTGTGCAGAGCTCCGTTAGTGATTTTCAAGTCTAACCCTTCAAGGTTATTTTTCTCCTTTTAATGGAAAATATGATTTAAATATAATTTTTAAGGAAATGATAGGCCAACCAACAGCTGCATGCAGACAGAAGAAATGACATTACATTATACACAATGGCCAATTCATAGCACAAACAAACAAATAGGAAGCCTTTACATATATTGATTTAAGAAAATTACTCTTTTAAGTTTTAGAATAACAACCATAGGATATCATCTTGCTTACTATTTGTACTATAGTCATGAGATTCAATCTTGAGGCAATGAATATAATCACACATAAGGCTGACTACAGTGTCCCATGTCAAGGTACAGCTACTATGAAATACTGACATAAAAATGAATTTGCACTGGACTATGCCAACAGACAATCTAAAAATAATAACTAATATTGGCACTAATGCATTCATCGAGCAACTGGTAGGTAACAGGTCTTCTGCTAAAAGATTTATACAGTATCTCATTAAATTTTTATAAGCATGTTACCCATATTTTGAATTTACAGAAGAGGGAACTGAAACTTGGAGAGTTTAATTAACTTAGATCAGATGCTTATGAGTATCTATCATTTGAACCTAAATTGATCGAACCCTGAGACATGAACCACTACAGTAATATGAAAGGGGAAATAGATCCTAATAATCTTCACTAGACTACTGGCTTTTATGAGAGTAGGTGTGTTATAACAGAAAGAACACAGGTTTGGGAATCAGAACTCTGTTGGAAATTTGGATCTACCAATTTATGACTTAAATGATTTTGCACAAGTTGCTACCTGGGCCCGTTTCCTTATGCATAAGTTACTACAAGGCAAAAAGTGACCAGTATTTTTAGGAAGATATAAAAGTGGTATGTGAATAAACTCAAAGAAGGGAAATTAGTTTAGGTGTGCAGAGAGGGCTTTGGGCAAGGCTATATAATGAGAACTTTCAAAATGTAGGATTTTAATCAGCACAGATAAAGAAGAGTATTCAGGTGAAATAATAAGAGGAAATAAAAACAAGAACAATGGAAATGTGTGATGCAAAGGTAGTTGGTAGTCCTATTTGTCTAGACAAAGTGTGTGTGTGTGTGTGTGTGTGTGTGTGTGTGTGTGTGTGTTCAGCTAAAGAGGAAGATTGGGGTCAAGACATGGAGACTCTTATATGCGATGTTTAGGTTTTAGAATCAAAGTAATACACAATTTTGTTAAGAATTTTAGAATCAGACATTTTAAGGTTAAATCTTGACTCTACTTATTAGCTACATGACTATGGACAGGAAGAATTAAACCTCATTTCTTTTTTTTTTTTGTAAAATGTAGTAATCAAAGTACCTATATAAGGTCAATTAAGGATTGAGTGAAGTGATACTATAGCTCTTAGCCTGCCTAGCATACAAAAGGAGTTAATAAATGACTCAATATTATTATTATATGAAGACGTTGGAAACCACTTAAGGTTTGACATAATAATGAGAACTCCATCCACTACCCTCAACTTTCTGCTGAACCTCAGGTACCTTTGGCTTTTGTTATTATTTGCGGCCTTAGGCTTTTGTTTGCCCACTTAAAAAAATTTGGATTCCATTTGCAGTGCATTAACCTGATTTGCTTCAACATATAAGAAATTGGAAGTAATAAAAAGGTAAGAGAGCCTAAATGGACCCTATTTTCTGATAATATTTTAGCCAGCAGTATTTACAGCATCAATTGTGATGGCTTAGATATTTTCTGATGATGGAGATTGACAATTTTATCCTTGGTGTGCTCTTGTGACCCCATTATTCTAAATATTCAAGAGTATTTCTATTCTTGAAAATAACTCATTTAAAAAAAACATTTTACTGGATGGTGAAACCTGGAAAACTGTGATGGTAGAATATTTTTATTTTTTATTTCTTTTAGAGGGAGGAGGGGCAGAGGGAGAGAGAACATCCTAAGCAATCTCCACACCCAGTGCAGAGCCCAATGCGGGGCTTGGTCTCACAACCCTGAGACCATGACCTGAGCCGAAATCAAGAGTCAGATGCTTACCCAACTGAAGCCACACAGGTGCCCATCTGTGATGGCGGAATGTTTTTAAAACCTTACTTGAGGTGAGAGAGAATGCTAATTCTTCTTCAACACAATGTGATATGTAAATGATTACCTTGCTTACTATTGCTAAAAGACCGATCACCATTTAGGAACTTCTCCATGAAATCAGAAAAGGATCTATCAAATCCCCTTAAGTAAATGTAGGCATGTAAGTCAAGATGTCACAGTCATTCAGGAGGCTACTAATTTTCTGGAGACATTTTAATTTCTTATTCGGTATCTGTAAGATCCAACAACTCTTCAGTTCAACTTTGGTAGAATCCCTTGAGTATTTAGTTATATCCCCAGGTGTCTTCAGAATCGTTGGGGATCCCAGTGTTACTGTAAGGTGGGAGACTGGTCTCAAGGACTCCGACTTTCAAGAAGAAACATGATTATATGGATATATACCTTATACTGATATGTAATATTTTCATGTTTACTTCCTCTGAGACTCACAACATCATGAAAAGAGAAGATCAAAGAATTTAAAGTCTAGAGATAATGAAATGAAGGTTCAGAGAGAGTTACTGACTTGTTCAAGATCAGAGTGGCAATATTATAATTTCATAGATCTGGGTCCAATCTCAATATTCTGCCCAATGTAGTATATCTGTTGAGAGACTACTTTCACAATCAAGGACATTTTATAAATGCTAATAGGCATGACTGTTGCTTGTCACTAACATAACAGATCATTCCTCTTAAAGGAAACCTTAACAATGCGGGCAATCTTAACTACCCTTTACAGAAGAAAATAGTAACACGTTTCCCTTAAGCATCATCATGATGCCATGAGATATGAGCATGCCTCTACTGATTTTGTAAAAATGCATTACAATAGCAACATAACACATTCTAAAGAACTTCAAATTCATACTTCCCTTCAGTAATTTGATTTTTTGGAAACTGTGAGTCAGAGCTTTTAGATAAAGTGTAATTACTTAGACCTATAATTATGCTAATAAGGTTAAGGTGAATAATCATGTGTCTAATTATGAAAACAAAACACCATGGGATACTTAAATAAATGACCACATCATCCTGTTCCTTTTCTCAGCTGCTTTTAACCTAATCATTCATGTGTGTGAGTGCTTTTTACTCTACCAAGAACGTTAGGTTAAGAAGTTTAAATCATATTTAATTATCTTTTTTAAAAAACTGTTATACAGATGTTTCCGTTTTAAAATTTATTTTTGCTGCCTAATAAAGAACAATGCTTTTTAAAATCTTTATCAATATTAATCTTCATACCAACAAATTTACAGATTATTTTATATTTCTCCCTCAAAGTATTTTAATCAATTTTTGTTGTCTTTTACTGAGTTCTATTTTGGAAATGTATTTTATCTACATGATCTTACTTAATCTTTACAACAATGCCAAAACACTGAAATTTAGAAAGCTCATTCAAGTTATCACAGTGAATAATTTGGGATTTGAATTAAATTCTGCAGGATTCCGAATTCTGTGAGAGTCTCTTAAGGACTGTTCTTTGGTTGAATGTATAGGTTGTTATTAAGGAGATAATACTGAAGTCCATTGTTTGCTCCTTCAAAACTTTCATAGCGTGTGCTGAGACCTTTGCTTTCCCATTTAAAAAGGTGTACCTCCAGCTGCTTTTCCCTTGTAAAAACCTAAAGATATGGAAACTAATAAGTAGCCATTTAGTTGAATTAACTACTTGCTTTCAATGATAAATTTGAACTATATTGATTGGCTGCCTCCCTTCTATTCACTCCCAGAATAGTAGAACAAGTGTAGATCATATATACAACATAAATTATTATGTTATTATTTTGTATTATATATATTATTATATGATCACATATCATATATCATCTCTATATAATTACATATAAATTATATATATAATTTATATTTTCATATAAATTTATATATTTATATATAATTTTAAGATCTATTTCTCTACTTTTCTAACCATAATCTAGGGAGAAATATGAAAATATCTAGTTTTGGTTTGTTACCACTAAATTTATTTACATTGAAATGTAATCAGGTGTCTTAAAATATATTTAGTCTTTGTTGAGGACTAAACAATGAATAGATAAGCATCATTAAAAAGTCTGTAATGTTTCTAGCTTCTAATTTTACCAAAGATCTCAATGATGATACTTTCTGGTAATATTAAAGTAGGAAAAGACATTTATTAACATTTCTATTTTATATATAGTGAACCTGAAATACAAGAGAGTCACTGGGTACTTATTCTAGGGCCTACTTGCCATGCATCTCATAGACAATCAACTGAATAAAGTAAGCAGAACCTGAGAGTCCTGCTTTCAGTGTAATTTGTTTATTTACAAATCAGAGCTGACAGGTTCCTCACAATGAACTAAATAAATAATTTCCATTAAATTTCTTACCTGTACAATATCCCTTTCCGCATATTTTCCCCTGGAGGAAACTCTTACATCATCTCCATCCAATTCAACCATCGCTTGAAAATAAAATAAGACCATTTATCCAGTGCATTTCCACCATGTACATAAACAATGTAGGTGATAGGAAATCAAGATGTCTGAAGTAGCAATGCATCCTGTGTCAAGGCAGAAAGCTTGTCGATCCTTTCATCTCCTCAGTCATTCTGCCATGAAACTTAAATTTTACAACTGAAGAAAGCTAGCCAAGACCCCATGTGACCTTTTGCAAGATGGATGAGCCAGTGTAGTATGGGTATAGCTCCCATCCTAGAGGTTCTCAATTCTGGGTTATATGCTTACATGACTGATTGGGCAAGTGATGCTAATCCATTTAACTCTTGTTGTCTTTCTCATTTAAGAAACTTGGCTCTAATCACAGAATTTCCAATAACAATTTGAACTTTATGTATCCATATTGCCCAACTTCTACTTTATTAATGGATTTTAAGACAAAGAGGGATTTGCTCTGCCCTACATTGATTGGATAAAGTATGGCTTTCTGAAGTGTGATTTTTTTTTATTGTGGGTTAATAAATAATTTCAACATTAGATAGATCAGCTGGTATTTGTGAATGCTGTGATATAAATGGACAGCTGGTAATAAAGTAATGTTATGCTGCAATTAAGAACATTTTCCAGAGTTTATTAAGTTTTCAGTGAGAATTCTCTAAATAATTAATTACACGAGGAATGCTAATTTGTGTTTAAAGTATAATTCTACTACTTATAATTCATTTTGTATGCACATGACATTCACCAGACTCCAGAGGGCCACTTGCAATTATAATGTTTGCCTCTTCACCCTCCAAAAACTACTGCTCAGGCAGAATACAATCCTCACCTTTTCATTATTTTCTTCAGTGCTTAGATAATGCATCTGGGTTAAAAACATTGTTTTAAATTTTACTTTTCTACACATGTTCATGAGCCAATGTCTGGGCTGAAACAAGTGATCATAAATGATAGAGCCACCACTCAATAATGTGCTTAGACATACATGTCATAATTTAATAAATGTGTATATTATCAATAATAAGGAAATTAACTTATTTGAAATACACAAGATCTACAAATGAGCAAAGGGAAAAAATAAAGAGTGAAAGAGCGAGCGAGAGACAAAGTAAGAAACAGACTGTTAATTAAGAGAACAATCTGATGGTTACCAGAAGGGAGGTGGGTGGAGGGGATGGGGGAACTAAGTGATGGGGATTAAGGAGTGTGCCCGTCGAGATGAGCGCCAGGTGTAATATGGAAGTGTTGAATCACTATATTGTACACCTGACACTAATATTACATTGTATCTGAACTAAACGGAATTAAGAAGAAGAAGAGGAAGAGGAGGAAGAGGAGGAACAAGAAGGAGGAGGAAGAGAAGAAGAAGGAGAAGAAGAAAATTACAAAAGAGCTATTTTTCTTCCATACTTATTAGGAATGTAAACAGGAGAAGTCATTACGCTCAAATACTTTTGATAGTTAATTCCTTCCTTTGGTTTAGTTTTGCTTTCAAAATTTTCGTACGACTCTGAGACATAAATGTACTGCGACAGTGAAAAGCCAGCAATTGCAGGAAGTTCTCCTTTACTCTCTAACAGAAAACAAGAATTTGATGATAATCTGGATCTCACCTTCCACAATCCCCTACAATTTCCATCGGTCTTTGTGAATGCTTCATTCCAATTAAGGAAAATGACAGTTATTCAGGCAATAATGTATTAGAATGTGATCCTATAAAATATCGCCCACTTTTCAGCTTGCCCTTGGGGTTAAAAAGCTGCAGGGAGCAAGAATCTGAGGCTACGCTTTTGAGAGCAAGGAGAAAAGACACAATGTGGAAATGGTGGAAGGGTCCTGTTGACCCTTTGGGTTTTCATCTGCTCCACAAGGAGCCTGAGACTGTAAGCCCCAGTTCTCCACAAGTACTTCTCCTTGGAAAGAAACATTTATGAGAGAGAATTGCACTTCTTTCTAGCCATGGGAGACACAGTGAGATTAGAACCCTTTCTATTTCTCCCCTTCTACTAACTCAGATCAAAGCAGGTAGCCCGATGCTGCTTTAATTTGATTTTTGCCTTTTAAGGATAAAGAAATCCTGCCTTGAGAAAACTTTCTTCTCAATGAAAGTGCTTTATAGAGGAGAAAAATCACTGGAGGAAAATTACACAGAGAGTTTTAAATTACTCTTATTAAAATACAGAAAGGAGACATTTGAATACTCATTAATCTAATAGTTTATTCCAAATTCCTCTACCTTCAAAGAACAGATGACAAGTCTGCCTTTCTTGCCCATGCAAACAATCTTTCTTGTTGAAAGTATGCAGATGTTGGATTTAGGTGATTAACTGATAAAATGTGCAAGTTTTATCTCAGTCTTTCTTTATGTCGGCTTCTATGTGTGATATATAAACTTACTCTACCGTAGATATGGAAGTGCCGAGAGAAAGGCTCTTCTTGACAGGACAGCACAAGCTGAATGTAAGTCACAGATTTTCTATAAGAAACATGAGTATTCTGTCCTTTTCTTATTAGCCATGGAGAGTAGAGAGGTATTTTGAGAGAAGTGAAAGAAAAATACTTTAAAGAAGCATCTGTGGGGGCACCTGGGTGGCTCAGTCGTTAGGTGTCTGCCTTCGGCTCAGGTCATGATCCCAGGGTCCTGGGATCGAGTTCCGCATCGGGCTCCCTGCTCCGCGGGAAGCCTGCTTCTCCCTCTCCCACTCCCCCTGCTTGTGTTCCCTCTCTCGCGGTGTCTCTCTCTGTCAAATAAATAAATAAAATCTTAAAAAAAAAAAAAAAGAAGCATCTGTGTTTCCTAGTGGAACAGTCTACTTGTCTAGTACTGTTCTGGAAGAGTTTCCATCCTATTAAAACTTTTATCATGGTGAAAGCTGAAGGCAGGTGTCGCAGGACCCTACTTCCCTGTCCCCATGTTTGCCAGAGGAAAGTGTCACTCTGATTCCCAGGAAGGAATTCTACTGGGAAGGCAACTTCCCTCTTTGTCTACAATCTTCACTCTCTTTTCCACGTGGAAAGACGACTGACTGATTCATGGGATTACTAAAATGAGAAGGGACTGACTTTGAAATCCCTCTCACTAGGAGCAGCCTATCCTCAGTTTGAATGTAATTTCTCCCTGTGCTGTGATTAATAGGCCAGGCTCTGCCCTTGTAGAGAGGATAAAACTGTCGATAAGACTGAAGTCATTTAACCTTGGTGGAAAAAGAGTGACAAGTCTGATTCTGTGCAAAGGTTAACCCATATTCTCAAGCGCTGCATTGTTAGTAATAAAAAGCTTACATTGTGGTCTCTGAGTGATTCCTACATATTTTTTTTTTCAGTTTGGGACGTCAGAGAGGAAAATGATGAATTATCATACCTTAAAACCCTAATAAATAATTCATTGGGAGCCAAAGAAATGAAGAAAATAAAGAGCTGTGGCAGTTGGATGAGGGTAGTGCTTGCTGCTTTGAATAGAAATATATGAGCAGAAATAGACACCAGGACGGGTCAGTGGCTCTGTATTCACACATGATGTGTGCAGGCTCTTAAGGAGCAAGTGACCGAGGTTAGGTCATACACCTAACCACAGACTTCCAGGATTCGGGGAGACCTGGCCTGGGATCTACCCAATGAGAGGTGCGTCCTTGAGGCAAAAGCAAATTAGTAACCGAAGGAGAAGGCATGAGTTAGTTTACCTTAGCCATCAGTGAAGTTTGTGAATTGCAGTCTATCACTGATAAATGCAGATGATCAAGTGCACAAAGCATTAACAAGAAAGATGTCTCTTAGCTTTCCTGACTCCAGAGAGGATGTCTCAAGTTCATGCCTGAAGTACGACGCAAACAGATGTGAATATTCAGAGGCTGAGAAAATATTAGCAGAAGCAGCAGCAGAGCTAAATGACTTTTGCTTTAGACACTGGAAGATTCTAATGATGCAAAGCATGACCAGCCAAGCATGGAATTGAAGGGAGAGGATTTCCAGGGTCAGCAATATAACAACTTTGCCTGTGGTGCTTTCTCTGAGATTGGCAGATCTACCCTATCCTTACGGAGGAGGCTCTGGTGGTTCAACGAGAATCATCCCAGTGATGATCGTAATATAATTAACCATGTACGTGCCTAAATTAACCTGTAACGTACCAACGGTTATTCCAAATATTCTAAAATTATTCTCATTTCCAAAGTCCCAAGCTAAATAAACTGTCATTGTTAATGTCAAAACACCTGAAGCAGGTGAATACGAGGTGATCATGCAGTCGCCACAGAGTTCTCCTGAAAGGAATTCACCAGATGCCTGGGAACAGATTATCCTTAAAGAAGTTTACCCAGATCACTAGTTACACAACCACCTGTCACTTAATTGGCATTTGAACAAGGCCTAAGCCCAAACTCAGAACTACCCAGTCACTCAATTTAGCATAATTTTATAAAGTGTCATTAAATCTCAGATGGTCAGTTCCATTTTCATTTTACTTTCCTCTTTCATATGACAGAACTTATATATTTATAAAGCTAATGTCTATCAACTAGCCAGTGTCTGAAAACCCATTAAAGTAGCATACTATGCTTGTGCTAACATCTCTCTTCACAACCTAATGGTTTATTAATTTAGGGTTCATCCTCAAAGGTTTTTAGTGAACCCAGAGTGTATTTTGCCTTGGGAACAATAACTCAATTTATCACTCTGTCAGTCACAAAAAATATTATTTTGAGATGCAAACCATCTCCAATGGAATAGGAAGCTACATGTTGAATTAATCTATACCAGAGAGATAATACCCTAGTCAGAAGACAATCTTTTCATTTGCTCAACTTAATAGACTTCACTGTGAGATATCTATATTTATGTCTATAGGTACATGGACCTTATATTCAGATCCACATTCATATTCACATTCTTATATACAAGAACGAGTGATAGGAATCTTAGAGCATAATGAATCAGAGTAAATAAACCCCCAAGGAATACTACTGAAATTTTATTACTCACCATCAAATTCTGCTGGTCCAACACCTACTATAATTATCGACATTGGAAGTTTTGAAGCCTTCAAAGAGAATACACAAGTAGTTCACAATTAAGAGATTGAGTTCTTAAGAAAAGAACTGAGTTTTAAGAAGAAAATAATATACTGCTTTGATATTTTTTCAAGATGTTCACTAAGATAGGTTTGAACATATTTAAAATTAACACGGAATAATATGTTCGATTCTACTCATTCTTTTTGAACTCTGTACACACACTTATTCAGTGGGACGTTCTTCAGGAATGACTGGCCTTGGACAATATAAAAAATAAAAAAGTATTGCTCATCTGCTTTCACTTGCTATTCTCAGCCAACATCTCCCTAAGCTGACCTTGGGTATCTTTGGTCACTTTATTCATGTTCTTGCTCCTCTCAAAAATCTTTCAGTTGCTAAATGGGGAATAAAAGGTACTATAGTTGTGAAACAGTAGTGCCCTTCTCTATCTCATTTACACCCAATGGTCAGAAAAGCAATTTTCATAGTAAATGAGTGAATACAAATAATAATTACAGAAAGTTATTATTAGAATAATTAATTTATGTATTAAATATCCATGAAATTGTGAGGGATACTGAATATTTGATGTAATAGCATTTTCCCATCATAGGTATCACTTACACTACGTAATCATTTAAAATAATTTAATGGTCAGAATATGAGATCTGGCAACAGACAGATGGAAAGCTGACATGACCACATCTGCAGCTATGAAGTTCATCAAATTATGAATCATTGTTCCTCAGTATATCATGTCCTGTTAGTTTAAGCCTAAATTATTAAGTTCCTATTTTCAAGTGCACACTAATGCCACTGACCAGAACATAAAGAAAATCAAGATGAATTCAACCCATGTGTCTAGTTAAAAAATAACAAATAAATGTGTAAGCCTTTAGCTCTACTGCTTTTTATGTATGGTTTTTCTAAGTATATGTCTATAATTTTTTTTCCACATGTAACTTCTTTCCCTCCACCAAACAGCTAAGTGTATTTTCCCTATTATGAGATATGATAAGCAATTCATTCATGCAACCCATTTTTACTAAATGCCAACTTTGTGCCAAACATTGCTAAACTTGGAATAGCAAGATAAGATATAATTCTATAGATTACAGTCTAGTAAATACAGATTTTATAGATTATAGTCTTATAAAGAAGACAATCAAATAATCATAAAAATAAATAACTAGGAATCATGACAAGAAGAATGGTTTGTGAATCAAGTCCAATCCCTTCAGTTCTATAGAAATCAGAATGTCAGTACAGTTCTCTTGTAACTGAAATGTGAATATTAAGAAATACTCCGTACAAATTTTAAGATTGTGTACAAGGACATCCAACTAGTAGAGGTAAATTCACTCATGCACATGAAGGTGACGCTATCATCTTATTTATTTTTATTTTTTGGGGGGGAAATAATTTTTTTACACCTCAGTTATCGACATCCCTCAGGTTAGTCCTTAAGGATTGATGGTACATTTGCATTTGAGCTGTCTGGATAAGGTTAAGAATGCAATCAGCTGCAAAGGCATGGGCATTTTGTTTCACTATTAAGTCAACTAAAGTAAACTCTGCTTATTCAACCTAAATAGCACCATGCTGTCACTTAGCCAGCCCAAAACTGAATGACCCCTACTCACATTGACTATGGACTCCTTGGTTTGAGCCATATCCGAGATAACACCATCTGTCACAATCAGGAGCACAAAATACTGGGAACCGTCTTTTACAGAAGAGGCATATCTAAAGCAATGAAAAGATAAAGAATACCACAGAAAATAAAACAGTTCCTCTGTATGTGATGGTTGCTAAATATAATTGCAGTAGTCAACAAACTTTTAATCTCAAGAAAATATTTAAGCATACGTTAGGAGTCTATATTATGCAAGCTCTCAAATAATATATTTTTCTGAAATAGCACACCAGAGTAACAGCAACCTTGCCACACGCCAGCACACAGACATGCCTACCTGCCTTAGAAATTCATTCACTAGTACTAGGTGAGCTGGATGCAGATATGTTTAACACAAAAGAATGGATATAGCTTGCTGAAACAGATATCCTGGCTAAGCACCATTATGTGTATGATCTTCAGTAAATTACTTAAGCTAACTAAACTTTATTTCCTTGCCTTCAAGATCAAGATCACATGCCTCTGTATTGTTAATAAAGAAATTGCATGTATGCTACTCAATCTATAATACAGTTTTAAGAATGGCAGGAATAATCATAAGTATTTTTTGTTTTGAAGTAGACATAGGTGATGGTTGCACAACATTGTGAATGTGCTGAATGTCACTGAACTAACCTTCAACACGGTTACTTTTATGTTATGTGAATTTCACCTGAATAAAAAAAAATGCAATAGAAGAAACACTTTTGACATATCCATAGTTCAAGTTCTTAATATTTGTTAAATTGATGAAAGATGGGAAAAAGGATACCAAACAAAGACAAAAATTAGGTATATAATAAGAACATAATCTAGTACTTGAAGTTTATCAGAGTCCTCACCAAATAATACTCAGTAATTTACAGGAGAATTTTATGAATGTTATATTTTATTATATCTCTTTTTTTCCATTGTGTTCTACATTCTGGGTATCTAGATTATATTCTCAACAATAATAACTTTTATGACTTTTTGTATATAATTAGTATGCAGGTCATATCTAGTAATAAGCAAGCATTATGGTACTCTTAGGAGATAGTATACAAGAAAACTTCGGTCTACTTCTGGAAAATCACTGAGTATTTATGTATCATAGAATCATAAAAAATAGCATCACAGAAAAACTGCGTTCAAGAACATGTCCATTGATTACCAATAAAACTCCTTCATAACCTGAAGTACTTGGGGGATCAAGTTAACAGATCAGGGACAGACCAAGAGCATCGTATGTCAGGGCAAAACTTATTTCTTAGAGAACAGAATTAACAACCACATGGACAAGAAAAATATGTACAACTTTGTCATACTAGAGAAATTAATAATTGCTCATGCAGCTAACAAAATGATAATTGTATAGACTGATCAGGGGAATACAGTTTAAGTGGCATGTTCACACCCTATAAAGATAGCATTGAACTGGTTCCACAAAGTACAGCCAGAAATACTCCCACAATATTCAACAACTTCAACATTAAGGAATTTATAAGTTTGATGGTAACCCCATCAATGAAAAAACAATCCCAACCAGATCTGAGACTATTCTTCTATCTTATGATTAACTTTTTTTCTTAATAAAAGAACTCAGATAATCTCCCTCAGGTATTCATTTTTAATTTTAAGTACCCATTATTTTTTAAAAAGCATTTCTTACTATGCTTCAGAAATAGAGGGTTTTATATTTCATGTGATTAATGGGAAGCTATAAATAGTAGTGAGAAAAGCTTCTATTAGTTCAAGAATGTGGCTTTTCTGCTTTTCTTACCAAATGATGCTCTTAAAATGGCAAATTTTTACCAGATTTAAAAACAATACAGGAAGTTAAACATTATTCATTTTTATAAATATCATCCAAGTGGCTTAACTGTCTGATTTTTGGGGGGTGGGGTATTTACTTTTATTTCTTTTTCAACACTTCTGATCATCCATAAAGAAAGTCTCAGTTGTTAGTGTATTATTCCCAGCTTTACTGAGGTATAATTGATACACATAAAAACTACATAATTAAGGTATACAGTTTGATGAGTTCAGATGTATAAATTCATGTTACCATTAAAACAAGGTAATAAATATACCACTTCCAAATTATCTTTGTCTCCCTTTGTATGTGTGCACATGGGAAAAATACAATTAACATGAAATCTACCCTCTTAACAAAGTTTTAAGTGTACAATATTTTATTGTTACCCATGGGCATATCTTGGTTGTTGTGAATAATGCTGCAGACATCTCTTTGAGATCCTGATTTCAATTTTTTTTTGGATGAATACTCAGAAGTGGGATTTCTGGTAGCTCTGTATCTATTTTTTGAGGAATCTCTATGCTGTTTTTCGTACTGGTTGCACCAATTTAAAATTCCCACCAACCATGCACAAGGGTTCCAATTTCTTCACACCCTTGCCAACACTTGTTATCTTTTTGACTTTTGGTAATAGCCATGCTAACAAGTGTGAAGTGACAATGATAGTTCATTGTGGTTTTGATTTGCATTTCCCTGATGTTAGCAATGTTGAATATTTTGTATATACCTGTTGGCCATTTGTATGCCTTCATTGAAGAAATGTCTGTGCCAGTCCTTTGCCCATTTTAAAAATCAGATTAGTTGTATTTTTGCTATTGAGTTGTAGCAGTTCCCTATATATTTTGGAAATTAACCCCTTATCAAATATATAGTTTGCAAATATTTTCTCACACTCCACAGGTTGCCTTTCCATTTTGTTGGTTTCTTTTGCTGTGTAGAAACTTTTTAGCTTGATGCAGTCCCACTTGTCTATTTTTGTTTTTGCTGCTTGTGATTTTGGTGTCATACCCAAGAAATCACTGCCAAGACCAATTTCAAGGTTTTCTCTATGTTTTATTCTAGGAGTTTTATTGTTTTGGGTCTTGTGTTTAATGAATTTTGAGTTAACTTTTGTGAGTGGTAATAAAAGGATCCAATCTCATTCTTTTTCATGCATATGACCAGTCTTCCCAACACCATTTATTAAAGAGGCTATCCTTTCCCTATTGTGTCTACTTGGCACCTTTGTCAAAGATCAGTTGACCATATACCTGCAGGTTTCTGTCTGGGCCTCTCTATTCTGTTCCATTGGTATGTTTGCTTATATTTTACATCAGTGCCTTGCTGTTTTAATTATTGCACCTTTGCAGTATATCTTAAAATCAGACACTGTGATGCTTCCAGCTTTATTCTTTCTCAAGATTGCTTCAGTTATTCAAGGTCCAAGAAATATCAATAAGATTTTGATAGGGATTGCAGTGAATCTGTGGAACACTTTGGGTAGTATGGACATTTAAACATTAATTTTTCCAATCCATAAACATGGAATGTCTTTCCATCTGTCTGTATTTTAATTTCTTTCACTGATGTTTCATAGTTTTCACTATAAAAGCCTTTCACTTTCTTGCTTAATTTTATTCCTAAGTGTTTTATTTTTGGTGCTATTGTAAATGGGATTATTTTCTTAATTTTCTTTTCAGATAGTTTGCTGTTAGTTTATTGAATGCAATGTTTTTATAGGTTGATAATGTGTCTTACAACTTTACTGAATTCACTTCTCAGTTCTAATAAGGTTTGTTTTGTTTTGTTTTATTTTGCTTTGTTTTCTTCAGTCTTTTAGGGTTTTCTACATATAATATAAGATCATGTCACCTGCAAACAGATAATTTTACTTCCTTTACAATTTGGATTGCTTTTATTTCTTTTTCTTATCTAATTGCTCTGGGTAGGACTTCTAGAACTATGTTAAATAGAAGTGGGAAAGTGGGTATCCTTGCCTTGTTGTATATGTTAAAGGAAAACTTTTAGTTTTTTTTTTTTTATCATTGAGTATGATGTTAGCTGTGGACTTTATTGCGTTGACCTAAATTGCTTTTGTACCTAGTTTGTTGATGGTTCTTATCATGAAAGAGTGTTGAATTTTGTCAAATGCTTTTTCTCTATCTCTTGAGATGATCATGTGATTTTTGTCCCTTACTGTTAATGTGGTATATCACATTTGTTGATTTGCATATGTTGAAACATCTTTGCATCCCAGAAATAACATCCTTCTTGGTCATGGTGTATAATTCTTCAAATGTGCTATTGTATTCAGTTTCCTAATAATATGTTGAAGATTCCATGTTTATCAGGGATGTTGGTCTGTATTTTCTTTTTTGTGGTACCTTTGCCTAATTTTAGTATCAAGGTGATGCTGGCTTCATAAAATGAACTTGGAAGTATTCCCTCTTGTATTTTTTTGTTAACAGTTTAAGAAGAATTGGTATTAATTCTTTTTTAAATCATTGGTAAGATTCACCTATGTAGCCATCTGGCCCTGAGCTTTTCTACGTTGGGAGATTTTTGGTAACTGATTCAATTTCCTTATTTGTTATTGGTCTGCACAGGTTTCTATTTCTCTTGATTTATTCTTGGTACATCATATGTTTCTAGGAATTATTCATTTCTTTCAAGTTGCCCAATTTGTTAGAGTACAACTGTTCATAATAGTCTCTTATGATATTTTTTTATTTCTGTGACATCAGTTGTAATGTCTTCTCTTTCATTTTTTATTTGAGTCTTTTTCTCCTTTGCTCTTAGTCTAGCTAAGAGTTGGTTAATTCTATTTACCTTTTCAAAAAACCAATTCTTGCTTTTGTCAATTTTTTTCTATTGCTTTTCTATTCTCTATTTCATTTATTTTTACACTAATTATTATTATGTCCTTCCTTCTGCTAAACCTGTGCTTTTTCTTCTTTTAGTTCCTTGAGATGTAAGTTAGGTCATTTAAGATTTTTCTCCTTTGTTCACATGTGGTGTTTATCACTATAAACTTGCCTCTTAATACTGTCTTTGTAGTATTCCATAAGTTCATAAGTTTTGGTATATTGTATTTTCATTTATCTTGAGCTATTTCCCAATTTTTAAAAAAATTTTTTCTTTGATTCAGTGGATATTCAGAGTATATTGATTTCCACTCATTTATGACTTTTTCTGATTTTTTTCTACTGTGTTCAGAAAAGAGACTTGGAATGATTTCAATTCTTAAATTTAGTAAGATTAGCCTTGTGTCCTATAATGTAATCTATCCTAGAGAATGTTCCATTACTGCTTGAAAAGAAAATGTATTCTGGTGCTAGTGAGTGGAATATTCTGTATATGTCTGTTAGTCCATTTGGTCTAGAGTAGTACTCAAGTTTGCTCTTTCCTTATTGCTCTGAATGACCTATCCATTATCAAAAGTGGGGTACTGAAGTCTTCTAATATTATTATATTATTGTCTATTTTCCCTCCCCAGATACGTCAGTTTTTGCTTTATATATTTAGGTGCTTTGATATTGGGTGCATACACATTAATAATGATTATATCTTCCTGTTGAATTGACAGTTTTTAAGGAAAATTTCATTCTTCTTAATAAAAATTCTATTTATTTAAGATTTACAACATGATTTGATATACACATATATAGTGAAATGATTATTACAGTCAAGCTAATAAACATATTATCTCCTCACACAGTTCCCATATTTACTTTGTTAGCAAGTTTCCAGTATTCAATACAGTATTTAACTATAGTCATCACACAACATATTAGATCTCTAGACTTATTCATCCTGCATAATGCAACTTTGTACCCTTTGACCCTACCTCCCTTCCCTTGGTACCCACCATTCCACTCTCTGCTTCTATGTGTTCAACTTTTTAAAATTCCACATATAAGTGAGATCATGCAGTTTTTTTTTTTTTTTCTTTCTGTGTCTGGCTTATTTCACCTAGCATAACATTATCCAGGTTCATCCATGTTTTTACAAGTGGTAGGCTCTCCTTTTTTAAGGCCAAATAATACTTCATTTTTTGAAAGTTTCTCCCACTCTCACAAAACAGAGCACTCCTGTGAAAGTTCCCACAAGCAGAAATGGTATAAAGTAAAAAAGCAATTAGCATTAATTTATATGGAAAGATTTTTTGAGTGTTCCCAGACCTAAAAAATAACCTATCCTATCTTAGGCTTTTCTGATACATTAGGATACATCTTGCTAACAGATGCACAGTGGAGGTAAAGCACAGATGCTCACAGATACAGTTCAAAGCTAAGGCACCTTGACACTGAGATGCTGAGTGTAGTTCCCAGGGAAAGAGCCCGGTGGCAACACTCTCACTGCTTATGATTCATGCTGCTTCTATAACAGCTTGCTGTAAAACAAACACTGAAATCTATAAATGCAAAAATCTCTGGATTTCTTTTGGTTAGTGAAAACACATCCTAATGTAGGATCTCTTGTAAAAGGTGAAGTGGTGTAATGGGAACTATTGAAAGTGGAGGATACCTGTATATATCAATCAATATATCATATAAATTGACTTTTTTATTACGTAACGACCTTCTTTGTCTCTTGTGTCAGTTTTGACTTAAAGTCTATTTTCTCTAAGTATAGAAACCCCTGCCTGCTCTCTTTTGGCTACCATGTGCATGGAATATCTTTTTTCATCTCTTCATTTTTGGTCTACGTATGTCCTTAAATCAAAGTTGAGTCTTTTGCATATAGCATATAGTTTGGTCTTGTGTTTTCACCCGTTCAGCCACTGCATGTCTTGCTTGTTGAGCTTACTACATTTACATTTTGTTTTTTGTTTTTTGTTTTGATTCACCAGAAAGTATCCCTAAGAGAAGGGGAGAATATATTTCTACTGCCAAAAGAGTTAGGAAGAGAGCCTGAAGCAGATATAGTAAACTTGGAATTTCTCTCAAGTTTGTTGTTTTAATCTTAAAAATTCATAGGAATTTTACATTTTATTTTATAAAAATATGTGCTTGTATTCATGCTTTACATTTCTTAACTTTGAATGCTGTAGAAAGATACACGAGCTTATTGTGTGGCTCCCACTACTGCTAGATACACAAGTTTGAAAATAAATTTCATTTTAGTCTTTATCACCATAAGCACCATAAATTAATCTTTTAAAACTTTTCATGGTTTCTATGGCATTTGCGGTATGCACTGGCATATTGTTGTACTTTGCAAATAAATCTAAGTTTCAAACAAAATCATATCTTGTGCTACCATTTATTCTAATTTAGTCTATTTTAAAGTATTATATATCTGAAATAAAATAATTAAAATGCTACAGAAATGTGTTAAGCAGAAAGTAGAGGCTGATCACATCTCAATCTGTCTTCAAGGAGGTAACACTGACATGTAATCTTCAGATTCAAATTATATTTTAAATGTATTAAAGAACCTTGCTGCTTAAAGGAATCTGATGATGAATCCTTTTGTAAACTGCATAATTAAAACTCTTATTATTAAAAGCCTGTTAAATGTCTTTTTTCAAATATAGGCAATCTATAATTTATATTTTAATATTACTATGATAAATCTGAGAGAGAGGTGAACTGTGTCAGGGTTTTGGAATTCAAATGCATTCCCCTGGAGTCTTTTGTCAAGGAACTTTCTAGGATTATGTTTATAAAATTCATAAATGGTTGGCTCAGATTTCTGGAATATTCTCTCAGCTTATTAGTAGTTCAGAGAAATAGAGAGGACAACAAGACAAGATAAGAAACTGACTCAGGAATGTTTTATTTAAGTAGTTTAATTTTGATATACACAATGTATTAAATATTAATACTAAATAAAGGGATACATTTAAATATTTCAATACAATGTAACAGTCATTTTTATATTGTTAAGTTGTTATCCAAGCTACTTTTGGCAGTGTAATGAAGTGACCAACTGTATCCACAATCATATGTAGTTCTGTTGCACTTTCTTTTATGTGTGCTTACCTCTGAGATAGAAGGGTTTAAGTATGTAATGCATCATAACATAGTTACTTGGAATAAGATTATTCTGTTTGAGATTTTAGCTCCACCACAAATGGCCACTCTTACATATCCATTTTGTCATCAGGAAAGTAGGAATAATAACACTACTGGCACCTCTTAGAGTTGTTGTGAAGATTAAAAGAAATATTCCAGATGATAGCACTGAGCACATTGCCTGAGATAGATTATAGGCTCAAAAATGAAACTTAATTTTAGTTGGTTATCTGGATCTGGATATCTAGGTACAAAAATCTAGTCAATAGTTAGAAATTGGTAGATTTAAAAAACTGAAATGTGACAGCCTCAAAATAAGTAACTGGTTAGGCACAAGAAACAAAATGACTAGTAGTGAGGAAACAATACATACTATTTAAGTCAGGTGAAGAAAATAGTAAAATTTTCATGATAGCCTGAAAAGATCATTGACATTTTCAATGGTATATTAGATTATTTTGAAGTAATAAGCTGGTAAAATATACCAACAAAATATTTGAAATAACTTGAAGTTACTGAGGTAGAATTCCAGATGAAGAGAAACTTTTGAAAAAGTGACCTAAACAGGAATGTAAAAATAGTAATTGCCATCTCCAAGGGGGCACTGAGGTTAGTCGGGGATGAGTAAACCCCACTTTATGACAACCACGTCTCTATAAACACATGATTTCCTTAACACGTTTCTTCCTACCGTTATTAATTAATGAGATTTAAGCATAATGTTATAGACATTAGATCTCTTAGGAAAGGATTTCTCTGATTTTAAATTTGTTTTCAATGCACAACATAATGGTGATACATTTCTTTTGGTAGGTGTGATAGTCTTATGTGTCAACCTGGTTAAGCTATGGGAGCCAGTTATTTAGTCAAACACTAATTAAGGTATTCCTGTGAAGGTATTTTGAAAATATAGTTAATATCTACAGTTGGATAACTTTAAGTAAATGAGATCATCCTCAAAAATGTGGGTGGGCTTCATCCAGTCAGTTGAAGGCCTTAACAAAAACTGGTTTCCCAGAGAAAAAGGAATTCTGACTCAAGACTGCAAGGATACAATATCCTGCCTGCATTTCCACCCTATCAGGTTGCCCTACAAATTTCTGATTTGTCAGTGCCTGCCACTGCATAAGCCAATTCTTAAAAATAAATTTATCTATATATCTGTATTTATATGTCTTATTAGTTCTGTTTCTCCTGAGGACCCTGACTGATATAGTAGGTATCAATCACAATTACATTTTCTATAGGTCATTAACACTAACTAAGCATTATCATTAAGAGTTCCTTTAGTTCTCTGTTATAAACTTAATTAATTAATTTTTTTAGAGAGAGAGAGCATGCAAGTGGGGAGGGGAGTGACAGAGGGAGAGAGAGAATCTTAAGCAGGCTCCACACTTTCTTGGGGTTGGATCTCACGACCCTGAGATCATGCCCTGAGCTGAAATCAAAAGTCGGACACTCAACCAACTGAGTCACCCAGGTGCCCCTAAACTTACTTATTAAAATGTAGTCATAATGCATGGCATATAGAAAATTCAATTAAATTAACAGGTGTGAGGGTCTGGGTGGCTCAGTCGGTTAAGCGTCTGCCTTCAGCTCAGGTCATGATCCCAGGGTCCTGGGGTCGAGTCCCACATCGGGCTCCTTGCTCAGGGCGAGCCTGCTTCTCCCTCTGCCTGCTGCTCTCCCTGCTTGTGCACTCTCTCTCTCTCTCTCTCTGACAAAATCTTTAAAAAAAAGAATCAAAATCAAAATAAATTAATTAATTAACAGGTGTGGATCTATCAGTAAATGTAAAGTATTGGGCTTTATGTTGGTTTATAACATATATATTATAAATTGTATTATTATTATATCATTATATGTAATGAAGTCACAATTCCTGTCCTTGGTGGGGAAAAGATCTACATGTAACAGTTGAGTAGGATTAAATTAGTGTTTTGATAGAGGTATTCATGGAATGACAATTCAGAGACCAGAAGTAATGACTCTCTATGACTGGAGTACAGCACATTTGGGAGAACATGGGGGGAAATGAGGCTGGATGGGTGGTGGTAGCTGGATATTAAAAGTTCTTAAATACCAAACTAAAGTGTTTGAACTGAAATTTGTGACAGAGCATCAAGGATGTTGAGTGGAATTTTTACATCATCTGAAATGCTGTTCCCCAGACAACTCTATGAAAGGAAAACTGATCAGGCAGGAAATTAGAGGCAGGGGTTTAGAAAAGCTCAGAATAGCACATAAAACTTTCAAGTTTGAAAACATGATGCTTTGGGTCATGACTCACAATACTGTCATCTCAATGTTATTGTAAAAGTCAATAATCTTACCACATAGATTTCGGTTCTAAAAATAAGCATAACCTTAAAATTATTATTCTTAAAAAGAATAAGAATAAGCATTCTTCAAAATGTTTACAGAAATTGCAAATAACTAAATAACTAAGTACTTTTTAGTATTTAGTTGGGAATGGTTATGAATTACAAATAACAACTTTTATCAATATAGAAAACACACTTTTTAAGAAGAAAAAATCAAGCAAATAAAAAAGCAGGCTATACATTTGCTTTTAACTTTACAGAAAATATTTTTAATGACAAATATCTTAACATATACAGAATTCATTTATTAGACATTTGCCAAGTACTTACCTCCTATATGAGCATGGTGAAGCACTGACGGATGCATTTAAAAGTGACAAAATTCTCAAGGAATTTTGTTTAGACAGGGGTCATACATATTGTAACTATGGCACTTTTCATGATTTAGAACAAAATAGTAGCTTGTCTTTTAATTGATAAATATTTTGGATGGCAATTTTGGATCAGACAGAAATCATGTCTTAATAAAAAACTTAAAAATTAAATGTTATTCTCAAAGATAAAGTAAAAGAGAAAAGCATTTCTTATAAAGCTTCATAATAAGAGTAGATACATGGAACTTCAGATCATATTGGAAGGAAAGATGATTCCCCAAAAGCCATATCTTATGTGTTTCTTATTTTCTCTCATTAAACAATAACAATGATGAATTATTAGATTACAGATGATTGTCAGAGCCTGAAAGTATTAGCTGGCAACTACCCTTATATTTGAGAATTTTTTAAAATGCTGAACAAAACATGACAAATTGTATGAGGACAATGTAGAGTCTATAGTTTTAAATGGTATATAGAAAAGCACCTAGAAATTTTATATCGAAAAGTTTAACTCTAATAGTAGAGATTTCCAGGGTAAAAGATATAAAGTTAACTGGTAAGCACTCATGAGAACATTTATAATAACCAGCATGAGTCTGCACAAAGTAAGTCCTATCATTTTTCCTCTATCTTTTTATAAAAGACAGTGATCTGTATGGTAGTGTGTGAGAGAGAATGAGAGTCAACTATAATTTATTTTGTGATAACATTATTTTTTAATACTAGTTCATTTGACAACCCTCAAAAAACTAGGAAATAAAATACAGATAACACTAGTTATATAGGCTAATACAATTAGCTAGGATATGGTTTTCATATGACAGGTAATGACCCATTAGTGGATTTTGAAATCAATTTTGTGGGTCGAGATCTGTATTAAACAAATAAAAAGAATAACAGAAAAGAACAGGACACCATAGAAATAAAGAGGAAATAGAAGATAAGGATGGTACCACTTCATAAATAATCCTTTTTTTTTTTTAGGTGTGTGTGTCCGGGGATGAGATATGAAATTCATAACTTAAAACAGATTGTGGACGAAAATATTTCAAAAACCTGAGCCATAGGGTCACACTCAGAGAATGGTCATCAATGTATCACTGTCAACCTTCGGTGGACTTCCACGGGAGAGTTCCGCTGGGGTCAGCCCTGGGTACAAGGGTATTTTAGTATCTTGTCTGTGTCCCAGATAATGGAAAGGAGAACACATTTAAGTCACTTGTGATGTCCAATATGGAGATGATATAGTACCAGAATCTTTAAACAGAGAACTGAGGTTTCTTGTCACCTTTTGGGCATTGATCCACTTACCCAAATGCAGTGTATTTTCAAGTTCTGACTACATGTTGGGAAGGATACAAAAGCTATACATTTTTCATTTTCTAAAAATAAGGCAGTGTTTCAGAGGATTGGCAACTGGGTCAAACTTTTTAGGGATTTTAAAAATGGTGTCTAGTTTATTTATTTACGCACTGATGAAAAAAATGATAAACAAATGTATACAGATTTTTACACTTCAAACCTTTTTCCAGAACATGTAACTGGAATCATAAGCAATTATATTCTGATCTCAATACTATGTACTATATACAGGTAGAGCTCTGGGAATTTTTAAAATTAGCTATTATATTAATTTCAAAGAGGTTAAAATAATGTGCCCTATATATCACTAAAAGGTTTTAGTTGTCTTCATGGTCTCTTATTACTTTCATGTTACTATGGAATGTGGTATTAGATTGAATGATTTACACTGCTGAGATCATAACTGATCTTGTTATTGCTCTCGTGGCTGCCTTTTCAAAGAATAAAACACTTCTTGGTTGAACAAATACAGGTCCTGATAATAACTCAGTGTTATATTCTTCACTTGAGACTTTGATGTAAAGTTCTTAGCAACGTATTATGATAGCTCAGTGGAGACTCTTTCCACTGTATCTTTTTCCTCACTTTCTTGGAGCTAAATGAGAAGAAAACACCTTTCATTTGTGGAGTCATGGTAACATATTATAATTTCACTGCAGTCTGGTACACTGGAATAAATATCTTGTCTACTTCCACTTACCTGGCTACATGATTAATTACAGGAGCAAAATTGGTTGGCCCATACAGTTGCACAGATTTCAGACTTCTATAGTAAGCCTCCATGACCCCCTCAATGCCATCACAGTAGGGGTTTTGAGGGTTCCCATTCTGTGGAATTGACAGGCAAAAAAGAGTAAAAATTAGTAGTGTCTGCAAAGATCAACCGAAAAAGAGAAAAGATAGGTTGACACTCAAAGATGTTTTGGAAGCATAGTCATTTATGTAAGAGCAAAAAAAATAAATTAAGTGATCAACAATAGATTACAATATATTATAAAAGTTGTGATATGATGAATCTAATATATAAGCATTAAAAATTGATACTCTTCAAAAGAAGAACCACAGAAAACTCTAAATAATCTTGAGAAGCGAATATCACAACATTCTATAATTAATGTCTTCATTTACACATGTCTATGTACGTGTAGAGATGAACATATAAAAACCCTGAAAAGAAGTAAATAAAATATTAACAGTGGTTAACTCAGGGTGGTTACATATAATTGGTGACTTTTATTTCATTCTTTAAAACTATTCAATATTTCCCAACTTTTCTGCAGTGACATCTATTAAAATCAAGAAAAAAAAATCACTATCCATTCAGTTTTACCTTATAGAAGGCAAAATACAAAATATCTGCCGCGTGCACATTTTCAGGTCACAACTGATAACCCCAAGGAGAGAAGGGGTCTGAGGGAATGTAATTTGGTGCAAAAATTATCAAGAGAAGGTAAAATGAAAAGAATCAAGGAAACATTCATGTTGTCCACAAGAAGTGGAGCTTGCCACTAAGTTCTTACTCGGGAGAAGGCACCTAGAAGCGCAAGTTCATACCTGGAGACCTAGACTAGTTTTTTCACACCTTGAATGCTTTGTTATTATTAAGTTAAATTCTCCTAGTCCAGATCTTGCAAATTACATATATAAAGCAGTGTATTAGTTATCTATTGCTTTATAGCAGATTACCCCAAAAGTTAGTGGCTTAAAACAGTAATTATTTATTATCTCAAACATTTTTTGGGTGTCAGCAGCAGCTTAGCAGGTGGTTCTCGCTCAGCATTTCTCATGAGTTTGCAGTCACTATGCCAACCTGGGCATCTGAGAGCTTGACCAGAGCTGCAGGACCTGCTTCCAGGAAGGTTCACTTACATGGCTGCTGGCAGGAGGTCAACGTGGTGTCTCTATATGGCTACTTGAGTGTTCTTACAACATGGCCGCTAACTTCCTCAGAATGAGCAATCCAAGAGAAACAACAAAAAGGAAGCCCCAACACCTTTTATAAGCTAGTCCCACAAGATGCACACCAATATTCTACTTTACTCTCTTTGCTAGAAATGTATCACTAAGTATAGCCCATGCTCAAGGGAAAGGGAATTAGACTCCACCTCTGGAAGGGAGGAAGGATAAAAAAATGTAGATATGTTTAAAACACTAGAGACAGTAATTATATTTAAACAGAGTTAACAATAATTTCAGCATGAATGTTTTTATCTGAACAATCACAAATGACAAGTAATTTGTAAATAAAATTTGTTGAATTCTATATACTAAGCTTTACATTAAAATATTTACATACATTAGACAGTTTTTATAACAACCCTAAAAAAAAGCAGATAAAATATTGTCATTATCCCCACTTTACAAATGAAAAAATTAAGGCCCTGAGAGTTTAGTGTGTCCCAAGATTACACAACACAAATGAGAGGGCCAGTATTTGAACCCTCAGTTTAACTTCAGAGCCTAATCTCTCTTTTTTTAAAAAATATTTTATTTATTTCTCTGAGAGAGAGAGCATGAGCACAAGCAGGGGGAGAGGCAGAGGGAGAGTGAAAGGGAGAAGCAGACCTGAGCAGTGAGCTCGATGTGGGGCTCAATCCCAGTCTCCTGGGATCATGTCCTCAGCTGAAGGAAGCCACTTAACTGACTGAGCCACCCAGGCGCCCCTAGAGCCTAATCTCTTAACCACCACCATGCCACCACGCTTTGAAATCCTAAGCATTTTGAAAGACAAGGGATCTTAGGAAACTAAGGCAGATGTTATCAACCACTTCAATTTTGCCATATACCCACTTTTTCCTTCTAATTTTGTTTTTTATTCAAATTTTTTAAATTAATTGACCATCATGTAAATTTTTAAAAACATAAAAATAATAAAAAGCCTCTTATATAATAATAAAGACATTTTTTATAGTTCTATACCATAAAATTGGCTACATTAATTGATTGAAATTATAATGTAAAAGTTTAATATTTAGCACAAAGCAGTTAATGATTGCTTTTGATGTTAATCTGAACTGAACCTTCCTTTAAATAAAATTTTACAGTATTCTTTTCCCCTGATAAGATATGAAGCTAATTAAAATTAAAACTCATTATTGATTTTGAACATATAAAAATGTATTCTATATCTGCCTTAAGGGAAGAAATACAAATCAGGATAGTTCTGAGCAACTTTTTCATCATCATTTTAACACTTTAAGTAAGGGTTTATATTTCTAGAAAATAATATATTTTCTTTATTCCTGTGGAACTGAAATTGCAACAAGGTGACCATTTTTCCCATCATTTCATTTCTTGGTGGAAAGATAATCATTGGATGTTCTATTCATCATTATGGAATATTTAAAGCACTGATTTCTGCATTAGTCCTAATTCCATAATAAATTGCTCTAAGAATTCCTCATATGCTTTGGATGATAAGGATACTTAGGACATAAAATTATACATTCTTTTTAATATATGCTTTGCATTATGTCAGGATTATTTAAAATAATTTACAGCTATTAAAATGAGATTTTCCTCTTAATGACAAAGTTGTAATGAGTTATGAAAAGGTTTTTTAAGTCTAAAAACTCATTTCACAAAATAATTATGTGTGTTAGTTACTAATTACTAACAAGCAATTAATTTTTACTTGTTAAAACAAATTAAAATAAGCTTATGTGTGGCTCTAGCACAAAAGTAAAGCACAGGATATTTTTGAAAATAAGTACATTCAATTTTGTTGTTTATTAATGAAGAGGGCAGCAGATGCCCTATTTTATCTTTCCATTTTAACTAACAACCTTTCCCATATATAAAATAATGAATGTTAATTTGTAGAACACATAGAACATAAAGAACAGAATTCAAAATGAGCACTAATCCCACCACGCAGACTTAAGTGGGGAAGGATGTCCGTCTCTCAACCATCTTTCCCTCCATTTGGCTCCCTGAAAACTTGTACTGAGGATTTAGAGTCAGTTCCAAGAGAGAAGACTATACAGTCTCTGTTGCTGCCTAGAGCCTATAACACTTTTCAGCAGGGCTAACAAGTTGACAAAATGCTGAAAAGAAACTCTAAGGAGTTGTCTCTTTACTCTTTGAAATGGATCCGTTGCTGCCCAGAGATTGCTTAGGTGGGGAGAAGCTGCAAGTCTCCCTTTTATTCAATAAGCAAACATCTGTTGAGCTTCTATCTTATGCATACAGTGTTAAGACCCTTGGTTGTTAAAACGATAGCATCTAGATGGAAGAAAAGATATACATATCAATATTAAATTGCACAGGTTTCTATAAATGCCAAAATAAGCGAAAAGTAGGCCAGCACTTTTAGAGCTCTAGTAGGAGAAATCACTTGGACAGGTGTAACCACTTCTCTATTGATCACTTCAGGAGACTTTCTTTAAAGGGTCACTGGCCCCATGTCCATTACGAATATCTCTTCTGATGCTCTACACTATTATTATATTTTGTTATAACAACTTAAGGAGTCCTCAGACTCACAATGCGAGGAGAGCAATGACTGCCTTTTACAACCTTTGTGCTAAACATGGTGGTACCAGGACATTCTTTCTTTCTTTCCTTTTCTATTCCCCGTTCTTTTTCCGCTATGGAATATATGTATATGCTTATTCATATTTCATAGGAAAAGCTAGGGTTTATCGGAGACCCTTTTGAGTAACAGCAAAGAAAACATTAAAAATTACATTTTTCTGTTCAACTTTCAACATTTGCGCTAGGCCTAAATTCACCAACTAGGGTTTATTTAATTTTTTAGAAGGCTTCCCTTGCCATCTGAAGATTATTTGAACTTGGTTTGATAAATAAATATTTATGAATCTGTATCACAAATTGTTACCATGAAAATATGAGGGTTTGTTAGGATTACAGACTACATTAATTGCCAGAATGACATGGGACTGGTTTTCCTATTTGCCATTTCAGCACCTATAGATATATACTGCAGTTGTTTAGGATGAGGTTAACAGAAAACCGTAGCAAAAAATCAAATCAAATACTGTCTCATTGAAGACCTACTTAACTCTTCTGCCTTACTTACCCAAGGGAAAAAAAAAAGTGCTTTGAAAGAATTAATTGGTCAGTGCTGTTAAAATTCATTCATTATCATCATCGTTTTCAGCTTCAATTTGGGAGACTATTTTTTATAACCTTAAAGGGGTATGATCTCCATCCTGTAACTATTTGAACTGGGTTCAAAGAATTGTTTAAGATGCAAATAATAATAAAAAATCCTTCCTTGGCAATAGATATTGGCATAGGTTTTTTTTATAAGAAATGAATTTGGAGGTAGGAAAAGCAGAAAAATAGAGGATTAGAGAGAGATAAAAGGAAAAAAATCACACACAAGGGTGAGAAGAAGTGTATGGAAGGAAAAATTAATAAACCTCATTTAGTTTAACATAATTATTCCTTTTCTTAAGCTTTAAAATAGCTCATGACCTTTTTCCTGAGGCACTTAAGACTTAGCATCACATGAGTGACTTTCATGGTTTTATAAGTTTCTGGGAAATTTTAATTCTCTAAGACACAACAAAATCCCAATAGATATTCATTTTTATATGACATTGGGAAAGTGGCATGTGGGCTAATTCATGGAAAAAAGAATTAAAGCCTCCAGCAACCTTTCTTGCAATTGTGCGCGTACCGGAACAGAAAAGCAAGGAAGAATATAGAAATAAAAATGTAAAAATACTGCTCTTAAAAGATATTTAAGGAAGTTTAAATCTAATCATATAAAAGTTCTGGGTGTGTGTGTGTGTGTGTGTGTGTGTGTGTGTGTGTGTGTGTGTCCTGATCAATATCATACCATGGTGTTAATAAAGCACATATTCGAGAGGTGGGATTGATTATAGGTACTGTTATAAAATGTGCTTTAATAGCAGTTAAAGAGCATGTATTCTAAAATAAGACTGAACTGGGTTCAAGTCCTGTCCTCCAGAACCCCGGTTAACTGCTATGCTGCCGAACTGAACTATCCGACACTTGGGCAGGCACTCTTCAGTGTATTCAGTATGTGTGGCACTTGCTAGAGTAGCGCTATGTGATAGTCGTAGAAACTTTATGAAGATTATGTAAGAAAAGGATTGTAAAGTATTTGGCTTCATAATCAGTAACTACTCAATAAATGGTAGTATTATTGTTTATTTTTGTCTGCTTTGCTTGAGAACTTCAAAAAAAAAATCTCTCTGATCATGCATTGCTTTTGTAACAAGAATAAAAACAAGAAAGGCCTTCAAAAATAATGGGGATGGGGCGCCTGGGGGGCTCAGTTGGTTAAGCGACTGCCTTCGACTCAGGTCATGATCCCGGAGTCCCGGGATCGAGTCCCACATCGGGCTCCCTGCTCGGCGGGAAGCCTGCTTCTCCCTCTGACCCTCCTCCCCCTTCTCATGTACTCTCTCTCTCTCTCATTCTCGCTCTCTCAAAAAAATAAATAAATCTTTAAAAAAAAAATAATGGGGATGGAAGAGGTTACTTCTGAAATGTATAGAGGGTAGGAAGGCACGTCTAATGAAAAGCTAAAATTTTTCCAAAATGAGAGCCAACCATTCCTATATTGATTTTCCCATTATTTTATCAGAAAGTGCAGGGAGAGTAAGGCTGACTGGATCCATAAGCATTATGTGTGTGGGGTTTATTCTGAAGGTAGAATGCAGTACATTGCTCATCTAAAATCACGCAATATGAACTAGATCTATGTAAAGATGAACTAGATAAATATTTATTCCAGTCATAGCTACTCCATTATATTGAAATCATAATTAGCTATCACCATAATTATTGCTTCACATTAAAAAAATAATTCTAGCCATAACTATTCCTTTATATTTGAAAAGATATGCCATTTTCTTAGATGGTAGATTAAGACAGCCATCCATTCTTTGAGATAGTCTCCCCCTGAGAGGTGAAGGTTACTTGGAAACTGGGCTGGCCTTAGTGACTTGCATAACCAAGAGAATTTAGCAAAAACAACTTTCTGAGACTTCTAATGCTATGGTGTAAAGAAACCTACAGCTTCTGCCCCAGCCTGTTAGAGAATACTCACTGTGGGGAAGCTGGCTGCCATGTATGAAATCTGACTACCAAGACATGGCCATACCGTGATGAGGTCCATGATAACCACGTGGACAGGTTGTAAGTAGAAAAAGGGAGAGACGTCCAGGCAACCCAGCTATTTCAGTCATCCTATCTTGAGCATCAGACAAGAGCAAAGAAGCCATCTTAGGGGACATGTTAACCACCCGAGATGTGACATGGAGAAGTACTGAGTCATCCAACCCACAGCAGAATGAAGACCAGGTATGTGGTTCTAGTTGAATAATTCCAGCCACCTCTAGCCAATCAAGCCATCCTAGGTAAGGTCCTAGACATCTTGAATAAACCACCTCCTATTGTATTGTGCTCAAATTCCTGAACCCCAAATCATGAATATAATGGCTACATGACTGACTACAGCATAAGCAGTAAGCCAATATTAAAAGATCCAACAAATTATTTTTTTTCAAGAGATCAAATCCTTGTGATATATTCTTACCAAAGCAAATTCATGCGATATCCTTCCATCTGGAGGCAGTTTTGCACCAAAGCCTAGAGCTGGGAACATTTTATCACTGTCGTAATCTTGAACGATTTCTCCCACTGCTTTCAGGGCCATTCCATAGGCATTCAGTTGGTAAGGATTCATGTAGTGGAGAGAAGTGGGCTGGGCAGGGTTGCCTGATGACAGAAAAAAATATTTCAAACATGACTGATCAGGCTAAAGATGTCATTTTTTTTTACATTTTTCTTGATGCCTATTTCAGAATGAAATACTTAAAATTATGTTTTCTGCCTACATCCATATTGTATCTAATAATTTCTTTTGGTTGGAGATTAACATAGAAATATTTATTATATTATATCAGACATGTATAAGGCTTTCCAAAGATATGCCAAAGCATATGCAGATTTTTTCAGAAATTATTCCTCATTGTCAATGCCACGGGCTACTCCTGAATCTCAGTTACAGAAGAAGTATTAAAGTACTTTTGTTAAACTGATTTTATAGTCATCTTTATCTAAAAAAAAAAAGCATGTGCCTTTAGCTTGAACCCTTATGTTTATAATTAGAGAACTATGAAGACTTCCCAAAGTTCTATTACAAATATAAATGGAATATTTTAGAAATATCTCAATTTAATCACTTAAAAAGGAAAGCATAGTGATTTTTAAATTCAAGCTAATTAAATATCTATATCTGAAAAATGATTCAGAGTTTCTAACTAGACATTAAACTAGGAGCCAGAGGCTCAGAGTTCAATCTTGCAATTTCCAAGACAACACCTATAAAATGTCTGCAATAAATCCTACCACAGTGTTAACTGGAAGGACAAAATGAGATTATGTATGTGGAAGTGATTAAAAATAATAAAGCACCATAGAAATGTAAGGTTTAACTGCTACTGTTATTACTGTCTGGGTCAGCCACAAGGTTCTGAAATTTCAATATACTTCTACTACGTAAGATGTTGCATTTGAGTAGAGATGAATTTGAGAGAGTAATATAAGTGCTACCACTCAAAACACATTGAGATTCACATTGAGTTGCCCTAATTACCAGCACAAAGGCTGCTTGAAAGTCCATATAGTTTCTTAAGTGAAAATGGAAAGTTAAATGGGACTTGTAATAGCATATAAAGCTCAATTCTACATTAAAACATTGCCTGAAGGAGGAAAGCCTCGGGGCACACAGTTCTTTTCTGATAAGAAAAAAAAAATAATAATAATAAGCACTTGAGATCCGGAGAGAAACAAAATTAAGAAGCGATCTCCCCTTGATTTATAATACATATAATTATACACAGAACATTTCTGGTCTAAAAATAATGCATTGCACAAATGCATTTATATTTACAAACGGTTACCGGCATTTAAGGGCTAGTTCCACATGACAAAATTTCTGAAAAAGTTATCTTCTGACCAAATGGCCTTAACATTCATTCCCCTCAATTTGGTTGAACTTTGGAAAGGTTTCTTCATAACTGTAGGCCCCTGACCTTCCTTTTCTTAGAGCATTTGCTTTAGAAAACTTGCATTTGTAAATTCTTTCTCTGCACCTTTGAGATGTAAATCTTCTACAACCCAGGGCTGTTTTTCTCCAGGACCCGGGAGCCTTCCATGAAATGTAATCATGGAGAAAGACAGTACTCCTGTCCCCTAGTCTCTTTGCGAAGGTAGGAGCCTAACTTTAATAAGTGCTAATTAGTAAACAGACCAATGTCCCCTCTAATGTCCCTCAGCATTTTCCATTAGATCACGGCAGTACTTAAAATCCCTCCCACCTTTTGTTTTGGAGGTGTTGGGTTCAATTTTTCCCTTGTATCGCAAAAGCCTTGACTTCTGTGGCAACAGTCCTGATTAAAATCTTCCTTGTCTGTTTAAATTACCTGGTGCAATTTTTCAATGACACTCTCTTCTAAAGTTAGAATTTTGCACTTGATCAAAAGCCCACTGGAGCCACAGGGGGGCAATATCATTACTTGACTAAGTGGTTATTTAACATAACTTTCAAATATAAGAATTGTTACCCAATGGCTGCAATATGGCAACAAAGTCCATTTTATTAAGAAAACTGGAACTTAAAATGGAGATACAAATATCATTCATACCGCAGCATGTCTAAACATCTTCACCCACCATGCATAGCAGGGCTGGATCCCATCCATGCAAATATGTTGCCTGTCTCTTTCTAGCATCTTCATCAGACCATCTCTTCACTGTATCACTAATGAGATCTTCCTTCCTGTCTCTACCTCTCAAGTAGCCACCCTGTCCTGGAAGTCGCTTTACTCCCCTCCAGCTTATGTTTTACTTGCACCAGACAGCCTTCCTTGCTTATTCCAGCCCTTATTGTCTTTCCTCTCCCACTTTTAGGACTCCTGTGCTCTGCACCACAAAATATGGCGATTAAAAATCTGCCACATTGACTGTCCATTCCTTGAATCTGGGACCACATTTGTGCCACCTCTGTATATGCACCAATGCATATGAACAATGAATTTGTGGTAAGTTGATAACATTGGGAGGCAATAATATCCATGATAATTATAATAGCATGGGATCTAACATGTATTAAACACCTTACTTCATTATCTTTCTTAACCTTTCAACAAACCTATGATGTAGGTACTTTTTTATTATACCCAATTTTCAGATTAAATGCTTTACGCCTAATCACACTGTAAAATTTGGTAAAACTAGAACGTAAATCTAGGCAATCTGATTCCATAGCCCTTATTCATAGCTAGAACTCTATACTCACGATTTTGTAATATTTTAAACACTGGATATCATCAAACTTATATCTGATTTTGTCTTAGACGTATATTATGCCTTTATTAAAAAATCACACGTGACTACACTTTTTAAAAAGCTTTATTGAGATATAATAAGATATAACTTACAATTTAACCATTTAAAATATACAAGTGATTTTTAATATACTCATAGATAAGTACAACCATCACTCCAGTTTTAGAACATTTTTATCACCTCAAAGGGAAACCCTGTACCTCTTCACTATCCCTCCCCTTATCACTCCATCCAGCCCAGCTCCAAACAATGATTAATCTTGCCATCTCTATTAATTTGCTTATTCTGGACATTACATATAAATAGATTCACATAGTATGTCGTCTTTTGTGACTAGCTTCTCTCACTCAGCATAATGATTTCACGGTTCATTTATGCCATAGCATGTATTGGTAATTCATATTTCATTCCTGTTTATTGCTGAATAGTATTCTCCTGTATGGATAGACTACATTTTAAAATCATTTGTAGGTAGCTATCCTGCTGTCCCAGCTTTGTTTTTTGAAAAAGACCATTCTCGCCCCGTTGAATTGTCTTGGTACCATTCTCAAATCAATTAAACTTAGACTCATGGGTTTATTTCTGGAAACTCCACTCTATTTCATGGCACTATATATCTATCTTTACACCAGCACCATGCTTTCTTGGTTACTGTTGCTTTGTAGCAAGTTTCAAAAATGGGAAGTAAGAGTCTTTCCTCTTTGTTCTCTCTTGTCAAGCCTGCTTTGGTTCTTCTAGGTCCACATGAAATTCTGGGGCATCCATTTATGCAAAACAGGCCTTTCAGGTTTTGAATGAGATTGCACTGAATCTGTTGATTGCTTTGAGAAATGTTGTCCTCGTAACAGTTGAACTTTCCAACCCATGAAAATGGCCTATCTTTCCACTTATTTCAGTCTTTAATTTCTTTCAAGAACTTTTTTCAGAATATCGTTTTTATAGTATAAAGTTTGCACTTTGTTATATTTATTTCTAAGTATTATATTCCTTTTAATACTACTGTAAATGGAATTTTCTTAATTTCATTTTCAGACTGTTAACTGGAAGTGTATAGAAAAAGACCTTATTTTTATATATTGGTATTTTATCCTTCAATCTTGCTAAGCTCATTTGTTAGTTTTAATAGATTTTTAGTGAATTCTTTGGGATTTTATATATATATATATATATATATATATATATATATATATATATATGATTATGTCATCTGCAAATAGAAATAGTTTTACTTCCTTCTTTTCAATCTGGGTATTTATTTCTTTTTCTTGACTAATTGCTATGACTACAACTTCCAGTACAATGTTGAATAGAAGTGGCAAAAGCAGACATCCTTGCCCTATTTCTCATTTTAGGGGGAATGCATTAAGCTATGTTAGGTATGGGTTTTTCATATTTTCCCTTCATCAGATTAGAAAGTCAACTTCTATTCCTAGTTTGTTAAGTGTTTTTATCCTGAAAATGTGTTGGACTTTGCAAAATGCTTTTTTTCTGCACCAATTGACAGGACCATGTGATTTTTACATTTTCTTCTATTGACATGGTAAGTTATTTGATTTTTGAATATTAAGCCAACGCTGCATTCCTGAGATAAATTTTACTTCCTCAGGGTGTATAATTTTCTTTTTATGTTGCTGGATTCAACTTGGTAGTGTTTAATTGAGGATTGTTATATCCATATCCATAAAACATATTGATCTTTAGTTATTCTTTTCTTTGTCTAGTTTTGGCATCAAGGTAATACTAACTTCATATGTTGAGTTGGGAGGTTTTCTCTCCTCTTATATTTTTCGGAGGAGTTTGTGAAGAATTTATATCAGTTCTTCTTTGGTAGAATTCACCAGTGAAGTTTATCTGGACCTGGACCCAGATAAACTTTGTGGATAATTTTTTTATTACGAATTCAATCTCTTATTATAGGTCTATTCAGATGGTATCTTTTTAAGTCAGTTTCAAGAGTTTGTGTCTTATTATTCAATAGATTTTTGCTCTTCTAGTTGTTATGCTAATATTCATCAGTGAACAAAAGCTAGTATTTTAAACCACTTAGACTTTAGGTTTTATTTCTGTATTTCATATTTTACTGAATAAAATACATGAATAAAAATAATTAACTTGAAGTCAAAGTGTTGGAGAATATACTTAACATGTAAACAAAGGTGAGTTAAATTAGATTTCGATCTACTCATCTCTGTTCTTAACTCTAGTATTAACAAGCCAAGATGTAGTTAGTAAAATGATTTTCTGGATATGAGTTTCCTCATTTGAATAAGAGGATGGGTTGGAGTAAACGATCTCTAAGGTTCTTCCTTACCTAAAAATTCTATTACTTTGTGAAATGTGACTCAAAGTGCAAGAAATGTGACGTAAAGAGAAAATAATGTGAGAGCCATAAGCACAATAAGTAATTTGGGGAAAAAACTGATAAATATAACTGACTGCAAAACCTGGTAAAAATTAAACAATGAGATTCATGTTCTCATGATACATAATAACTCAATTCAAATGATCTGTTTCATACAACGGTACTTCAAAATAAAATTTTAAAAAAAGTTCATTATCTTTTCTTTCTTGAAATGTTTGATAAACAAATTATGAATATCTATGCATGGGATATTCTATGATAATACCCCTCATTTAAATACAAATGTGTTAAAATGAGTAATTCTTAAAAATAGTCAAATAAAAATGAAGTGAGTTGCATAGAGTACATGATTTGAATTACATTTATGTATATTAATACACACAAAAGTACTAAAAGTGAAGATAATTCAACACACTTCAGCATTATAATTATGTATGAAGACAAAGGGAGGGTCGAAGAAATGGGGCCAAAATACACAATGGGCTTAACTAGATCTCAGATTTTCTTTTTAAAAATATCGGAAACAAAAATTATAGTAGTTCAATATTTAATAAATTTGAATGGGAGTGTTAGGCCTTTTTTTTTATATTTCTTCTAGTCATTTGTATACCTAATTATTTCATTATAGTAAAAAGAAAAGAAACATGACCTGAATTTTATATGACACACTTCAGAAGTAAATATAGGAATAAAATATCTAACCTCATGAAGATAAATCTTTACATTTCAATTAATTGCTGATATTTTGTACTAGTGATAGTCATAATACTCACCATTTGATGCTGTAAAATCAATAGCCACTGTGAAATTGATTTGCGTTCTAGAATATAAGTAAATAAGAATCATTAATAATTAATCTCATAGAAAAGAGTTTGATTTCCACTTGTGTTATCAAATTTTTTAACATCATTAAATTTCCTAAATGTTAGTATTAGCAGGGATATTCAGTAAACACTGGATAGCATCAGGACAGGCAGTTTTAGAAGGTAAAAATTGGGCAAGATATCTTTACAATCATACAATTGTAAAATAAGAAACAAAGTGTCAGGAATGAAAATAGCTCCTATTTGGGAACACAATAACTAAGTGAGGGGCTCATAATAAAGAAGTCAGTCAAACTGCAAATAATGATTTGCCAGTCTCCAATGTCAGCATTTATTATCAATTTGCTTTTAAAACCATTCTGTAGTCATTGTTGAATCATTATACCCTTAGAAGTGTGGCAGAGCTAAAATCATCTCTAATCATATCATTCCTTAAACTAACTCTTTTCACAACACTGAACACACAGGATTTTCTCCTGCTTTCTTCAGAAATGAAGTATTTCAGATACTAATCTATCCCTCAGTACTCAGAACATTCCTGTGTGTGTGAATTTATAGACATAGATAAATATTTATATAGCTGATGTTGGTTTTATATAATATAAATTTTCAGCACATGGTAGTTACCCAAAATTATTTTACTGGGTTAGTTCTTTTATCTTCTTTTTTATTTTCTAATAGAAACCAAAGAGGTGGTATTTGCATAAAATATTCACTCCTTTGGATACATTTCCAACTCCTATATGTAATTTTACCTCTTTCTTACAAAAGAAAGCAAAAAAACAAAAATAAACAACAATGATATTACTGGGATAACCTGCAATCATATCTAATTTTAAAAAAATTTAAAAAGTAAGTCATTTGAAAACATGAGTACTATAAATCACCTTATTTTTAGAAACATTACTTTTGGCACATTGCACAACTTATTTCACACTTTAAAGTTTGGAACTGCTGTTTAAATGGTGTTGTTGATGATGATGATGACGATGATGGGTACTACAGCATAGGATTCCTTATAGTTCTCTTAGTATAAATTATAGTAATATTTCCTTCTTTTTCTAAAAATTCAGTTTTAAAATTCCTAAATACTACTCAGGTATTGAAACAAATTCACACATTTTTTTTTGCTAAGGAATGAACAACCTTTTGGGCTTTACATTTAATAAAAACTAATATAGATTCTCTTTATAGCTATAAGGCAGTTTTTTTCCTCACAGGAGAAATTAGGTTTATAGGCTAAGAATATAGGCTAATTTGGAGCATACCACTAACCAGTATGAACCAGAAGGAGTTAAAAACTTTTAGAAAAAGAATATAATGAGACATTTGGGAGAACACTTTGAAATAATAAGTCCCTTTGAGGAATTGAAAAGAACAGTCACCAACAGCACATTGCTTCGTCATTCTACTGCTAGGGAAAGAAGTGACTGGAATACAGGGTGGTAAGATGTATCAGAAAGGGTACAGCTTTTGAGTCTGAAAAAACAGGGTTTAAATTACAGCAACTCAGTTGCTGACATTAGCCAAGTTTCAAAATTCTCAGAGGTCAGGTGCCTGGCACACAACAATAACAAGAACTAACAGAGAAACTAAATGAAACATGATATCTCTCTATATTTATATATGTGTATATATGTAACGCATTATATATATATATTATGTATAAGCATATAAAACGTGCTTTTACATAGCTTTTATCAACTAACTTCGTAATTTTTTAAAGATACTGTTATTCTCCTTTTATAGACAATGAAAACTATGCTCACAAAACTTAGTAACTTTTGACATGAGTAATAAATGCCAGTATTGAAATTTGAATTCACAAACCTCAAAGACCATATTCATAAACACCATACTACTCTATTTCTACAATTAAGTATTTGTAAACTGCTTGACTATAATAACATAATAAAAGATAGTAATTATTATGTCACAAACATAAAAATGATACTATGCAAATATCCTCAATGATAAGAATGTCAGGGCACATTCTTCTGCTTGGGCAAATAAGCCGTTATATCAAGTATGTTGTTAAATATATAAATCACAAAATTATCAGCACAAATTCCTTTTTATGTAACTTTTTCCAAATGACACCTCTTTAGAAATGAAAACTCTGAGCTGCAAGAACATATGTTTTAGCACATTATAGAGGTCAATTTAGGAGTTGAGTCTTCGGTTTGATCTCCGTCAGGTTGTAGGAATAGATACCTTGTCTTGATTCAACTGTCTCTTGCAACAGGGTCTGCAAAATGCTTTGCCAATATTGGAACCTCACTGTATTTACTGGGTGAATGAATGCATTCAACTTATGATTGCTTCTAATATGTTGTCCAGGACAGCCCAAGATGGGTAGCATAACCACCAACTTCTTAGAAGCATTAGTTGCAGGTAAACAATTTCACTAATCAGGAGATACAATGGTCCTTTCAAAGCCAAAGTTCTGCCTAGCAAAACTATAAGGAAAAGGCATGGCTACCAACTAAAGAACTATACTGTACATAAGAATAAAAAAGAGGAGGGGCGCCTGGGTGGCTCAGTCGTTAAGCATCTGCCTTCAGCTCAGGTCATGATCCCAGGGTCCTGGGATTGAGCCCCGCATCGGGCTCCCTGCTACGCGGGAAGCCTGCTTCTCCCTCTCCTCTCCCACTCCCCCTGCTTGTGTTCCTGCTCTCGCTGTCTTTCTCTCTGAGTCAAATAAATAAAATCTTTAAAAAAAATAAAAAAGAGGAGATATATATTATTAAACTGCCTTATTGAAACCTCTAGCTAACAAAATGTCTAGCTAGCTAAATAAGCTAAATTAGATACCAAAAAATAATGAAGTGTTAAAAAGAAAAGAAAATTTTAAAAAAGGAAGAAAAGAAGGAAGGAAAAAAGAAAGGGGGAGCCTCTTACCACACCATTGGGGTTTTCCATTTAAAAAATTACAATTCAACATTTATAGAGTATCTTCTGATTGCCAGGCACTGGGTTAAGAAAATAGGAGCCCACCAAAACGATCCTTGAACCTCTAGGAGCTTACAATTCCAGCTTTCTACTATTAAAAGCAATGACAAAAAACAGTACAGTGGTTTATCACTGAATTCACAATCAATAGTGTAACTTAAAACTCAACTGTGCATTTACTGTGGGTAACAGCTTATTCATTCCCATGATTCCCAAGTTTCCATTCATATTATAATGTATACTTGCTATACCAAGTGTCACATTCTACGTTATTTTGAAAATATTAACAAGTAAGTTTTGTTGTTGTTGTTGTTGTTGTTGTTTTTTAGAGAGAGAGTGCACCTGTGCACAAGCAGGGGCAGGAGTGGGGTGGGGCAGAGAATCTTAAGCAGGCTCCACACCCAGTGCAGAACCCCACATAGGGCTGATCTCACAACCCTGAGATCACGACCTGAGCTGAAATCGAGAGTCAGTGTTTAACCAACTGAGCCATCTAGGCACCCCACTAATAAAAATTTTAAAGAAAGTTGCTAGCAATACTATAACTTTAGGCTATTAAGACAGATTTCTTGTAGACTTTGATAAATGATTTGTGTCATAAAAGTAAACCAAACAAAACATCTTCATCGGTAATCCTATTACCCTTTTTCATTCTTCAATATTGCATGAAGGCTAATGTTAGAAAAAAAAAATCAATCATACATCAAAGTAAAAAATCTGAATTCACACAAGATGACTCCTGGCAGAATATTCATAAAATGATCACATATAAATCCTTGAAACATTCTGCTTAGAAAGTGTTACTTTAGTTGTCATTTTGCATTTTAGAAGCAGACAAGAAGGAGCAGGATTTCAAGAAACCTAGACAGGAGTAGTATACTCTAGAGTATAAAAAAGGGATGCCTGCCAAATTTCATGAGTTAGTAGTAACATCTCATAAGACTTCCTGACGCATATGTCCTAGTACTGCTAAAATACATACTTGAAAAATGTCCTTTTTTTACTCTGCCACCTTTCCAAAAGCTGTAAATGACAAATCAGATGTGAAGATGGAAGATTTAGCCAGCACAGCAAAGATCCATAGAAAACAAGTTTATATGTGTACGTCAGAGAATACTACACATCCGCCTGTGTATCAGCGCGCGCACGCGCGCGCGCACACACACACACACACACACACGCACAGTAATCCCATCTTAGACAACTTTTCTGTGGTTGTCATTACGTATTATTGAGAACTAACAACTGTGATGGGGGTGTGCAGAAGGACTGTTTTACTTTCTTCCCAATTTCAAATTCCGTTCAGCTGCACAAACTGAACAGTATCAGTATGAAAGATGAACTGGCAGCCATCCTTCTTTAAATTTATCTTGACAAACTTAGGTTCAGATCCACTGGCTGTTGGAATTTAGAACCTCTAAATGAAACTGAGATGCCCACTTAGCTCTAAGATTCCTCTTATTCTTGCCACACTGGCGGCACCAAGACTACGCTTCTTCCTCTATATACTGACATGCATTCTTGTTCTCACTTTGGTTCTGGAATCTACCCTGAATCCCTGGTTCACTTGCCGCAGGAACCATTATCCAGCCCAATCCTTCCTACCCCTAGATCACCATGGGCTAAATCTTACCCCCTTTCGTTTCTTACCTTTTCTCTTTTTCTTAAAGGTAGTTCACCTATCTAAATGACAATAAAGACAATTGCCTGATCCAAATTTCACTGCATCTTCAAAATTCCTGCTTCCCATGCTCATAAACTACTCACAGGTTTAACTGCCCTCAGCAAGTAAGATCTAGAATGACGGCAAGCTTTGATATACACAAATGCAAATTCAAATATAAACACTTTCACCTACTTGCAACATATTCTTGGGAAAGCTATTCAACCTCCCTGCAGCTCCTTTATAGTAAGTTTAGGATAATAAAACCTTCCTTGGATTGTTGTTTTGAGGACAAGCACCTGTCCTTTAGTAGGCACTCAATGAGCAGTTGTTATGCTTGTTATCATCATTATTGATGCTACCTAGCTTTTTGGGATCTGAGTTAGCATACTTCTTTGAAAACTGGAGTGCATCGCGCTTCTCAAATTTCTGGACCTGCCAGAATTTCAGGTTATTTCTGAGAACCTGACCCTCCCATGTCAGATTTCCTTCCCTTCACACCAGCTGCTAAAGGTCTCAACCTGCCCAACCCAAAACTGTAGCACAAATGATCTAGCCTTGTTAGGAGGTGTTATCTGGATACTTCCTCAAACAAATTCCCTTGGAATGAAGTAATTGTAAGCTTTGACCCCTGCCTTGTTTTCTTTTCTATCCTTCCAAACAGTCTGGATTTCTGATGGCTCAGTGAAATGTCAGAAGTCAGAGTAAAAAAATAATGAGACCAACGATGTGGTTCTTCAACTATTTACACTAATATTCTTGGTCCTTACTAAATCTAGTTTTCATCAATTACCAAACCTTTGTGCTTTCTCTGGACTTTGAAGACTGAGTTCAGTATCTTTTTTTTTTTTTTTTTAACACAGTAAGAGTGTTCCAAAGTTCAACTTCACAAGGCCTTGTAGTTCAAGAGCTTCTTATCAAGAAAGGTATGCAAAGTGACCAACTTTTTTCAAATCACTGGTTTAGAAAATATCTTACAAGTGACATAATCAAAATAAACAAAACATCACCCAAACAAAAAAATGCAAGCACTATCCAACAGTCCCACTTAAAGTGAGGTAGATGCTGACGAGGTAATCATCCCTAGTAGAAAGATTTTGGAACTTCTGAATCATAGATTGGAGTTGGAAACCTTGGCAAAATTTCCAAGTCTCTAAGCCCTAGTTTTCTCAAATGATAAACAGGTAACTGCTACACTGACGAAGTCCTCTAATCAATAAAAATAAAACCCTGAAGTACCTGCTCATTAACAAATATTCTACATGTTGGAGGACAAATTTCCTGAGCAATCCATGTCATCCTTTCCTTGCTCAAATTAATCCTTTCCTCTGTTGGGTCAGAAAAGACAGTTCTCTCTTAACATGAACACATACTTCTCTTTCATTAATTCTTCCCATAGTGTTGGTCAGTGGCATATCAAGGATGGGGTAATAAACTCCCAACCAGTGTAGGCAGTAAGAAGTGCGTTGTCTCTAGATGACTTAAAACCAATAATGCAATCTTCTAATACTCAGTCTACATTTTATTATAACCATAAACCAGCAATTCTAAGCGATATAAGTGATAAAATGCTCCTGCTCTACTACAACCTGCCCACCAGGTCTAAGCGCCCACTGAAACTATTTTAGAGATAGTGTGGCTGGAAATGCACACTCTGATCATAAAACATAACTAAGAAACTGCCTGATACAAAACAGATTGTCAATATTTGGGCTAAATTAGTGCTAGTTCTGATGATGAAGCCTACATGCAGTTTTCTTGGACTCTGAAATAAATGGCTCTGAAGAAAATCATCTGAAAAATAACATCAGCTGTCAATGAAACCACACTTAAAAAGACGCCACTGGACATGTCTAGCCTTTTCAAGCATGCATTTAAACATGCATAAAAATTAGTATCATGCATTAACCAAAACAAAGTTTGAGTCTTCATATTTGTAAAAGTTTCCTTTCTAAATCTTAGTTTAGTTTAGTTCATATATAATACTCTATGTGAATGTATTTATAGAAGGCAGAATGGCTTTGTTTTTTTATTAGATTTAGCCCCATTCAGCACTGCAGGGTTTAGCTCTCCACTGATTTGATGAATGCCGAACACTTGGGTGCCACAACAAGAAACACCATAAAAAATCTTAGACATGTATATTCAGTTTTCAAATAAGAAATTGGGTTAGAAGAAAAACAAACCCCTCACAATATTGCATGTCCTGGCAAGATGTGCTTCCTGAGGCAACCTATACAACACAAAGCTGCCAATTTTATAAAAGTAAGGGAAACATTTGACAACATCATCACACTTGCTTCAAGTATTTTTAAGGGAAAGAAATCCTTATGGAGCTTGTTAATAACAGGACTTAACTGATATTCAACTTACCCTTAAAATAAGCAGTATCAAGAAGCCTACTTTATCCTTTAAAATTAGCTTAGGATAGGTAGGTACCTCCCTCTTCCCCCCCCAAGACTTCTTACTTCAAAAGTGGAATTAAACTTTTTATCTCTTAATTTCAGACAAGTTGTAGAATCAGGGTCAAGGGTTTGGGTTGAGACTGGAATGGAAGGAATGTCTTGGCATCCCTCCATAGAGAAGTGAACTATAAAAAAATTAACATTTATTGACTTCGTAAAGTTGAATATATCTTTTTTTCTCTCCAAGTCTCTGATAACTAGGACAATTACCACCAACAATATTATGAAGACCAAATGAGATAAGACACATTGGAACTTTAAACAAATTCAAATTATTCAGAAAAATGGTAGCTAGCATTTATTGAGTGTTAACTCATTTAATCCACATAGCCATTCCATGGGATAGGCACTATTTTATTCCTATTTCATATAAAGGGAAACAGGTTATGATAAGAAGAGGCAGATCTAAGATTTGAACTAGGCAGCTCATGCCAGAACCTAAATTCTTGGTCACTACTATGCACTGCCTCAGTTATCAGCAACTGCATCTTTGCAATTACTTGACTCTGGCCAAATATTTACCTATTAATTTCCCAGAACTTGCCCAGTGAGCATCTTGCCTATTACCCTCTCTCTTGTGGTCCCTTTCTGCTAAGATGTGAGGGAAATAAACAGTCCTGTGCTGCTGCTGCTTTTTTTTTTTCCTAAGATTTTATTCATTTACTTGAGAGAGGAAGTGAGAGAGAGAGAGCAAGAGAGCGAGCGTGCGCCCATGAGTGGGGGGGAGGGGCAGAGGCAGAGGGAGAAGCAGACTCCCCGCTGAGCAGGGAGCCTGCAGCTGGGTTCAATCCCAGGACCCTGGGACTGTGACCTGAACGGAAGGCAGACGCTTAACTGACTGAGCCACCCAGGCGCCCCCAGTTTCATGCTTCTAATCTTGATCTTGTCTTTCCTCCAAGTCACTACAAACCCAGAGATGAGTTAAATGGAGGTAACTTCTGGCAGAGGCAACATAAAAACATTTTTTCCTTATCCCAGAAAGCGTGGTTCATCTGTTTTATTTGGTGATTGTGGTATGCATTGTGGAAAGAGGAATGTCACAAGATGATAAATTCTCAGAGAGACAGAAGGGTATATCACCTAATTCAATGAATTGTCACACTCTGTTTAAAAGTCCTATTTGTTACAATGTTTCATTATGCTAAGAGATTCGGGGGAAAGGGTGGTAACTCAGGTTTAAAATGGCTTTCTCATCAGTCTGGATTTATTCAGTGGCTACTTGGCATTCAGCTCTATAAAAATATTTTAAAATTGCCAGTCTTTTTGAGAAGACAAGTCATATAACATAAGGGACAGATTAAAATAACACCAACGAAACTAGCAAACCACTCAATATAAGTGGTAGGGACTTCTGTAACTCATTGGAATCAGTTGCATGAGAGTTCAGGCTTTCTTCAGAGGAAGAAAAGGGCAGTCTGTAGTCCTGCAAGTTTCTAATACATTTAATAGTCTGATAAAAAGCATGGACTAGGGTTCCATGTTGACGTGAAATTCTGGTAACTTAGAGGGACTCAGTACGCAGAATTTGTGATGTTTCCCCCTTCATCTGCCAGTCAAAGAGGTGGGTAAAACTTTATAGATATTTGTTCTTGGACATGTTGGTGGTGGAGTGAAGAGTTTCATGAAGACTTAAGATACATGGAGGGCTTAACCAAACTGATATTTATGATTCTGCCCTGAGATACTTATAGTGTATCTGTATAGTGTATAGAGCCATTGGAAATGTAGAAACATATATTTTACAGATCTGTAGAAGTGAGTAAACCCATTTTACAGATAATAATAATTATAATAATGATAATGTTACTCTAAAGCAGAATCTTAGATTTCAGAACAGTCTGTGACTTTGTATGAATCTGACATTGTCCTTATTAAGAGTTATTAGGTATTCAAGGCCATAGATTAAAGATTACTTAGTAAATATCTTTAGTTCCCAATTATATCAGATTTTTAATATTCAAAATTATTTCTTTTTTTTTTAAAGATTTTATCCATTTATTTGAGAAAGAGAATGAGAGATAGAGAGCACAAGAGGGAAGAGGGTCAGAGGGAGAAGCAGACTCCCTGCTGAGCAGGGAGCCCGATGCAGGACTCGATCCTGGAACTCCAGGATCATGACCTGAGCCGACGGCAGTCGCTCAACCAACTGAGCCACCCAGGCGCCCTATTCAAATTATTTCTTAATAAGCAAACAGAAATAACATAATCCCTGGGATAAATGCACAGAGTATAATTTTAAAAAATGACCCCAGGGTCAACAATCCAGAGGGGACAATCAGTTTTTATTACTATACTTTAAGACATCCTTTGTAGATATTATTCTTCTATTTAGAAAATAAAGTTCTTTATGACTTCAAGTCAAAAAATATATCTTATGCTCCAGGAAAAGCACGGTACTGCTTAACCAAAAAAAAGTCCTAAAAATTAGATTTTTATTTCAGAGAATATTTGCATAAAAATTGGAGCTTGGCTGATTTAGAATGCCTCTGTCTCATCTGCTCACTGTATACCTGAATTCTTAAACCTGATGATTGCAGCCAAACAGAGTGTTTTAGCAACCGAGACTGTGAATGAAAAGTAACAAGCTAACAATATGGTTTCACAAACAATCAGGGTTATATTTTCATGTAAATATCTACATCAATAACAACTAAAGTAATGGAAGCCTAGAATATCCAAAACTAGAAATTAGGTCTATAATGTTCCTTTGAATGGGGAGATATTAAAGGACTATGAAAACAATTTTGTTTGGTATTTAAATGTGTTCATTCTTAACTCTGCATAATTTCTACTTGGATTCATGAGAAAACAAATAACATTTTTATAATTTTCTATTGAACTATTTTTTTGTGAGCTGAAACAAGAAGAGAGATGAAATTTTAAAGGCAATTCAAGAATTTCTTTCTAAGAGTTTAATCACAAGCTGTTAGTCCTACATATTCTACAACAGTCACCTGTTTGCCCCCTTTCTCTTTTCTCATGCTCCCACACATCCGAGTGTAAGGGAAATTGTTTTACAAAATTAATGCAGAGCACAAAATGAATTCAGGAAAATCTCAACTAACTTTCTTTTGGAAAGCCCAGAGCTAGCCCAAAGTATCAATTGCTACTCATATTTTATATGTTGATTTTTTTACCTTTTTTGAAGACCTCTACCTAAGTCAGCTCAGGTTCAGCATGATCATAAATTAACAATAGTTTCTCCTAGATTAGAAAGGATATGGTGAATAGGTCCCTGAATTGATGCCATCCAGATTAGCAACAATGATGCTAACCCAAGTTAGCAACAAAACAATCCACAAAAATTGGTAACAAATACTGATTATTTTAGTATCTTAAGTTAAAAGTGAGTAGTTACTACAATATGTTATAAAAACAAAGTGGAATTGAACACCTTGCTCCAATCACTTCCAAAATATCATACTTATTTGGAAATATGGTAGAGCATTCTCTTCAAAAAAAGCTAACCTTGATAATCCCACAAATCTTCAAATGTACAAATATGACCTCCCAAATACTACTTTGGGGTTGCTTGGTTGATGGCAGCCCAAAGTGTCAGCTTATTTCATTGATCTTCTCCAACGTAATCACAGGACAAAAGGCAAGAACTGATGGCTAAATTAAGAGTCTCATTAGATGTGTGCTGAAGAGGAGGTCTAGCAAAGGCCAAGATGTGAATATTGGGGAAGTTTAGCTGATATGCTGACCACACTATAAGGATGTAGCTGCCAGCTACCTTTCGTCTTCTGTCCTCAGTTAAAAATACTCAATTCTTTTAGGTGGAACTAGGGGAAGAAGGAGCAGAAGAAAAGCAAAAAAAAAAAAAAAAGTTTCTGAAACCTAGGTTTCCAAAGATATGAGCTTTTACCAAAGATCACAATAGCTAATAAACAGGTTTCACAGATAAAAACTGACAGTGACTTATACCATTTATTAAATTAGCAAAAGTATAAAAGGAGTGGCACTGTTTAACAAGGTAAGGATATAGTAAACTTTGATATACAAATGAAAGTGTTAGAGGAGTGTAAATTATTATTATTACTACCCTCTCAGCAACACAACTTAGAGATATCTAACAAATTATAAAATACACATACCATTTCATCCAACATTATTTCTAGGAAATGACCCTGTAGACATGCTTAATGACATGCTGAGAAAGTATGCACCAGGGTTTTACCATTGCAGCCTTGTTTATAATAGGAATATAAAATGGATGCAACTAAAGTATATCTCACAGAAAATTTTTAACTAAATTATGTACATCCAAACAATGGAAAACTGTTAAAATAAAGTAGACACATAAGTAATGATACAGAAATATATATACACAATATATTTAATGAGCAAAATATACGTTATACAACATTATGCAGTGTGATCCCAATGTTACAAAAAAAATTGTGTGTTTCAGAACAAACAAACATGTAACTATGATTATCTCTAGGAGGTGTGATTACAAAGGTCGTAGCTTCATAAATTATGTTCACTTTGCCTAACTCTTCTTTTTACCATTTCACATTTTATGTTTATAATGTGAAACACAAATAAAGATTTTTATGTTTAAAATGTGGGAGACCTAACACTTCTTTCTCCCAAATGTGAATATAAAACACTAATAAAATAAGATAAAAGAAAAGTATTTTATTATTTTTGAAAAAAAATGAAGAATATGAAATATAACCAAGGTGTTTAACAGTTTTCAGAATTTTTTAAATTGTAAGAGACCAGGAATTCACAAGAGTCAGTAGCCATTTATTGAAACTGTACATAATGAATTGCCAATTATTACAATTAATTCTAATCTGAAATGAGTGCAGCTCATTATATTCTATTTTGCTATTATTCAGAAATTTTGTATAATTATGTGTCTGCTTTTTATATGATTTTCCATCACTACAGTGCCTTTATCTACTTGGAGGTTGAGATTTTTTAATAGCAAGGGCAGAAAGCCCAAAATGTTACAATGTCTAAACAGATGAAAAAAAAAAAAAACTGATAGAAAATCTATCAAGAAAAATAAAAATAATATACTGAAATATCTGGACTAGATGTTTGTAGCTACGCTTCCACCTTGGTTTTCATATTGATGTTCTTCTTTCAAATTGCTATAACGTTATTTTTATACCAACAGAGATTTTTAAGAAAGATAGAACATGAAAATCTACTCTTCATTTCTTTAATCAGAACCCAAGTATCCTATGAAGTAAATATTCTGATCAATCTCTGTAACTCACAGTTAATTAAAGTTTAAATCTTCATAAATATCTAATAATAAAATTCTTAGATACTCTGCATGCCAAGGCATCACTTTCCGTTAGGCTATGTAAATTACTGTATTTTTTTTAAACTGTATTTTTGACTGGCAGCAATTAGATGGTAAATATTAGATATATAAAGACTAGAAGTTAATTAAATGAGCTTCTTTTTAATTAGTTTTGGGAAAAGAGAAAATTGTCAATGAAAATATTACTCATGATAGAAAGAAGGAGGAGAAAGTGGGTGAGCATAAAGGGAAAGAGGCCAATGGAGAGATGGGTAAAGTTAATTCCCATGAGGCATTTAGCTCAGGGCCTGACACATAAGTGGTCAGAAGATGTTAACTACAATTATGTGCAAATTACACTGTATAGTAAGTTGATAGGTTAGAGTAAGCCTTTTGTAAGAATACAAACAATAACTTCAGAATGCTGAAAAATAAGTATCATTAAGGCCATGAAAGAGTTGGAAAATCTAGTTGAATGACATAATTTTTCAGGTACACTGTAGAACTAGAGACTCATGTGAACTACAGGAAACTGAAATTTAGATATATCAACTTATTTGCCTGCCATTATACAGCATGAGGAGTGTCATGATAAAGCCACCTCACAATATCATTAATAAAAATCAGAATTGAAATTCTTTGCTCAATTGCTTAACAAATCTTTAAGAGCAAAGACACATAAATACACATACAGAATAGAATAATTATTTTGTCTGTCAATCTGCATGTCATTATCAAAAGAAACAGTATATTAATAACTCTGTATTATACAAAGTACAAATAATAGGTAAATGTGTAATTGCTTTATATTTAAAAGATGATACATTTATTATAAACACCTTCATATAAAGATAATGTATTATAGGTAAATGATACTTTTATGTTCTGTTCAGATAATATGTTCATATAGAAATTAATATTAAGTCCAGTTAGATTATGTAGTAAAATAAAAAATGGGTTCTTATTAAAGTCTCAGGAAGACAGGATTAGACAAAGTATACCGCATAGCTTGGGGCTCCATTTATATACAGACTTCTGACAGAAAAATGTCACTAGTATTTCTTCCAGCATAGGGAGTACTGTAAGTAGGAAGTGTGTAAGATAAAAAAAAAAAAAATCTTGGGAGGTTGTAAGCAGCAGAAAAATATGGAAGTATGATACAGTCAAGACCATCTTTACTCTAGATATTGTAGAAAACCCATTTGGTCTAATTAGCCCAAGAATCCTTAAAAGGAGAATGTGTACAACCAACAAAAGTGATTTATTGGTAACAGATTCTGAAAATGTCCTTTACTAATAAACTCAAATCAAAATATTACTAGATTTGCGGGGCACCTGTTAAGTGTCCAACTCTTGATTTTGGCTCAGGTCATGATCTCTGGGTTGTGAGATCAAGGCCCCCTTCAGGCTCTGCACTGGGCATGGAGCCTGCTTAGGATTCTCTCTCTCCCTTGGCCTCTCCCCTGTCTTTCTCTGAAAAAGAAAATTACTAGATTTGCACTGTTAACAAAACATACAGGGTACTTCTTTCATACACACACGTTTCATATGCTCATGAAGTAAAACAAAAAACAAACAAAAACCAAAAGGAAACTTTAGCATTTTAAAACTTCAAATAATTGGTCTACGGCCATACCACCCTGAATGCGTCCAATCTCGTCTGATCTCGGAAGCTAAGCAGGGTCAGGTCTGGTTGGTACTTGGATGGGAAAACTTCAAATAATTATTTCAATACAAATTATAGCAAGATGTATCAAGCCCTTTTTTTAAAGATTTTTTTTAAAATTTTATTTTATTTTATTGTGTTATGTTAGTCACCATACATTATATCATTACTTTTTGAGGTAGTGTTCCATGATTCACTGTTTTCGTATAACAGCCAGTCTCCATGCAGTACGTGCCCTCCTTAATACCCATCACCGGGCTAACCCATCCCCCCACCCCCGCCCCTCTAAAACCCTCAGTTTGTTTCTCAGAGTCTACAGTTTCTCATGGTTCATCTCCCCCTCCGGATCCCCCCCCCCTTCATTTTTCCCTTTAAGATTTCATTTATTTATTTGACAGAGACAGAGATAGTGAGAGCAGGAACACAAGCAGGGGGAGTGGGAGAGGGAGAAGCAGGCTTCCCGCCCAGCAGGGAGCCCGATGTGGGACTCCTGAGCCAAAGGCAGATGCTTAACGAATGAGCCACCCGGGCACCCTCAAACCCTTTTTTTAATCTTATAAAGAGAATGTTAAGGAATGTCCATTGTTTTACCATCTTTCTTTATCAACTATTATCTACATCTCTTAAGGTGTTCACTTATATAAGAATCTATTTTTTATGACAAACTCAACTTTCTATTTTCCCATCTTCTAAAGATAAAAATATGCACAGACATTGGCAATGAGGAAAAAAAAGGGGTCAGGGAGGGGTTTACAACTCTGACTCCATCTTGCAACTGCCACCATTTTGTGGAGTTCCTGGAAGAGCAGCTACTTCCTGGACTCATGATAAATGTCTTGAGGTTTAGATACCTGGGAAGTTACATTCCCTGTCCTACAATATTAAGCAAAAGAGGTCAGCTAATCACCGAGCAATCAATATTAACTGAAATTTCTCCATCACTGCAGTTTTAAGTTCTAAAAACACCACCTTGCCTTGTCTTTTTCAGACAGGAACAATGAGTTGGGCTGTCCTTCCCAATTTGCAAACATAAATAAAGATCTGTCTCCCTTTTCCTTGCTCATAGTCTCACTTCTGAAGTTCTTCTTTAACAATTGTCAATGAGAATGGGATGTGGACCTTCTAGGTACCCCCTGTGAACCTCTGGACCTGCCAAAGCATGCACCAAAGCCCCTTGTTGCCGCTCGTCCTGTGGCTTCTATAATCCCAGGAAGTGACTAAAGTGTAGTCCTCTCACATCTCCAACCTCCCCCTTGGAAGAGGTCAGGAGACTTTTCTTTCAGGAGGAGATTTCCTCACTTCAGAACTGGTAGCAATTCAGGGCGGGATTCTTCCAATACAGAATGCGTACCAATCTCTCAGAAAGAGCTTTTGCTGATCCACAGTCATCTAGCACCCCAGCTGGTTTTATGTATAAAATCCATGGCCCAGGGAGCTGTATGTTTTTCTCAACCTGGGTTCAAATTACTAACGAAGATTTAAAACTTTACTTGCCCCACTGGGCACCTTTGATACCCCTAAATTGTTGTATTTAAGAGCAGAATTGTAGAGGCAAAGCTATCCTACTTCACAAAATCAATAGAAAGCTTATTTTAATTGGTACTTAGAAGCCTCTAAGAGAACCAATGCCTTAATCATAACCTCCGTAAAAGAAAAAAAAATGAAAAAATTGAAGAAAGATTGAAACAGAACAATCTAACACCAAATCAAAAATTACTCTGTCCCTATCTTCCATTTCCAATTCCCTGTCCCCTACCACACGGCTTCCGCCCCCTCCATTGTATCCAGATCTTTCCAAACTTCCTTTTTGCTCCTCTGAAACGTCCCCACTTCTCCCCACCCTCCACCATCAACCCTCCCCAAACCAACATCATAGTACCTTTCAAAGTTGAAATTACTGGCCCTAATCCCGATAATCAGATCTTTCTTTCACCCCCTGGTCCAAAAGAGAACTTCTAAATCTTTCAAGAGACTTTCCTAACCCCCTCTAAAATTCAGAAGAGTTTACCTGACAACTAACACTGACTCTCACTGCCTATAATCCAGGCCCTTCTGACCTTTACCAACTGTGTGCATGCTTGTTGGACCTATACAGGCCCAAGAATGGATGAATAAAGCTGGATGGGAAGATTCCCTATGGGATTTTAAACTTCCTTATAATGGGGCCCTAGAAAAAACTTCTAAAATATCTGCAAATTTAATCAAAGTGATTCCCCATACATGGCCACTTCAAATAAATTGGAAGGCAATACAAAAGAGTACTCAAAAAAAAAAAAAAAAAAAAGGAAGAACCTGTTTTAGAGCTTTTTGATAAATTCCAAAAATTCTTTGTCCAAAATTCTGGAATCTCTAGATTGGATGAAAGAACAGCCAAATTGTGTACTTCAGTATTTCTAGAGGGCCTCCTTGATTCAATCTCAACTCTGGTCAAACAACATGACCCCAACTGACAGACCAAAAGGGCCTTATGCTCTTGACACCATGGCTAAAGATTGGCAAAATCTGTTGAAGAAGAACTGAAAGAAGACCAGATAGATTTTTGAGCTGTCAAAAACAAATGACTAAGTTCATGGCTTTACAAAAAGCAAACCCCAAATCCATGTCACAAGTTAAAACATCCAGCTCAACTTGATAAAACCTGTTTCTTTTGCAAAAAACCTAGACATTTCAAACAGGACTGCCTGAAATATGAAAGGTGGCTCCCAAATCATCCACAAATCTCAAACACAATTCCCTTATCAGATTAGGGATGCTCTGAGGACAAAAAGGAGATTTTCCCTTTCTCCGAGCAAACACCGCAAGAGAAATTCCTGTAACAATTCAAAAATGAGGACCGTTTCATTCTTATAGACACTGCAACAACTTATTCAGTCCTCCGCCCCTTTCTGTTTTTTAATCTCCTGCCTTGGAATAGAAATCAGGGTTACTAAATCAGCCACGAGAAAGAAAAAGAAAAAGAAAAAGAAAAAGAGAAAGAGAAAGAAAAAGCAATGCTATCAGATCTGCCTTCTCAATCTTCAGAATTCCTCATTCTACCTATCTGCCCAAATTCCAATCAGTCCACTGCCCTCCCATTCCTAAATGTACTCCCTGATCCATTATGGGTAACTTCCTCTACCAAGAGAGGACACATATTCTCAACTTCCCCAATAACTGTTCAAATTGCTCCACCAAAGCCCTTATTCAATATTTATTAAGCAGTATCCTTCAAGCCCTATGGCCATTAAAGGAATAACTCCTCTTATTCAAGATTTTCTCAACTAAGGATTGATCATCCCCATTACAAAACCTCGCAATACCCCCATTTTGCCAATTAAAAAGCCCGTAATAGAGGATGGCATTTCGTTCGAGACCTTAGGGCAATTAACACTATATTCATACCCCATCACCCTACATCCTGACCCCACATCCTTCAACTACTTTTTCTGTCAGGGACCTATACAGTGCCTTATGCAGCATCCCCTTTGACACCCAAAGTCAATTCTTTTTGCTTTTACAAGGAACAATCAACAATACACTTGGACAGCCCTACCTCCGAGATATACCAAAAGCCCTATTTCTCTCAAACCCTCCATGCTGACGTTAAAGATTTCAATTTCCCTGGGAAATCTATATTATTACAATATATAAACAATTTTTATATTCCCCTATATTTCCCTACCCTAAAGGCCTCTCACATTGACCCTTTTCTCCAACAATTAGCCAACAAAGGATACAAAATATCTAAAGATAAATTACGATTCTGTTCTGCCTCTATCAAATTCTTAGGCCATCTTTTAACACCAGATGGGCTAAAAATAGAACCAGACAGAACTACTATCATCACCCAGTTCCCTCAAGCCTAGACTAAAAGACAATAATGAGTTTCCTGAGCCTTACTGGATTCCGTCGCCTTTGGATTCCCAATTATTCCCTCAAAGCTCAAACCTTAAATGTCCCCCTAACTACAAAGATTACAGACCCTATCCCATGGCTTCAAGAGACCCAAGAAGCCTTCATACCCTTAAAAAACCAGCTTATCTCTTCCCCAATCTAGGACACCCTAATTGCCAACTGCCCTTCTGCTCTTTGTCCATGAACTTTCCAGTAACACCTTGGGAATCCTGACCCAAAGGCATGGAGGCCACCAATGTCCCACACGATATTATAGTCTTCAATTAGACCCTGTGGCCAAAGGTTGTCCTCTCTGCCTCCATCCCCCAGCAGCTGCCGTTATACTCCTTACTGCCACCAAAAAAATACTACTAAACTCTCCCCACAGGTATTAGTCCCACATGCAGTTAAAACTCTCTTAGATTCCCACCACACAGAACATCTATTTGCCAGTCATATCCTTGCTAGACATTTCATTCTCTTGTTGTCCACCTCTCAATCTGCTACCTTACTTCCCTTACCCCTCAAAGATTCAACTGAACACAAGTGCATCCTTATAACTCATTATTTACCCCTCAATTAGACCTTCATAAATCTCCCCTCCCAAATGCACACTTTACTGGGTTTATTGATGGATGTTACATTAAAAATGATCAAGGAAAATACAGTGCAGGATACTCTGTAGTTAGTATCCACTGAAAAAATTTTCAAAGCAGGCTCTTTGCCCTTGGCTCGTTACGCCCAATAAGCTGAATTACATGTCTAACAAGTGTATGGCAACTGGCAATAAATAAAGCTCTCACCGTCTATATACAGCATATATGCTTTTGGGGTTGTCCATGATTTTGGTATGCTCTGGAAACAGAGGGTTTCCAACATCCTCTGGACAATCCATAAAAATAAAACTTAAATATTAAAACTGCTTGACACCATTCCCTTTCCCTTCAGCTTAGATTTATAAAAATTCAAGCTCATTCCAAATTTGATATCCCTGAAGCCAAGGGCAATCATGCTGACCAGGCCACCAAAAATGTGGCACTTCATACCTCTGATTCACAAACGTCCATCTGTATGACTTTCATCCCTTAACCCTAAATTACATAAAACAAACTCAACATAATAGGACTGAAGATGTAAGGGAGAAACGGATGAAAGAGGCTCCTAGAAGGACTTCTCCAGACAACCTTTGGGTGGGACCAAATAAATCTGTACTACCAAACAGAGCTCCAAGAGCTCTTTTTAAATTTATCCATGACATGACACACTGGAGCACACATAAAATGGTCGAATGGGTGCAACAGTACTATTAGAAGCCATCCCCAACTGTTGCCCAACAAATATTTCAAAAAAATGTACTACTTGTCCCTTGCACGATCCTGCAAAACCATATCACACCGCCTTAGGTCAATTTCCTCTTCCCAACAGACCTTCTGACATCTGGCAAATTAATTTCATCCAGCTTCCCCCATTTACCACATGTAAATATGTACTGGTAATGATCTGTATGTTTTCTCACTGGATCAAGACATTTCCTTTGCAGGCAAGCCACAGCTAAAGCAGTGGTGAAAAACCTATTAGAAAAAAAATCCCTCCCAATTGGAGTATTCCTCAACAGCTACACAGTAATCAAGGAACCCATTTTACTGGTCAAATTGTCCAAAAGATCTGCAAAATCTAACCCATCTTTTAATGTTTTCATTGCACCTATCATCCTTAATCCTCAAGATTAGTTGAACACAACACACTAATGGCATAATCCAAACTCAATTGGACTAACTAACCACTGTCTTTGGTCTACGCTGGCCCAAAGCCTTGCCTCATTGTCTTTTTAAATCTAAAATCTACCCACACTGGCAAGGCTCAGTTGTCTCCATTCAAAATCATCACTGGGCATCCTATGAAACTAACTGAGGGTCACTTGCCCCCCACTTTGTTATAAGGAGAATTCTCCAGTACTATAAGGGACTTGTGCAGAATATATATGAAAAGGCCAAATTTGTTAAAGATTCACTTTACAGAGTGCTCCCAGGAGACAAAGAAAATACTCATGACCTTAAGCCTGGAGATCTAGTATACTTGAAGAGACATCAACTTTAAGATTCTTTACAGCCAAAATAGAAAGGACCTTATCAGGTATTGCCAACCAACTCATGCGCAGCAAAGCTACAAGGGGCTGACTCATAGATTCACATTTCTCATTTAAAAAGGGCTTTAGAGGTCCCTCAGGAAGTTGAAAACAGAATTACCCTATGACCCAGCAATTGCACTACTGGGTATTTACCCCAAAGATACAAATATAGTGATCTGAAGGGGCATGTGCACCCATAGCAGCAATGTCCACAATAGCCAAACTATGGAAAGAGCCTAGAGGTCCACCAACAGATGAATGGATAAAGAAGATGTGGTGCACATATATACACAATGGAATGTTATGCACCCATCAAAAAGACCCCACGAAATCTTGCCATCTCCAACGATGTGGATGGAACTAGAAGGTATTATTTTAAGCGAAATAAGTCAATCAGAGAAAGACAATTATCATGTGATCTCACTGATATGAGGAATTTGAGAAACAAGACAGAGGATCATAGCAGAAGGGAGGGAAAAATGAAACAAGATGAAACCAGAGAGGGTGGCAAACCATAAGAGACTCTTAATCTCAGGAAACAAACTGAGAGTTGCTGGAGTGGTGGGGGGTGGAGGGATGGGGTGGCTGGGTGATAGACACTGGGGAGGGTATGTGCCATGGTGAGCGCTGTGAATTGTGTAAGACTGACGAATCACAAACCCGTACCCCTGAAACAAATAATACATTATATGTTAATAAAAATAAATATAAATAAATAAATGAATGAAAAAATAAATAAATAAAAAGGATTTTGGATCCTAAAAATGGCTGGAGAGCCACCCCCATTTTAGAGAACTGAAGCAGACAATATCCAATGAAGTAGCTGATACTCAAAATCCAGGCCCAAGCCAGAACACTACTTTTACTGTAATTCTTATTTTTTCCCTTTTGTCCCATTTTCACCACCATTCTATTTCCCCCACCCAAGACTGGCTTGAAGTCATTTATGACCTCTGGCTGCCTCCTTGGTTTGAGTTCTTAAATGGAGAATTCCTTAATGACCCTTAGGCTTTCATAAGACTTGATACTCTATAGTCCCAACTCCTATGCAAATTCAAGATGAAAAACCAGTTAATAATACCCTTATTACTACATTCTATCAAAGACGGAACCTTCTCTGATTGGAATACTAACTCTACTGTTAAGCTGTCCCAAACCATAGCCCAGGGGATCCCCCTAAAAAATTGCTGGGTATGTCATAACCCACATACATTCCAAGCAAATACAAAATACTCCCTCTTAACTCCCCTCAGTTCAGTAAGATTTCCCCCACAGATTAAGATCATTAAGATCATGCACAATGCCTCTGGTCAAATATAATTGCTCCTCCCCACTCCCTCAAAGGTGCCCTAACCCAATTTGCTTTAACCTCCTTTCCTTGTTTTGAAGTTACTCCTGTCCACAATTTCTCTTCTTGCATTACATATGTCCACCTGGGACCTAGTCTGGTTTCTACAGATGTTAAATCTCACTTTTGCATTAGCTTATCACTATAATCTATCAAGTCGCAATTCCATTTCATTCACATACCCTAATGCTACTGCCCTCTGCCAGGTCATCAAGAACAGAAGACAAATGATGAAACTTACTATCAATATTTAGGTCCAATGAGTTCCTGGGGAATGATACATAGAAAGTCCCATCAAAGGAGTGTTTGTAAGTGGTTTTGCCATGATCAAACTAAACCCAAATTCTATCCTTTTTTTTTTTTTTAAGACATATTTATTTGAGAGAGAGAGAGAGAGTGAGAGTGGGAGGGGGGAGGGACAGAGGGAGAGGGAAAAAGAGAATCCTAAGCAGGCTCCATGCCCAGCACAGAGCCTAATTCGGGGCTCTATATCAGGACTCTGAGATCATGACCAGAGCCGAAAATAAGAGTCAGACGCTTAAGCAACTGAGCCACCCAGGTGCCCCCCAAATTCCATCCTTACTGTGATCTCAATAAACCTTACGGTACAGGACCCCTATCTTCCCTCCATACCAACTCTTCCTTTCCCATCATCAATAGCACCACTGTGAATGATAAAACAAGAGCAACTGAATCCTGGTGAGCTTCTGAAGGGTATATACTTATCAGTAGCAGCCCTCTTAATTATCTTTCCCATATGGGCAACCCTTATGGGAGAATAACTAACCAAACCTTAGCCTTCAAACGTGTTAACAATGCCTGGGTCACTGGACAATGTACCCTAGGATTCATATAACCCAATCTGTCTATCCTACCCATAAACTCCACTGCCTCTCATAGAACCCAAAGGGCTTAAGGTATAGTAATTATTAGAATTGGTCTGGCCATAGGCATGTTGGCCCCTTGGGGAAGATTTGCTTATCATAAAGCCACCCTGTGTAATCGAACAAACGTTCTAGAGGAATTATCCCACAATACTGCTTCAGCCCTACAAAACTTACAATTATCCTTGGACTCCCTTGCTTCAGTAGTCCTAGACAATCAAATTGCACTCAACTACGGGCTGGTAGAACAAGGGCGTGTCTGTGCTCTGGCGAATACCTCTTGTTGCACCTGGATAAATACTTCCTCCAAAGTAGAATTAGAAATTTAAAAAAAAATTTCATACAGTCCTCTTGGTTTCACGGTATCAACAATCCCATCTTCAGTGAAATTTGGAATCATATTAAAAGTTATCTACCATCATCCAATCTCTTTAGTTGGTTGCCTGACAAAATAGGAAACATCCTTCAATCGGGAATACAATACTGTATTAATTTTGGGATTAAGCATCTGGTTGCTATACAAAATACTTTTTGCTTGTTTCCAGAAGCACCTCTCTTCCTCCTCCTCCGCTCCCAAGTTAATTATGACTGAAGCTTCTGTGTCTACTGCTCTAACCCTATGCCCTTCTGCCCCCTATGGAAAGATGGGATGGACCCCAAGCAGCAGGCAAGCACTTGGGCAACAAGGTACTCTACCATAATGAGTTTGCCCACCACAACTGATCATAGCAATGTTTCATACACCAATGATCAAAAAAGAGGAAATGAAGGGGAAAAGGGGCGAAGGAACAGTTGACAGAGGAATTCTGACTCCACCTTGCAACTGCCATGGTTTTGTGGAGTTCAGAAAAGCACAGCCATTTCCTGGAATCGAGATCATTATCTTGAGGTGTAGACACCTGGAAAATTTCCCCCTGACCCACAGTACTGAGCAAAAGTCATCAACTAATCACTGAGCAAATGATACCAACTGAAATTTCTCCCTCGCTGTGGTTTTAAGTTTCAATAACACCACCTCCTCTCACCATTTCTGGACAAGCACATTGACTGAGTTGGGTTGTCTTTCTCGGTTTGTAACCCTAAATAAAGATATGTCTCCTTTTTCTTCACACAAAGGCTCACTTATGAAGTTTTTCTTGAACAGCTAACATTTTTTCTCCTTTAGTACATTTTCCTTTAACTTTATTGAAACAACCACCGTAGCTTCTGTGTCTGTGTCGCAGGTGGTGGGGTGCAAGATGTCCATATGTAGCATTGATTCTCCGTTTAAGCAAGTATCGTTTTGGGGTTTGTTTTTGTTTCCTTAACTAAGAGCAAAGAGGTCAAGCTCTCTGTTTTTTTGGTAAACTATCTTTGTTCCTTTAGCCTTCTCATTCTTTCATCCCTTTCTTCTGCCTCATGACATTCTACCAGTGACCTGATACTAGAAAAAAAATTGCCAAATCGTAATTAGGAAGAGGTTTACCTGAGTGCTGTCTCTGGCCGCTATTATTTGTCATGAAGTTACTAACCACATTCAAATTTACCTCTCACCATTTTTGTATATTGTAAATACAGGTAATAGCACATAAATTAGAATCTGTGGACATTTTAGATGGTATAGTAATGAACGACTGTTTTCGATATCCGGGGATGCTCGGTTATGAAAAAATAGGCACAACTAGGTTAAAAATAGAAACAAAACTGAAGAAAAAAAAAAACCTCCCTATTTACTCGGGTATAAGAATCCATAATATATTACCAAGACAGGCTGTGTCTGGACTCTGAAAAATTTCAAGAATGGTTACAACAACCAATTTTTTCCTGAAATATATTCCTGCCTAGAAGCATAGGGAGCAAGAAAATGACTATTCACCATCCATTTCTGCATGATGATTTTATGACAAGATACATTCTTTAATTCTGGAGCTCAAATATACATTTACAACAAGCCCTCAAGCTTTTCTTCTATTTCAAAAATAATGAAAAGTGCATATAAGAAGTCCCATATGTTAGGCAACTGAAAATATTCTCTGAAACGACATAGAATAGCTTTATCTGCAACTATTGTTGACACAATAAAATCTTTTCTCTTGGTAAAAAGAAAAGTTGCAATTTTCCCCAAAAGTAATAGCTCTTTGTCTTTATCTCCTTAAGTCTGTAACAAAAATGCAAAAGGTCTGCCATCAAATTATAATAAAGATGATCACTTCAGCTGCCTATTACCTAGTGGTAGCACTTGCCAGACACACTGAAAGAAATGTTTAAGCAAGGAACCGTTTGAGAATGACTTACCCTCCTTTAATATAATCAAGGAATGAAACTTCTGTTTCTACTAAAAAAGAGAGTAGGGTTACCTGAAAAAGAAAAGAAAAACAAGGTAGAATTACCTACTAGTACTAATTGCAACCCCAAGTGGACTTTATCCTAAGTATTAGAGAGGAACTCATATTTCATATCAGAGAGGAACATCACATTTTAAAAATCAATAACATTATTCTTTATTAAAATCTGCCAGGACTGATTGTTCTTACATTTAAAATGATCAGAATGAAAGGGGCCAACAAAATTAACTCCTTTCTATGACCAGTGTACTTCCTTTGAAGAATATCATGAAAATTGTCCACAAGGACACTGTGTTACTTCCCACTTTAGATAAAAGGAAAGATGAAAGGAGCTGAAAAATGGTTAAAACTAAAAAATCAGAATCAGTGAGTTAAGCCTTATAAGAGGAAATGTGTGTTTTTCTCACAGTCCTGTAATGAGGTTATCTAATATTTTAAGTGTCTTGCAGTATAGAAATCTTTAAAAGGAAACTTGGAGAGAACTTAGATTGTGCTTATCCTAAGAGAATGTAATCTTACAATAAAATCTTCAGTATAATATAGAAGGAATGTCACGGAGGTAGAAAGTACAGCAGAGGAAATACAGCCAACAATATCGTCATAACATTGTGTGGTGACATCTGGTGACTGCACTTATCGTGGTGAAGGCGGAGTAATGTACAGAACTATTAAATCAATATGTTGTACACCTGAAACTGTAACATTGTGTGTTAGTTACATTCCAATAAAAAAAAAGCTACACCTGAATTCTCCAAAAAAGAAAAAAAAAAGGAATAGGATTTTAATTTCAAGATACTTTCATCTTTGTACCTTCGTGTACTGATTTTGCACAGCATCCTACAAGGTTGTAAATTTTAACGCACTATGAACAGTACTTTCGCATGCCATCAGTTTTAATAGTTAAGCGTGGCCTGTAAAGAGTACAGTATTTCTTACTAACTTAAACTTTTTCATACCTACTTGAGTCTCTCTAGTTCGATTCCACTGAAGGAGGATTTCTTAAGAAAACTTCAGCTTCCCTCAGAGGCCATACAATCCCGAGGACAACCTGCAGGAACCTGGGTGACTACTTTTTATAAGGTATTCTCCATTACAACCATCCCCACAGCAAAGTTCAGTTTTCTAGTATACACCTTCATACTAAAATCCTAAGTGAAAGAGCCTCGTCTTTAGTTCTAGTCTGTGTAAATGTTACACATTTTTTATTTGTTTATTTGACTCCTTACTGAATAACATAACATTTGACTTACTGTTCCCGAATTAGTATATTTTTTCTTTTTTCCTTTCTTTTTGGGATTCACCACCTTGAAAAGCAGATAAAACAATTACACTGTGTTAGGTTTTATATGGAAATTTTTACGAAATGTGCAGTTCAAACGGCTGCCTTCACCCCTGATGCCTTTATTCATTTACAAATGCCTTTGGTATGACTCCTGGACAGTCCTTCAGTCAAAACTTCTCTACAAAATTTACTGGTGGCCATCTTCTTTGTGTGTGTGTGTGACCATCTTTTTTAAAAATATATTTTTTCAATAATATTCTTCTCAATCACTTCATGCACTGATTACCCTCATCCATCTGTATCTTCTTGGTGTGAGAGAGACTTTAACATCCTAGGTCCTAAATGATAATGATTGCTTTGTAGTGAACTATAAATAGCTAAAGAAAAGAACAGGCAAGATACACAACTTTTTTGTTATTAGGTTAAAAACACTAACAGCAAATCACCCAAATATGTGCATACTCTGTTACTCTACTGCTGTTAGGGGTAGTAATTTCCACCAGATCCTGAGGCTATGTACTAATTAGTAAGGGTCTGGCTTCTGTACCGAATATTTAATTTTTGACCATTTATTCCATGAGGAAATATTATTGCACTCCTATATTGTACAACACACTGAAGAATACAGGGAATGTAAAAATGAGTAAGATCTGTCAATTTAATAGGATAAATAAAACACGTAAGTGCTTTAACAGAAAATCCTTCAGCACATTCCAACCCAAAACACACATGGAAGCATTTAGACAGGCAAAGAAAGTTAAAAGAATTTATGATTAAGTATTATTTGAACTAAACTTTATTAATTTAAACTAAGGCTACAATAAAAAGGGATGGGCATAACAGTCTAGAAAGAGGAAAAAGTAACTGGCCCAAGGTGGCTGGAGCAGAGAGCAAATACATACTGTTTCAATGAACCCGAAGGACCGCAGATACATGGAGCCAGCAGGAGACACTCCTGTCTGCATACCTGGGGATCCTGAAAGCTGTTTGCAAGCTTAGAGATCCCACAAGGGCCCTATACTCAGCTCCAGCCCATCAACAGTCCTATGGGTCCACGGTCCCAGGAGGAAACAGTCCTGTGGGCAATCATCTAGATCCTAAGACGGCCCGATACTTAGTTCCAGCTCCTTCTTGCCAGTTTGTGAGCAATCCTGCTGGCATTAAGGACCCACCAAGAGTTACTCATTCTGTACCTCAGGAGATCATGAAATATCCTTTTATTTATTTGGTCCCAGCCCCTCCGACCATGGTCAGGAAGCAATCTAGCCCACCCAGGGACCTAGTGGGGGACACACCCATCTGCACCTCCAGAACAAGTACAGACCAAAGTTTTATCTATGGCACCTGAAACAGCCATGGGACTCAGTGGCTGACCCTCTTAGGTATGGTCCAGAGACAGTCCTGCCTACTTAGGGACCCAACCAGTGATCAGAAGGCAGTCCTCCAAGAGACCTGGCAGGAGGCACATACACCTTCACATTTAGTAAGAGGCCATCTGACTGAGGACCCAACTGTTCATTCTGAAAAGGAACCCTGGTTCAGGGCCAACCTCCTGAATAAAGTCTTGGAGCCAGTCTCATCCACCCAGGGGCCAGACAGAACCCATGCCCACTCCAGCTGCTGGTAACAAGCACCCCCAACCACGGATGCTACTACAGACCTAATAACCTCAGAAGCAGCTCTGATCCAGCATGACTGCAGTTCTGGAGGTAATCCCATCAGCTCAGGAACTGACAGGAGAAGGTCTTTATCTGCCAAAACCAGTCTATAAAGCCCTGTGGTTTTTAAAAGCTCAGTTCTAGTGCTGGAGATCTAGAAGCCCGAGGGAAGGCACCTACACAAGTACCACCTGTCTTATATTACTTTCATTGCCTGTTTAGAGCCTTAACATTGCTTCCTTGGAAGACCCAGACAGAAAAATTGATCCATTACTCCATTTTTGTCATTGCTTGGGAAGTTTGATCTGTAATATCTCATACTCTACTAAGCAAAATACTATATGTAGCTGTTATCAAGACAAACTAAACATATTTCATGTGTTTATTTCCCATTAGACATGGAATTTTTTTTTTGAGAGAGAGAGAGAATCTTAAGCAGGCTCCAGCCTAGTGCAGAGCCCGATATGGGGCTCAATCCCACAACCCTGAGATCGTGACCTGAGCTGAAATCAAGAGTCGGATGCTTAACCAACTGAACCACCCAGGTGCCCCTAGACACTGAAATTTTTAATCACCTCTGTATCCCCAGGGCCTTAACAGAGAATGTGGAATGTAAAAGCCATGTAATAAATATTTTATTTCTAGGTGAATGAATGAATGAATGAATGAATGGAATGCTACTGCTTTAGCTTAGTAAGAAGATGCTAGAAGAAGGAAAGTGTTCCACTAATAACTTAAAAGAGGTCAATGTTAGTGTCAACCTGGCAGGGAAAGAGTTACCATTATTGACTGATACTGAGATATTCTCCTTTGCTACTGATGTTTGTTAAATAAAAAAATTAAAGAGAATGTACAGGTAACATAGCTCAAGTATCAACAGTGCCAGACATACCATGTACTCAATACATATCTGGTAGTTAACTGGCAAGGTAAGTTTAAGGCAGAAAGAGCTACTGCACTTGCTTTAATAACCTGGATTTCTTTAATGACTGAATTATACTTTGTCATCCCCTTCGATCTTCAACTAAACAACAGTGAAGATGCTCAAACATACTAAGCAGACCACAGTTCATTTTATAACACCAAGTTGACATAATGAAAATGCATATTTTTCTCTTTTTATTAAAAAGTGTTGGGGAGGAGGTTGGTAGGAAGGCAAAACATAAAGGGTGAGGTTTACGGAAAAAAATTTTTTAAATAGGCAAGAATTTTTTAATTTCTCAAAATAGAGTTAAAAGACCATGGGACTTGAAGAGAAATATATCATTCAGTCTCAGAAACAAGTCTGTTCAATAAACTTGAAGATTCTTACATATATTGGTAGTTGGTTAACCTTTGCCAATTACCCCTTGCAAAATCTACACTTTTAAAGCATAAATTTACTTCTTCCAGAGAAAAACAATAATAAAATAAAATTCCTCTCACCTCATAGACATTGAATTGCGATTGTCCTCTAGAAAGTTCCCTATAGCTTGTGGTAAATTCTCCAATGAAATCATGACTACATTTAAGAGAAGAAAAATATAGTATTAACTTTCATACATTTGTCAATTATACTTCAAAGTTTTCTGCAAATATATAGTTTAATCATGAAAAAATAGTTAATATTACTATGAGCATAACTTAATAACTTATATTTTAAGAGACCATACATAACTTCATTATTCTTTAATCCCAAATTATGTACACTCAAAATACATTTTATTAGTGTTCAAATATTTCATTTATCCCACCAATATTAATATTTCAAACAGGTATTTTAGTTCTAATAACTCACATCTCAAAAACATTTCATCATCTATGCTACCAAAATGATTTATTAGGATGAAAGTTTAAGACACTCAAAAACTTATTATTTATATCAATAATTACAAATATATAAAATTCTTTAAACTTTCTTATGACCAAGAGGTAATAGGACATTATTTTTTAAGAGTATCCCATGTTAACATGTATAATAGTCACCAAGCTTTATTTTTAATAAGAATAGCTTCAAAGTACATTGTTAATATCAACATGGTTATTCAGAGTTTCTTCACCTTAAAGTAATTGTCATTGCCTTCTCAGGAAGAAGACCTTCTACAGGTGCCTTCTCAGTTTAGATGGGAAGGGATAAGGACTGAGTAAGCATGCATTAGTCCTCACTATAAAATGCTTGTCAATGTGATTACTGAAGCTTACCTAAGGAAGCTTACAGAGGAAGAAGATAAAGAAGATAAAGATTGTAGGAACTCAAGTGGTAAACACACCATAAGGGATGTCACTGCTATTTATATCATAGAATTTAAACTTGGCCCATTCACTTTGCAAATGCAAGGTGCTCATTACCATTAAATATACATTATTTCCCCAACCCCCAGGTAGGTTTAATGCTTAGTTGTGAAGATCTGATGACCGGAGACAAGCAACAAACAAGTTGCTATCGAGCCATCCAAAATACTGATTTCTAAAGATGGAATTTAGAAGAAAAACTGAGCTGCCATTAATATCAGTAGAGATTTTGCAATAAGAAATGTTTTTAATAACATTATTTAAAATTCAGTTCACTTAGATTTCCAGGCTCCCAGTTCTCCATTATCTCAAAGATCTTGTACATACATCATAATATTCTAAGTGCCTCTTTACACCAGTATCACCTTGACCTCTTCCAGATTTAACTCCTGGAAGCAGATATACACATATGAAAATGTGAAAGGAAAGGGGACTGAAAATAGTGGAAAATATATTTGTATTTATGAACCCAATCCCCTAGGACTCATTCATTGAAGTTACATGGGGAAAATTATAAAATAGTACTTTAGCACTACACATTTCCAGTAAGTGAAATAATTTTCTTTGACCTTCAGAAGCCCAAGCTCATAATCATGGTATCTTTCACTGTGATCTTAAAAACTTGAGTTTTGGAGATTATGTTTAAAATCTATCCACTTCCATTGCTGTGTGTGTTTCAAATATCTTAAGTAACAGTCATGGAAATAAAATGTTCTATTAGAGCACTTCAGGCACAATGCTTTGGTAATGGTAGTGTGGGCAAGCCTTATGTAACAGAGCTCACCACACTAGTGGTGGGAACTTAATATAGAAGGCTTAAACAAAACCTTGGATCACTTAAGCCCTTATGGTAGTTTTCTGACTATGCTAATCCTCATCTGGTTAATTGTTTCAATTCAATGTTCAGCTATTACTACGAACATTAAATTCCCACCACTCAACACTAAGCAAATACTTGGTAGAGAAAAGCAATATTACTGGTCTCAAGTAAATATAATTACTCAGTCAAGTTGCAAGAACATGTAATAACCATCCGGATAACATAAGTCCAGCAGAGTGGCAAATCTGGACCCACTGGCAATGGTCAGGTTTATCATACGGCACACTGATGCGCCCCTGTTGAAGTCATTATGGAACTCTCTTAAGAAGCAATTCTCTGATATTTGGTTCTGTTTTGCTTCAGTAAATTTGTTACTCTCTACAGAATTGAGTGATGAACAATGAGGTACAATTCTCTCTGGTCTGTGTTGTGGGTCTGAGCTTCTGTGGTTCCCACTGGTTTTTCCTATTCTGAAAGGACCCTGTTTATCATGAAATGGAGATTTTTTTTTTCCCCCTCTGAGCTAGTTGTTAGAGAGGGCTGATGGCCAAATCTATGGCCTATTTCTTGCAGGATATGTCTTCATGACACGCTGTCCTCTGCAGACTTTTCAGATTTCTTACCCTCATTTCCCCTTTCCTTCAATTTCTGATCCAGTTTATAGCTCACCGTGTCTTATTACATGTGTTTCTATAAATTATCTTGGATCCTTTCCAGAATGAAACAAGATATAAATAAAGAGTGAATAGAATACTTGCTCCTCCCCTTCTGAATCTTGTCTAAGATTATTATTTTAAATAAAACACTGAATTTGCATGTCATATAAATGTAATGCTATCCTGCGTTGTAAAGGAGAAAATGTATTGAGTCACAAATTCCATTACAGCCTCCAAGACAACATTTCTGTGAGATAAAGAAAACACATCTTTGTATCTATTCAGAGCCAGAGAAATGTATGATCACGAAGTGAGGATCTGTCAAAAGTTCATCAGAATAAGGCAGTTAAGAAGAGGTAGTGGTAAAATTGTCAACCCTAGATGCAAGGCGTTTGTCTCCAGAATAAACCTGAAGAATTTGGGTGGATAAGTGGATTGACTCCCAGGTCAATTTTGTCATAGATCTCTTGGAATACATGGACATTTTTATAGTTTCCTTTGTAACCTGTCCAACTTCAAAAACTGTTTACTAAACCACAGATAAATACTTTAAAGTATTAAATGTAATTTTCACAGGTTTATAGTTATCTTTTTCCCCCATCATCAACTACTCCTAGATTTTACTGAGATTAAAAGAAGGAAAATTTAATTTGCCCTAGTATTTTTATTTGTTCCTGATTTTCAGTACTATAATATTGAAACAATTTTCACTATACAGAGAGATATGATGGAAAGACTTTCATAATAAATCACAACCAACAATTTCCTTATGATTCAATAATACTGCTTTGCTATTTCCTGTTAATTTAATTGCAACTAAAATAATTATTCTGTTATGTCTCTCTGACTGCATTTATAAAATAAAGTCTACTCCAGGGCTGTTGATCTGATTTGTGTCTGTTTATATCTCTAATTTATTCTCCATACTTTTTATAATGGATATATGCTACTGAGGAAAAAAATTAAAGAGATATTTAAAGCAAATTGATTACTACTATATAGCTAGTAGTCTGGCTCTAAAAGCCTTGTTTGCGGAAAGTGATCAAACTGTTAAATAAAATCTGTATATTACGATCATTTGCTCTATTAATAGTGAAAAAATGGATATGATGTATATTCACACTGATATTTGAAACCTCTAGGATGGTCCTTACTTAACAAATGTGTCTACCCCCCTTCCGTTTTTGGCCCCTTCTTTCTCAGCATCACCAACTCTTATAATCTAACTATTATGTCCTCCAAGAAGCCTTTCCTGATTCATGCCACTCCCTCTTTGCTCTTAAAGAAGCCTGTATCTCTCTACCATCACAAATCCTGTATTGTATTATACCTGTTGTTTACTTAGTTCCCCTCCCAGCCTTCAGCATACTTGAAGGTAAGAAAGGTGATAAACTCATCTCCATGTTTTCGGCATCTACCTCATTGCCTGGTACACAATGGGCACTGTTGAAAGTTTGAAATAGATTCAAGTTAATATCACAGTCATTCTGTGACCTTATCTTGCCAGTAATATTAACAAATTTGTCTCAGATTATATTCAGTGTAAAGAATGGCACGAGTGCCATTCACATTAACCACTGTTACCCTCTCCACCTCCTTAAAACAACTCTGAGAGTAATGCAAACAACTGTTCTTTTTCCATGGAAGTGCAACCACACAATCACACCAAATGCATAGAAAAAAGAGGCAGGCAATATTGCCTTTTGCTGGAATTTCTGATGATCTTCCTGAAGGCCACCCTGCCTTGGGGATAATGGATGATTCTTACTTTCTTGGCTGTCATTAAACTAGTTTTGCACATAACGTATACAAATGACATGCATATACTGAACTCTCGTCTCATCCCTTTCTCCATCACTGAGTGATCTGGAGTAAGTCAGCCAACTTCGGGGTCCTAATGTCTTCACTTAAAAATTGGAGGCAATGCCTCTTTACTGTACTTACTGTTTAGAAAATAAACTCAGAGAATTCATTTGATTCTTTCTGTGAAAAGTGTTTAACTGCCTGAAAAAGACACAAACTACATTTTTCCAATTATTAAGAATAGGATTCTAGATATATGTAATTTTAAGAAAGCTTTAATCAAAATTACTTATGAGGATGTAATAGGCTTATGAATGGATATACGTTGTGTTGTATACTTTGGAGTTAACATACACACCCATGGCTTGTCCTGCTCTAGTGTAATTCCTCTCCTTTGGAGTACACCAGTGTGCCATGTTTCAGGTGTGTGCTGAAGGATCTCTCAACCAAGGATTTGTAAACAGATTGTATATTAAAGACAATTTCCCTAGGATGTTGAAAATACCTTGGCTCAAAAGTTGGCATGATCTTTCCCATGGAAACAACAGCCCCGGATATCACTGTCTCCTCCATTTGTAAGCAACATACTGATTACCCATATTCCTCTATCTTGTCTAATCTGGGCCAGTCCTGGCAAGCATAGCAATGTTTTTTAAAATAGCTAGAGATTCAGCAGTCACAAAAATGAGAGACACTTTTAACTGAAGTGCAGTTATGGTGACCCTAATTCAAGTCATAGGTTGCAAACATTCCTACTGCTTAAACCTGTGTTTGTAGGAAAAGAGCAGCAGTGTTTTTCTAGAGGTGACTAAAACCAAACCACTGACTCCATGACAGGTAAAATATGCCATAGGATTTGTGATTTCCAATGATCAACACAAAAAGTCATCTTTATGAGTCCAGATAACAGTATATCATAAATTTTGCTAATTTGCTTTTATTCTAGTCAAAGCCTTTGACTTTGACAAGACTTTTCAGCATCTAAGAATGTTTTGTTTTTTATTTTTTATTATTTTTTTAAGATTTTACTTATTTGACAGAGAGAAAGACAGCTAGAGAGGGAACACAAGCAGGGGGAGTGGGAGAGGGAGAAGCAGGCTTCCCACTGAGCAAAGAGCCCGATGTGGGGCTCCATCCCAGAACCCTGGGATCATGACCTGAGCTGAAGGCAGACACTTAATGACTGAGCCACCCAAGCACCCCTTGTTTTGTTTTTTTAAACAAAAGAATATCAGCCTACACTGATTTATTTATTTATTTGAGAGAGAAAGAGAGAGAGAGAGCAGGAGCAAGGGGAGGGGCAGGGGGAGAGGGAGAAGCAGACTCCCCACTGAGCAGCGAGCCCAACACAGGGTTCAATCCCAGGACCCTGAAATCATGACTTGAGCCAAAGTGAGACACTTGACTGAGCCACCTAGGCACCCCCAGCCTCCACTGATTCTTAAAGGAAGTATTATCTAATTTAAAATTTCAACAGAATCAAGTCCTTCTTTTCCCACGTAACTTCCTCAAATCCTGAGGGAGAATCTAGTTCACCTTAAAACATCTAGAAATATGACCTTTAAATATTCCTATATTATGAGCTTGTCTGTATGTAAATTTGCAGAACGATAATGATTCTTAATTGTCCTAGTAAACACAAATTATAAACACATCCTTACAAAAGTACTTTTTTTCCTTTGTAAAGTACTGGTTTATGTTTTTACTAGTAGAAATTATTATAAGATTTATATGAATGTATTCAATGTAGAAGTGATCATTTATCTCTAGCTTTGTTGAAATTTTAAATAATTTCAAAAGATTTACATTTTTCCTCCCTCCATAGATTACAATAATATTTCAAGAAATAATCACTCTCAAATATTAACAATTCGACAGGAAAAACAGGCTAATTTTATCAGTCTTATCCACACCTGTTCCTTGATCCATTTCTAATATAGATAGAAATTTCAAGAGATATAAATAACACATATGTGTAAAATAACTCCTATTGTCATTTTGGGTATAAATATATATAAAAGATTATACAGTAATATATAATATATCTACATAATCATACAGTTTAATATGTTTGTATTTTATCTATTATTATTTACTATTAATATTTCATTTACTAACTTAATTTCCACTTATTTATTACATTTGTACAAAGATTTGGGACAAACACCACTTTCTAAGACAAAGACAACATATTTTTTTTAAAGACTTTATTTATTTGAGAGAGAGAGAGAGCAAGCACAAGCTGGGGGGGGGAGGGAGGAGGGGAGGGCTAGAGGGAGAGGAGACACACAGTCCAATACAGGGCTAGATCCCAGGACCCCAGGACCATGACCCGAGCCAAAGGCAGACGCTTAAACGACTGAGCCACCCAGGTGCTCCAAGACAAAGACAATATTTTTAATGTGGCTTACACTGATATAGAAAACAATATATACCTTAATAAAGAAAATGTTATATATGATGATTTATCACATTTAAGCCCAAACTGTATGCCTACATAGCTACTCCAATTTTTTTTAATACAGGGTATAGACATATTTTTAAAGTATTTTTATAAATTTACATTATTTAAATTCCATGTGTATGTATTAGATATAATGTCAATTTTAACTACACATAAAGTCTTTTTTTTACATAATAACCTTTAATTTTTTTCCATTTCCTCTAACAAGCTTAATGCACCAAAATATCATCAAGCAAAATTTTCTCATTCATATTAAAATTTGCCTAGTTAAAGAGGAAGCAAATTGTATATAGCCAAAAATAGCAATAGTTTCACAAATGCAATTTAATTCATTGAAAGGTAGGATGAAGTTTCTTTAGCTAGCCAGGATCATTGGATACTTTTCTAGGATCATATTAATTAAAAAGTTAATTGAAAGGGGCACCTGGGTGGCTCAGTCAGTTAAGCATCTGCCTTGGGCTCAGGTCATGATCCCAGGGTTCTGGGATAAAGCCCCACATCAGGCTCCCTGCTCAGTGGAGAGCCTGCTTCTCCCTCCCCCTCTGACAGTCCCCCTCCTAGTACTCTCTCACTCTCTCTCAAATAAATAAAATCTTAAAAAAAAAGTTAACTGAGATAATGTCTGAAGTTAAGATATCCTCCAATTTCATGAACTTTTAAATATTTATGTCATCCATGTCACATACTTTTTCTTCTATAATTTCAAAGTGATTGAATTCTAGTTTTTACCTTCAGTATTAATCTCTAGAAAGGTAGATCTGTGTGATGCACTAACCTATTTCTGAAATTTAAACTATCAGCCAATGAGTGTTATTTTTTCAGACTAATCAGAATAATTGGCATTATTATAATAAGCAAAACAACAAAACAGCAGAAGCAGGATTGGCATAAAATAATGGCCAAAAGATCAGTTTTATATTTTTTATTTTTTAAATTTTTTTCAAAAGATCTAAGTTCTAAAAAATGAGATATTACATCTCTATTCTCGTATCTTCTTATTCTTTTCCTGTCATTGGTCTATAGCCATATAAATGTAATTCAAAGTAATTATTCCCTTTCCAACATATTAATAACAGATCATTCAAGAATTTTAAAATATATATACTTTAGGTATAAGAAGATAAATTCAATTCATAGTTCTAAGAAATTTTATTTTAGTAGTGCATCAGATGCTTTTATAATTGCTCATTTATATACATGGTATATATCTGGGCTAGTCACTGAATATAGATTAGTACTTGTTTATATTTTACTTTTCACTCAAAGTTGCCTGAGTTCATATATAAATCTATCTGTTCATCTATCTAGATTTCATATTATATTGCTAGTTTTGTTTATTCTCTGTAAGCCTTGACTACCACTGTATGTTATTAAGAGATAACAGAATCACCTTGTCTTGCTTTTTCACAATGATGAAGACTAGAACACAGGGATTCTATCACTTCTCTACCAAGTTCATTTTTTAATAAAAAGCACAAGGAAAAAATTCTGACAGGAGTTACACACACACACACCACTGCCCGTCTCTCTCACACACACATACACACACCACATCTGTCTCTCATACACACACACACACACACACAAACTGCCTGACTCTCTTACACACACACACATACACACACCCACTCTCTCTCATACAGACACACACACACATACACACACACAACTCCTAGCCCAAAGTAGCAAAAGTTGGCAAGTTGCGCACTGCAGTGCACTGCTACCCAAGGTTAGGGTCTTTTCTTTCTTTCTTTTTTTTTTTTAAAGATTTTTTTTTATTTATTCATTTGAGACACAAAGATACAGAGAGAGAGAGAGCAAGAGCAGGGTGAGAGGCAGAGGGAAGGGGAGAGGCAGGCTCTGCGCTGAGCAGGGAGCCTGATGCAGGGCTCGATCCCAGGACCCCGGGATCATGACCCAAGTCGAAGGCAGACGCCCAACCATCTGAGCCACCCAGGTTCCCCAGGTTAGGATCTTTTCATTGGCAAACAATGCCCTCTTTGCCTCTGGTATATCCTGGCTACTCTGTGTGTTGGGGCACCACTTCCCACAGTCATGCCAGAGTTGCCAACAGACATCATCAATGTTCTAGTTCTCGTGCCAACCTTGCTTGTGAAGCTGGCTACCAGTTTCCATACTCTCTCTGGCCGGCAGTCCCCATCCTGCCCATGATCTTCCTGACAGACTGAGGGACTCCAAAAGGGCAACAAGGATCAACTGCTAAAGGTGAGTACCCAATAGGAGGAGATTAAAGTACATTTGCTATTGAGATTCTTTCAAATCTATGGTTAAAATGGAGAGCTTTCTTTGGTCAGTTTCAAGGTTTTAGATTTAGTAGACTTACAAGGAAAAAAAGTGTGTACCCAGTACAAAGTCATATAAATTACTGCCACTGTAGTTTTTAATCAACATGGATAAACTATTCGGATCATTCAAGTCCAAAAAGCAGTAATTCCAGCTCCCACCAAATTGCCTAGAATATTTATCTCCAATAAAACCAAGTAATTAAAAAAATTTATTTTGTGCTGTGTAGACCAGGCATTGTTAGCAAAAAATGTACGTGTTAAAAATTTTAAAAAAATAATCACCCTACTTTGGTGAAATTGCACCTTTAGAGCTGACAGAGTTCACTGTAATCCCTGACTTAGATCTCATTTGGTAGCTCAGAACTTTCAGATTTGAAAGAATTTCATCCCTGGAGATTGTGTGCTTATTTTTATATTAACACAAAAGTAGTAACTTATACTTATTGCCATTCAAGATTTATAAGATTTTCTTTGAATTCCTACATTATTACCCTTTTCATGTCTCAAAATGAAAATTATTTTCTTACACTATGGAGAAAAAAACTTTTTAGGTATTTTGAGAGGCTTTAATAATTCTTTATGTGTTTTTGAGGTACGTTCATTTTATGATAATGGTTTTAACAATGTGAATATATTCACTGAGCCTGGGTGGCTCAGTTAAGTGTCTATCTTTGGCTCAAGTCATGATTCCAGGGTCCTGAGATCAAGCCCCGCATCAGGCTCCTTGCTTAGCAGGAGCATGCTTCTCCCTCTGCCCGCCCCTCCTCCTGCTTGTACGGTCGCACACACTCTCTCTCTCTCTCTCTGTCAAATAAATAAAATCTTTAAAGAAAAACAATGCGAATATCTTCTAAGTATTAAAATATGGAAATAGAATAACCCACCTCATAAAAGGTTTTTTGTGTGTTTTTAGAGGCTTGAATAAATTAATATATTTTTTAACCAAACAAGACTCCAGGAGACTATGAAGCAAAATTTCAGAATCGCTGAGTTCCTAAGAGCTACAAATCTAAAACATTTAATCAAAGAATTAAAAGTACTCAGTGAATTGGTGTTTGGGTTGCTTAGATGGGAAAATACTTATGTATAGAAGCTCTTCCTTTTTAATAATAAGCATAGTAGAAACTTTGTCCTTCAAATACAGTATAAGTATCTGAATTTTCTAGTGGAAATGAAAGAAATATCTATGCAACACAATAAAAATAATGTCTGCCTACAAGTTCTACCTTTGGGATTTACTGACTTTGGGTAAATCAGTAGGCTTTCTAGTAAAATTTTTTTCACCCCTCAAAACTATAAAATACATTTTCCTATTTACTTCCCCAATAAAGTCTGGTTGATTAACTTGAACTGTTCTGAACAGAACACCAGAAATTTGTTTTGGGTTCTTGGAAGAAAAACAGTATCTTAGAAAATGGCCATAGGGGTGCCTGGGTGGCTCAGTTGGTTAAACAACTGCCTTTGCCTCGGATCATGATCCCAGGTTCCTGGGATCAAGCCCCGCACTGGGCTCCCTGCTCGGCCAGAAACCTGCTTCTCCCTCTCCCACTCCTCCTGCTTGTGTTCCCTCTCACGCTGTCTCTCTCTCTCTCTGTCAATTAAATAAATAATAAATAAAATCTTTAAAAAAAAAAAAGAAAATAGCCATAAATGCAGCCTTAATTTCCATATATGTTAAAATCAATTTTAGAGGTTAAAATATATTTATAATACATTCCATTGGCTTATTCATTTAAGACTATTCTCTAATATATACAAATGTATTAGCATGTAATCTAAAGTACAGGTATAATTGACTTTGTCCACATATTAAATATCTTATTCTATACTTTTAAGAAAAATAACACTGAAGAACTATTTAGGTAACAATGTCTTTAGAAGGGCAATGTGAATGTGTGATTAAATATAAGGTTATTTTTCTAGAAATCTAAATAAACATTCCAATTGCAAATTCACTTTAAACATAAATGATACAGAAAATGGCACGTCAGAAATTTCTTTTTGTTTGTATGTTTATTTATCTATGTACAAAAATCACAAATTGAGGCAAAAAATATGTTATTAAAGTTTTTATCTCTATTCTAGGGTTATAATCGTAGAATAGTGCTAGTAAACCAAAGTAGCATAATCTATGAATATTCATGTACTTTCATATGTTTTCATGTATATGTCAATCTGGCTATTTAGATTTGGTTTCTGGAAAAGGTTGCCAATAATTCTCCAACACCCCTTAGCATAGTACACACAATCGAAATGAATACATGCCGTTTGTACTACAACTATATGTATATCATCAACCTGAACGCTTAACGACTGAGCCACCCAGGCGCCCTAAATTTAAAACTCTTATAATGAATGACCTTGAAATTGGATTACCAAGCTTTTTATGAGAGAAATTTATATAACAAAAAGATGGCACACACCACACTGTCTCTTTCTTATTCATTTTCACTCTCTCTTTCTGACTAGCCAATTTAAATTAAATATTAAAATTGTTACAAAGTAAAGGTATTTGGCAAATTCATCTCTGTAGTGAACTTCTCACTTGCTAAATTTTAATACATTGTTTTTTTCCAGGACTTAGTCATCACTAAGCTTAGTTTTATGTGTATTTGGGATACTAGTAGGTGATTAACAAACACTATACAGCTATACAACACATATAGATTACACAAAATCTCAAACTGTCTTGGTCTTTAGAATCACAGAGAAAATAATGGGTGATGATTGCCTATCAACCATCTTATTGCATAAATGATCAGCATCTTTATTATCAGAAAGTCTTCATCACTCACAACTAGAAGTTTCATTTAACTGGAAGACTTTTATGGCCAGCTCTGTAGAATTTTTCCCCAACACTCTCAGTGAGTAATCACATACACTTCTATTGTGTCAAAGAGATCTTTTAATTAGAAGATTCTCCAATTTCTGCCTTTGATTTATACTCCAGCATCTCTCCAATTCCCTAGCCTCATATTTCTAATAGCCTGATACACATTCTTCATTGTGATATAGAACTTTAAAAAGAGGAATTGGGGGGTGAAAAAAAGAAAAAGGAAATACAGTGAATGACAAAAGCAATCCTGGGGGAGATAAAGAGAAGCAGGGTAAAACTTAGCCAGGTCTTGAAAACATCTGTAGCTGTTTGAAAGATAGAGATGGGTTTTGTAGAAGAAAGCACAACACACTTAGGTTGATGTGATCTGAAATGGTTTCGTTCCTCTGGCATGAGGTCATCACGAGTTCTAGTATTGTCTGAGACCATCCACTAGGTTTACATTTGGGAGTCTCTCATCAAAACCAAGCAAAAGCTTCATCAAAATAAAAAGCTTCTACACAGCAAAGGAAACAATCAACAAAACTAAAAGGTAACTATGGAATGAGAGAAGATATTTGCAAATGACATATCTGATAAAGGGTTAGTATCCAAAATATATAAGGAACTTATAAAACCCAACACCCAAAAAATGAATAATTCAATTAAAAAATGGGCAGAAGACATGAATAGATGTTTTTCCAAAGAAGACATACGGATGGCCAACAGACACATGAAAAGATGCTCAACATCACTCATCATCAAGGAAATACAAATCAAAACTACAATGAGATGTCACCTCACACCTCTCAGAATGACTAAAATCAACAACGCAAGAAACAACAGGTATAGAAGAGGATGGGGAGAAAGGGGATCCCTCTTGCACTGTTGGTGGGCATGCAAACCAGTACAGCCACTTTGGAAAACAGTATGGAATTTCCTCAAAAAGTTAAGAAAAGAAATACACCTTATGATCCAGCAATTGCACCGGTAGATATTTACCCAAAGAATACAAAAATATTAATTCAAAGGGATACATGCACCTGCATGTTTATAGCAGCATTATCTACAATAATGCACAAACCATGAAGACATTCTGGAGCAAGAAACTTCAATTCATTTATCAGCAAAATTAGGAAGATAATAAGTAATTAATGCCTATAGGATTCTTGTAAGGATCAAATGAGAAAGTATGTGAAAAAGCACTTTGTAAACTGCAAAGCTCTATGCATATTCAAAAATGTAATTTATTGTTTTTCATGGCAAGGTATTTTTTTTTTTATTGCCTTTGCTACCAACCTAATACAGGTTTCATACTATCTCAATAACCTCCTTAACCTCCTAACTAGGTTTTGCACTTCTATCTCTCCCTGATTCCAATTCATCCTACAGATATTTTCCCATAGTGCTAATCATGCTAGAATGTCCTTGGTTCAGGAACAAAATCTCTTAATGACTCCAAAGTTCCGATGGAATTCACTACATAATCTCAACTCTCAGAGGCCTTCCATCATATGGTCTTGACCTGCCTTCATATATCTCTATTTCCCTATTAATTCCCTCTAATACATTATAACATACTCACAAACACAAGTCTAAGACAAAACCCTTCACTTACTGGGTTCACAAAATCCCTTCTTTTAAAATTCCCAATATCAGGTGAATCACCCATTATACTTTGTCATGAGCACATCTGGGTACTTCCACTCGAATATGAACTTAAGATTTCTCTGAAATTTAACACATTACACCCTTCTCAAGAAACATGCTCTGCCTACTATTTTGCTCCTGGGACTGTAATGTACACTCTGCAAGACCATATCCTTCTTCAATCCATGAGCTGAGTGTCAATCATCTTTTAATTACCCAGCAATAACTAGTATAGCGATCTGAACTTAACAGATGCTAAAAAAAATTTGTTCTGTTTAATTATATTGATCTTCATTTCCTAATCTCAGAAAAAAAAATAAGGTTTTTTGTTTTCCTGCTCTAGAGTGAGTTTCTAACAACTGTTCTCAACCCAAATCTGCATTAGGATGACCTGGGGAGCTTTTATCAAACAATTCACATTTAGACAGTTTCCCAAGCCTACTGAAGCAGTATCTGGAGAGGTATTATAGAAAGAAAAGGACCCTAGTGTTTCTCATGGAAATGGTTCATTCACAATGTTTCTGGCAATAAGTGAAAAAAATACATTTTATTCTTGATTACAGAAAAAGGTCAAGGTTTTCTATTTCACAGAATGGAGATGACACTGAAAATCATTATAGAGATGTCCAAAATATTCATCAACATAAAGCAAAGGGAAAAACCCTGATGAACATGAATCAAAAATTCTTTGGAATACAACTGATAAAACTACCTGAAGTCACAAATATGTTAAATGAAGGCAACATTTTATCCAGTATCTTAGTGGCCAAAAACAATTACCACAAATGGGGAAAAGAGGTAAGCCTTTGTGTTTTCCTCTTGGAAAACTCAACACATTTCTCATGCATGTTATAATATAAATAAGCTGTATTTTTTTTCAGACTAAAATTACAAACTGTGAAATTGTCTGAAGGGTGGCATGAGAGGATAATATGAGTGACAAAAACAAATAATGTTGTGTTGCTTCAGAGTTGAATGACTGAATATCTTGTCTACACAAGCGTCCATCTCTCAAAATGGTATTGAAAACTCTGCTTCCTTTCATTAGGAGACTGTTCTTTGGCTAAAAGCATCCTTATAAGAAATTATTCTTGAATGTTTTGAATATAATAGAAATAGAAATGTTTTAATTTTAGGAACAAAAACTAAAGACCCATGAAGATGTTAACAAGAACTTGAATCAAAACCATCAGCTGGAAAGCAGGTGGTATCTTAATTATTTGGGGGAATAAAGTGCAATTAAAAGTTTCCGTTTTGTTATTGCTCAATGTTAAAATAGGATCTAGAATCCTACATATGGAAAATACAGATTGAATTTGCATATGATTTAGATATTCTTGTCTCTGAAGCAAATAGGACAAGAGTGAACTATAGATTAATTAAATGAACGAGAAAAAAATAAGATGTGGTTTCTATAAAAACCAATTGGAAACTTGGAATAAATGGGCCTGGACAGAAAACCAGCAGGCAAAAATTAACACAGAAGTGGAAGGATATATAAAATGCATTAAAGATAACTAAAATATCGCTGTATAAAGATTAGAGATGTGTATTTTCACTAGTCTGGCAAACAGTTTAGCACATAAGAAATGTTCAATAACAATTTCTTCCATAATTAATTAATAAAGTTTCTATTAGAACATAAATAGAGACAAACAAAAATAAAAATTTGATTACCGCTTTAGGTATCAATATATAGAAATAAAATCAGTCTTCATTGAGGGTTAAGAATTGTAGATTGAAGGGAAAAGGGGACAAAAACCCCACAAACTATGTATGAGAAAAATCATTACATAAATTTGTAGGATATGGGGGGAGGGGAAGTAGTATGTCAGTAAGTAACATGTGGATTATGAAATACTGTCTACCAACATGTTTTAAAAATCTCAAAGAAGTGGTAGGTAGTGGAACAAGAAAACAGGCTGAATCTTGTCTACTGAATACACATTTAGAACATTCAGGGTTAACTGCAAACAGGGTAATTGTTAGGGAATGATTAATTAGAATAAGTAAGGAAATTTAAAATAAATGAGACAAATACAAAAGGTCTTGCACATGCTCCTCCTAAATGAGTTGTAAATGTCTTAGACAACTTATAAGTAAGTTCTCGAGTGAAGCTCTGGACCAAGAATCACTGTTCTTTCACACCGTGATGATGCATAATTGCAGAAATAAAACATCAAGTGTGTTTATCAAATATCTTCAAAGGTAACATACAAGAAAATGAAAGCATTTATCTGGCATTTCACAGATAAATGAAGTTTGCACTTTCTTGTAATAAGTGTCACTCACTATTTAAAATGACTACATTCGATACAATGCAGAGTGCTAACGAGGAAACTTTTACTCTCCTTTCTCAGCTGACTTCAAGAGCCAAATTTTATACTGGCAGTTCACTAGTTTGAGCCTTTTCATCAAATCATGTTCTGGGAGACAGAGATCTACTCGGTGGCCCATTTACAATCAGCCCCACATTAGAGCCACATGGTTTTAATGCAGAGCTGTTCTGTTAATGCTCCCTGAATTTTAAATTAAGCTACAAAGTCAGCTGAAGCTACTCCAAGCAATTGAAGCTTTTCAAAGATACCACCACTGATTGCTTTGTAACCCAGACAAGTCAGTTTCTCAGCACTTCAGCTTTTCAATTGTTAAAATGAGGTTTAAATAGTCTTTCTTCACATCCCTTGAAGAAATGGTGGGAATTATGGAGATGATTTTAGTAAAGTGGTTTAACTTGTTGAAAACTGGTACATTTACACTGATTATTCATGCCAAGGTCAAGCAACATCTCTGCTCTCAGACCACTGCCAGTGTGTTTAAATAAAAAAGGACAAATAACTGTATTTCTTCTGTTCCAAATGAGCTCAGGACACCGATTTTAATGTCAATTGGTTACCTACTCAACAGCATTACCAGATTTTTGTATGCTTCATAGAGGCACAAGATGTTTGTTACAGAATTAATTTCAAGTTGATGAATTGAGTTAAACATACCCTTAGATTTCTGACCCAAGATCACACCACTTCCTGAAGTTCCTTATCTGTGAATATAATTATCACCTCAATTATCTGAAGTACCCTAGTTAGTAAAACAAAATGTGATTGAGCAAGTAACGCTGTCAAGCATTGTTCACTTAAATTTCTGACTGAAATCTTCTCCCTAAACTGAAAGATCAGATTACCTTATCGGTTTCCTATGGTCAAATTTACAAATAAAATAATACAGTTATCTGACCAGTTTTTCCCCACTTTATAAGGTGACACCTATAACTTCTATGAAATACAGACAAATAAAACTGATCTAAAAGTAAAACAAATAACTGATTTAAAGTTACTTATGATATATATTGTATAGATTTAATTAAACTCTACATGGTGCTATCCAGTAAGGCAGTTGCCAACCTGATACTGCAACAGGACACTTGAAATATAGCCCACCTGAAGGCAGTATGCTGCAAGCATAAAGTATATACCAGGTTTCAAAGACTTAGTATAAAAATGTAAAATATCTCATTAATAATTTTATAATGGGGCACCTGGGTGGCTCAGTTAAGTATCTGCCTTCGGCTCAGGTCATGATCTCAGGATCCTGGGATCGAGCCCCACGTTGGGCTCCCTGCTCTGCGAGAAGGCTGCTTCTCCTTCTCTTCCCTGTTCTTGCTCTCTCTCGCTCTCTCTCTCAAATAAATAAATAAAATCTTTAAAAAAATTTATATTAATTCTATATCATAATAACATTTTGCATATATAGAATTAAATAAAATATATTATTACATCAGTTTCACTGGTTTATTTTTAGTTTTTAATGCTGTTACTAGAAAATTTTAGATTACATATGTGATTTGCCTTATATTTATACTGGACAACGTCGGTATAGCTGTCAAAAAAAGGTGGGGGGAATCCAATGAGTAATCTTCTCTAAATAGTGGAAACAAAAGTTCTCAATCTAGGCAGAGAATTTAAAAACTGATACATGTACAAGATTTATGACAAATACTAAAGATGACAAGAAAACAAAGAATAGGAAAGCTTCTGATCATTACATTTTATCATGAAATATGAGTGTCAAATCATGTTCACTCTGATTTAAGGAAAGAACATCTACATTAGGAAATCATGTCAGATAAACAAAAATGCATGTAAAAAGTATAATAGCCATATGTTATTATAAGCACATGCAACCACAAACTGGAATATCAACTTCTCTAACAATCCACATAGTAACTAATATTATTGCATTATAAAATTAGTATCTGGATTTTATGGCATTTACATATCATTGTTATTAGAGACCAATGTGCCTTTCAAATTTCATAAATTATATTACTTAGTGAAAGGGTTATCAAAAATTATTTAATCATGATTTTAATTTTGCTTTTTACACGTCATTCTCAAACATAATTTTGCTAACATTGAAAAGCCTAATTAGCACACACGGATTATACAGAATTATGCACTGAAATTTCTTACAGTAAAATATGGACCTATATTCTAGACTAAAGAAAGAGCATTTTATCCCAACATTAAAAAATTATTAAACCAGTCCTAAAATTACAATGCATTCCCTCAATTATTCTGCTAATCATATAATTTGTTTCCGAGGAATATTTAAAGTTCCCCCTAGCAATCCTTCCCCTCCCACCTTCATTCCCTTTTACTGTCAGACAGTCTTAAACTCCTCAGATGGCTTTTGAACATACTGTTAACGATGGTATATTGAAGTGAAACTTAAAAATAAATCAACATAGGATGCACAATCACCCATCTTCCCCCTAAATAGGTGAAGATCTAATGACAAGAGTTTATAAAATCTCAACATCTAAATATTTTCTTTCCATCTAAATTCATATCTCAAAAGCAAAACATTGTATATTGAAAAAAAAAATCCCAATCTAATGACCCAAACCCTTCACTTCTTTTAACTACATTTCATAATTCCTCCTTTCTCTCTATTTCTACTCTCTCTCTTGCTCTTGTTCTCAGTCTAGCTCTTACTCTCATAATCTAAGACAGCTCTTTTCTACAATTCATTGGCCCTTTCAATAGCTATCAGGATTCTTTCAAAATCTGTAATACTCACTTCTCTCTACTTAACTTCCCATTACATTAAGACTTGCTACCTAGGAATGCTTCCTCCACCTCTCTGGGTAATAGAAAATGTTAGGTAGTGACATACTTGTGTTAAAAGGTTTCTTAAGTAGTCCTTCCATTCTTCTTAATTACCACATTATCAAATACCAAAGAATCAGAGTAAGACCACTACCCAGATTGAAGGCTTTTATTTAATTGCCACAATTTACAATTATAATGTTATGGAAATAAAGCATAATAGTCATGACTGAATTGTCGGAAGCATACTGCTAGGGTTCAAGTTCTGGCTCCACCATTTGTCAGTTGTGTGACCTTAGGTACCTTACTTCTTTGCCTTGATTTCTCTATCTGTAAAATGATGTTAATATAGTACCTATTTCTTATTGTGAAAATTACAAAAGGAACAACATGAAAAATGCTTAGAGAATAACTGATACATTAAAAACATTCAATAAATCACATCCTGGATAGGAATGCTTAAAACTCCAATATCAAAAAAGAAAAAATAATAATTAAATTCCAAGATAATTCTGACCTCCAAAACTATTCAAAATTTTTGTGACTCAGAAGTACACTGGTGACAGAAGGAGAGTCATAAAATCTCACTTTTCAAAGCAGGACAATAAAATATCTACAATGTCTGCAAATTCAGGATTAAAGGTCATGGATGCAAATGAAATCTGACTTTACATCCTTTATTTCATAGTGTTCAGATCAAAACCATTTCCCCAATTTCCCAAAATTACTAGGGAAAGGCTACCACTTTTGCCCACTCTCAATTAAAATTTAAAACAGCGTATATGATATAAGGCATAAAGTCCTACTTTACTCAGATTGGCATTATTTCTTTTTCTTTTTATTCTGAGATGTGAAACTCATTTTCTCAGTGAATAAAGTTTAATGGAGCATAAGTACTATGGGAATGCGTTCTCCTATGAGAAAACATGTTTTTTTACTTCGATTTCTCAAGAATGTAGAATTCTTGTAAAGGAAACCTATATAAATAATTAATTAAATAAAGAATCTGACAAATACAAAGATCTGTAGTATAACATGGATTGTCTTTAACAGTAACTTCACATGGTGTTAGGAAACTTTAGCATAGTCATGCTTGGGATATCACATGAAGACAGAAATCAATTATTTGGTGAGAGCTGAAGTGTGGGATAGTATCTTCACCTCTCTCTCCATCCTCCCTTATCACTCCATGAAAAAAAAAAAAAGAAAAGAAAAAAAGAAAAGGAGAAAATCCTAATGGGGCCAAATTCTAGGGCACAAATTAGACCATGTGTACAAATGAATGCAGGTCAGATGTCCTCTCCATGCTTGTGTGTGGCTCTCCAATTAGCCATTTTCCTATCTATGCAGCAGAAGGGATGTCCCTTCAGGACAACCCAGGCTTCTCAATTGAACTCGTTCCTATATTACCAGGAGTACTCAGGTATCCAGACACCCTCAACCCTTCGGGCTAGGCTGCAGGCTTATATAAAATGCAGTTAGAAAGGCCTTGCTTAGATCTTGACTTTCTACCTCACACTTCAACTCCATTTTCCAGAGAACTTTGGGTTGGAGTGTAGGGCATTAGCCAAGCAAAATTGTGTCCTTTGCTCTTCCACTTGTCATTCTCCCCTGACATCTGTATATTCTGTCCCTTCAGGAATGACCTACAGAGGCAGCTCTATTGGGTAAGGTGAGATGTGAGCATTTCTGGGTTCCGTGCTTAACATCATTTAAAAACACCTCAAAACAGTAGAAACGGTGGAAAAATAAAGAAGAAAGAGAAAAAGTAGTGAGTCCCCTCTCTTTTAGGATTTAACATCTACTGTGACATGCAGAGGGAAACCATGATTTTGGAGCTCTAAACATCTATTTGTATTGGCAATCACCAGACATAATTCTAGAGTTTTGTTTTGTTTTTTGTTTGTGAGGTATGTGTCTTTTTTTTTGGGTGGGGAAGGGTACTCAGGTACCCATTCAGGTTCCCATGAATGACATGGATAGAATGGTTATAAGAATCTTCAGAGAGATTATGAGGCCCAGACTTTTGAGAATCAGTACTATGAAGGTGTAATACAAAACATCTGTAAGGTGTACAATGAAAAATCATCAAGTTCTAGTTGAAAATCTTTACTACATTACTAGAAATGAGGAAGACCTCCATTTTATTCTCCAGGTTGAAAAATTACACAAATTCTTAAAATTTCACGTAAGTGCCTCAGTAACATTTGGGAAAATAAGACAAAATCTGCAATCTGAAGATTAAAATTTAAAAATGTGTTCATTTCAGTATACTTCTTAAAGCATATTAAGTTTCAAGAGCAAGAATAAAAGACATTGTCTTACCTCCCATCTCGATCCCAGTCATACACCTCTACTTTGATTGTTCTGTCCATGGGGAAAACATACACATAAAGTTGCTTAGTAAGATTAAAAAACATCACTGAGAATTAAAAAATAAGTTATAGATTTTCTTAGATGAAATGTATGCTTGCAGGCTTTTAAAAAATAGTCTGAAGTTGATTTTGCCAATTTTATTACTATATTTTGATTTATATCTTTTTTTTAAAAGATTTTATTTATTTATTTGACAGAGAGAGACACAGCGAGAGAGGGAAACAAGCAGGGGGAGTGGGAGAGGGAGAAGCAGGCTTCCCGCCGAGCAGGGACCCCCCCCATGCGGGGCTCGATCCCAGGACCCTGGGATCACGACCCGAGCTGAACGCAGACGCTTAATGACTGAGCTACTCAGGCGCCCCTGATTTATATCTCAAAATAGGTTTTTCAAATCTTATTCTTTGAGGGGAGTAAGGGAAAGTATATGGAGGAAGCATGTGTAATTTGACATAGCTTCTCAATGGGAAGGTATGCAGCTACTTCTCTAGAAAACCACTGTGTTAGAGCAGGATTTCTCAATCTCAGCATGGATCACAATCACATGGAGGGCTTCTCAAAATTTGAATTGTTGGACTTCAGTGCCCAGAGTTCCTGGTTCAGTGGGTTTCAGTTGGGGCCTGAGAACTTGAATTTCTACAAAGTTAACCTGGTGATGTTAATCACGAACCACATTATAGGAACCACTTTCTTAAAGAATGAGTTTAGTTAAATAAAGTTATGATCTTTTTAAATGAATAAAATGACAGTTAAGTTTTAAAGTAAATTTAGTGGCAGGCTGCTAATCAACAGTTCCTTCTATGATATTAGTTAATAGAATAAATTTGCATTTTTCTAATATTCAAGTAACAAGATAAAATAAAGAGATTGGATTTTTACTTTCTATTTATTTGCTTTCCTTTTGGGGTAAGGGCTTTTATAACTTCATAATCAACTCTCACATGAAAAAAGAAAAAAAAACTTTGATATTAAGAAATCTTTAGGTATATTGTGGGAGTATCTTCATGGTCACCTCACCCACCTATTTGTAAAACACTGTTCTACATCTACAGCACTTCTACGATTCAACAACCGTGAGAACAGTGATGCCAAATAACATTTTCAAGAGTGCATCAAAGTTGATAATATACCTACTCCTAGCCTTGTATCTTGTATATTTACTTATTCCACTCTAGAAAGATAATTCCAAATGAAAGCATTGAGGCCAAAGAAAATTCTAGAGTAATTTTTGAATAATATGTTAAAACAAACTAGTATTTAATACATTTTTAGCACTTTGCATATTTTTGGTCTTGGAAACTCAGTCAATTTAACTGAACTTTAGTCAAATTATCCCTCTTCCCCAAATCATCATGGATTTTAAAAAAAAGTTATTTAAAAATTCTGAATAAATCATCTATGCTTGGTAAATACACATTTACACAGGTAAAGAAGCCACCTTAATTTTTAAAAATTTGGCTTAGATTATTAGATACAAAGTCTATAGTAAATATTCAAAACTCTCAGAAAAGTTGTCATTTATTTTACCTGTCATAATCACCATTACATAATGCTCTGACTGAGATCTTGAATGCTTGCCATACAGGATTTAGAGTATTTTTGACAACTTCTGTTTTATGACAAATTGTAAAACTGTAAAAACAAAAGAAAAGGTTTTCAGTTATTTTCATAATTTGATTATGATATATTGCTTTAGTTAGGCATTCTTCTCTTTCTTTTTTGTATAGAACAAATGTTGTCAATCTCCCTGTGGCTGGTATATGACTTAGTAAAAAGAGATTTGTGGTTTTAGAACTTTAAAAGATAAACTCACTACAATATAAAGCAATGAGATATCACAATAAGTTTATGAAAAATAATCTTTTGCAGATTCAATAAATTGTAAAGCTGCTTTGTAAAGAATCCCTATAAAAATTGTGAGGACATATTGAAACTGAAAAATATCTATGGCTAAGAATATGAAGGTCATCAGTATCCCCAAAAATATTAGCTTGTTGTAGTGCTGGGGACAAAAACCTGGTTGGGATGGATTTAAGACAGAAGAAGAAACAGAGACAATGTGTAGAGAATATATTTGAGGAGTTCAGCTGTAAAGAGAAATTGGGGGTAGTTTCAGGGGATAGATTAGTCTACAGAAAGGTTTGTGGCTTTTGTTACTTTTCAATTTTTCTCTCCGGAAAGGAAGAAATAACAGCAAGGTTGTATGCTAAATGAAAGATCCAACAGATAGGAAACAATTTATGATGCATAAGGGAGGGGAGAAAGGCTGGAGGAATGTCCTTCAGTAGATGAAAGTGGATGGGATCCAGGGCATCAATGGAGGAGTTGGCCTTGGGACCACAGAGAGTCATTCTGCAGGAACTTTCAGGAAGGCAGAGTGCACAGGAGATTCTGTGATGAGATCACGAGAAAGTTCTCCAATTGCTTCGATTTTCTTATAAAATAGAAAGCGTGATCATCAGTAAATAAGGAAGTGGGCAGAAGTGCTGAAGTGTCTGGGAGAGAAGGAAAGTTGGTGGATTGAGCAAAACAGTAGGATTCCTGGAGGGGCCCAAGGGCCTCACTTAAGATAAACATCATGAATTTATAGTGAGACACTCAGCTTATGGTTCTTTCTTTATCTAAACCGTTGGCTCTATAGATCTAAAGAATACACAATAAGAGGTAAAATCCATGTAGTGTTAAAGTTGGTTTCCTGATTGCAATTCCAGTATTGTTTCCACCAAACCATTCAATCTCCATACATGGATCAGGTCCTGGAAATGTTCTTGCCTAATGTAAACACATGCAGCAGTTCATGAGCTATAAAATGATCTTGGTCAGAATGAAACCCAAACCCAGTCCTCACTAAGACCCTAGTAATGAAATGTTCCAAACACTGGGCCACCTGTAACAGTCGTGAACATGAGAACATTACATAAGCACCATAGTGAACATGCTGCACCTAACCCCCACAAGAAAATACTCTCATTTTGAAAAGGTTCTGAGTCCATTTTCCTCCTCTCAGGCAAGAAGAGTCTACTTCTATTAAGAGATCAAACAGAAACATAAAAGGATCAAGTATTCATTACAAGACTGGTGTCATTAGTGCCATCCCCCTCCTTGGTAGTATCCTCACCCAGTTAAACAAACTCCTGCTACTAAATTGACAGAGCTTAAGAGAATATATTGTGGTCAAATGTTCTCAGAGTTGACTTGCCCAAAACAATTTAGGGGCAAAAGCCATGAAAAGAAAGACTGAGGATAGACTGAGCAGACTCAAAAAGGGTCACTGAGATATCTAAAACAGAAGAAAAAGGAGATAAGGGAGGAGAGGCAGGGAACAAACAGAAGGAATCAAATGAGAAAAGACAGTACACAAAAATGGTTAAGAAAAATTCACGGGGACAAAATTACATATATAGTTGACCCTTGAATAATGCAGGGGTTAGGGGCATGGACCTACCACACAGTAAAAAATCTGCACATAACTTTTGACTCCCCCAAAACTGAACTACTAATAGCCAGCCTACTGTGACTGGAAGCCTTACTAATAATATAAGCAGTTGACTAACACATATTTTGTTTGTTATATGTATTATATACTGTATTCTCGCAATAAAGTAAGCTAGAGGAAAGAAAATGTTATTTTCAAAAATCTTAAGAGAAAATACATTTACAGTACTGTATCAAAAAAAAAAAAAATCCACGTGTAAGTGGACCTGTGGAGTTTAAACCCATTTTGTATAAGGGTCAAGTGTACCGTTTTTGTTTTAGAAACAGGCTTCTGCCTCTCTTCATAATACAATACATTCTTAAAGATCTACAAAGGGGCTTTCTCTTCTTCTCTTGAATCACATTCTTATATATATCAAGCCTTTGGTGTGGTGGCAGATACAGAGAGATAGCTAGACAGATGATATCTAGATCCACAGACCCATAGGTAGTTACATAGATAGATAATGGAGCAACCAACAGACCATCTTCAAATGAACATGTTCAACAAACATTCTACTAACTTTTCGGCTTTTTTATGGTTAAATCAAAACTTCTATTATATTTCTAGAATCACCAGCCATAATAATTAAATACAATGACACTTGCAACTTTTGCTCTTAAGTGGTTCACCTTAGTGAGCTATTTATTTATTGCTGCATAAATATAACTGCATATATATTACAAATAGTATTATAGGAAAACTATTTTTATTAAGCAGCCTTATTAAAATACTTTAAATGAAGTCATTTGCCAAAAAAAACCCAGCTATTCCAAGGGAAAATTATTACCTAATTATGAATACAGTTTAAGTTACTAAATAAATGTGACAGCAAGAAAATAAGAATTTATAATCCTATATCGTTAAGGATTTTTATTAATGTTTCTAGTAAAAACTGTTTTACACTATCTTATAAAACGAGCCTCAAACACATGAGGCAACAGGCAATTTTTTAAATAGCTTCGTATTCAAATAAATGTTAAAAATAAAGCTAAAATCTTTGCAGTTAAAAAAAGAGATTTACACATAAAAAGTGAGGAGTAAAAACACAGTTACTCATTCAAAACTCATCAAAATAAAACATAAATATATACCAATACACTAATACATATACTTTAAAATATATATTTGGATATAAATGGTGACTTAGTTTTCGGTGTGGAAATGTAAGTGGAAAGTTTTCTGAAATGAGATCCACCAAATTTTAGCAACAGTTGTTTTTAAATGAGATTTTTTGATTAACTGTACTCTTTTCTTAATATTTACATTTCATTTAATGAATAAATTACTACCATTTTTACAAGCATAATTAAGTTTCCATAATATAACCCTCATCAGTAGTATTAAATGTGTGAGAGACTGAAATTCTATAATTGCACAACAAATCTTTATAAAGAAAACTAATAAGAATAAAAACAGAAAATTCAGAAAACAAGTAGTTCAGACAGGACAACAACATTTTTGACAAAGAAATCCTGAACCATTCTTTAGTTTTTCTCTACCCTTGAAATGACTGGCAAATGACTAGTTCCTTCATTGTCCAGTATTTTCCACATGGGTAAAAGTAGTGTTCAGATGCAAATACTACTCTGACGTTTTTTACCACCTAGATAGAAGGGAAGTACGAAAAGTGCAATAATTTGACGCCATAACACAATAACCAACAGTTGCCCAGTATTTGCATCAACAACAATCTCATAATAAGTAAAGCATCATTTTATACGGCCCAGTGTATTCACTTTAAATAGCAAACTTTCTATTTTTATGTAACATTTTATATACTTATTACATAACATTAACATGTATAATTTCATTTGTAAGTGTGACAGTAGTGACAGGTTTTTTTTTCATTCTCTTCCCCTCTTTTTTAATCTTGAAATAACATTTTCCCTTTAGCTAATATTTTATTGCATACAGTAAAGGAAAACTTATACATTAAGATTAAAAATAATAACAGCTAACATTTATATTTTATGTGTTAAGCAAGCTTCTGTTTTTTGTGCTTTAACTCATTTAATACTGTCAACAACACTGTGAAGTAGCTATGATTATTAGCTCATCTTATGGATGAGGAAATGGAGTCTCATATGGGTTAAAAAGCTTGCCTATGGTCTCATAGCTATTAAGTACCATAGTCATGACTTAAACCTAGTCAAAATAGAACATTGGCCCATAATTTTACCACTAAACTTTCCCACAGATACTGACAGTACAGTATGAATCTCAGAAACAGTAAAATATATTTAATGGTAGAATTGTACATATTAAGTTATACTTTATAACTCATGGGTACAATTTCAAACCACATAGAAACCAGTCTAATCATGACTGCTAAAAACGTTCAAATTACTAAAATGTAATGAAAAATGTTATTGCATGTTAGACAAATATCATTGGGGGGGAAAAAACCCCAAACCCTGAAGTATAAAAAGCAACCTATAAAATCCTAATCCTTCTCTGAGAAAATGGCTTAAGACTTCAATTTTATAACCAGAAACATTAGTTTTAGCGTCTTAGATTTCCACAAAAATTTAATTCTTCCATCCTATTAAGGTAATATAATATTTAGGGAAAGTACAGAGGAAATGTTTCTTTGAAGCTGAAAATCATTCATTTTTAATATCATACAAAACATGTAAAATGCTTATAAAATTACACATTATTATTGAGAGGCAAAAATCAAATCAATTTTTAAAATACCAAAATATTTTACTGTTTATCAATTTACTGAGCTTCTCTGAGAAAAAAATAATAGTTGAAGTATGATTCTTACTATAGAGTTAAAATGCATAAAAGATAAATCTACCTGCCATCTTCATTACTTCGATAAAATACAAGAAAAGGATCTGATTTTCCAAAAAAGTCCTTCTTGTCCAATTTGTTCGCACAAAATTGCATCAGAACAGCATCCTACAAACAAAATTAATAAAATATCTCAAAACCTCGGTTATAAATAACTAGAAACTGCAGATCACAGGCAAGACTTGACAAGAAAACAAATTTACCATTTTAATGCAAATGGCCAAGTGTGCAAGAATCCCAAACAACATAAAATTGCTTTTTAAAGGATTGTGAGACTAAAAAATTGACTCTGGAAGTTTTTGTTCTAGTCACAGAACTATTACTTTTTTAAAAACCTCTAACATTTCTCCCTGGAAAAGTGATAGTAAGTAGATGACTATAGGTATTCAATATTATATAATACAAGATCTTCATTCCTATCTTTAGTTATCCAAATACACATTTTCAGAGCATTAACTGTTTTTTAATTTCTCCGGAAATTACTAAGCATCTATTACATATCTATCATGTATTAGATGTTAAGACATCTTTGCTCATTAGATAAGGTACAAGACAGATCCAGACTGACCATACAGTTTGCAATCTAGGGGGAAAAAAGGGTTCCTTTTTAATTATACACAAGTGCATCACAAAGTCTTAACAATAATTCCTATTATATTGGGCTTCAAGGAAAGTAAAGCACTTTCATGCTTATCTGTAGTGTAATTATGTATTTGGATGTTAATTATTATGCTAAACCCGTCATTTTTTTTGATGTATATATTTAAGCACTCATAAGCTACAGAGATTAGCTTATAAGTAAATAAGTTGGAGTATCATAAATTAAGGAAGTTAAACATTATTCAATTACATAGGATGAGCACCTTCAAAAAGTAGGAAATATATAGTAATTTAACAATTAAAATCAGTATTTTCGATTTGTCTGTTTTTTTTTAACTGAAAGAAGATGCTAACAATTTTGGAAAGAGATGGGGGGTTAAAGTAATTCAGATTCAATCAAGAGGTTGCAGTTTTAAATGCTATTTGGTGAAACTGTTAAGAATTACTAAAAAGGCACTCTCTTATTCACTATTTTTTACTTCGCAGAGTCCAGCAGTACTTAAACATCCAACTAAAATTTTCATTATTTCCCTTTAGCATTTCTGGAACACTATACAAGAGAACACTCTCTCTCTTTTTCATGCATTCATTCATTCATTCATTCATATACTTACTTAGCAAACATTTCTGAAGCAATACTCAGGCTAGAATCTGGGAATAGAGAGATGAAGACATCTCTGCCCTTGGAGAAGTTCATAGCTCTAGATTTCTGGTTTTCAATGCATTGATATAGTGTCATTTTGCTTTTATATTTAGCACAGATGTAATTTCTACCAGAGGAACACTCATTATATAATGATTTCACTTTCTGAACAGGCATAGCGACCAACATACATTTTAAAGAAAATTAAAAAAAACACATAGGCAAGAAAAATATGGACACCACTATCACCTCAAACTTTTCAACCATGATCACTTTTCAAATTTGAGGTTGAAAGACCAAAATTTCTATACTATTCTTTAAGGAAGCAGTGAGAAAATCACCCTACAATCAAACTATAAAATCAGAGCAAAACTGAGAAAGAAGGACTGGTTTTGATTTCTTTGTTTTGGTTGGGTTTGAATACCCTTTCACCTTCACATATATTAAAATGGCCCTGAGAGAGAATGGTTTTCTAAGAACATAGGACAAGGACATTGTACTCGCTACAGAAAAAAAAAAAAAAAAAAGGAAAAAGGAAAAACCCACTCCTGTAAGACATTTTCCCAAAGCACCTGGACCAAAACACAAACTACCAAAAAACATTCTGATATATTCAAAGTACACAACAGATTACTGAAATGTATGTATTTCAAACTGATTGTGAATAAATCTTCACAGAAATTAAATACTATTAAAACAAATTTCCATCACTGGTAAACATAATACCAAGTTGTAATTTTTCAAATTACATTCCTTAAGACTTGCAAAACAAGTAATTGATTAAAAATAAAAAATAAAGATTGCTTTCGATATACTAAATTATATAAACCTAGGGGAAATATTTTTTGCAATTATCCAAGTTAGTACCTTAGCAGGGATTCCATCTATATCTAGCACAAATGAAATCTAATTTCTACGGGGGAAAGACAAGCACTTACTTACTTATAGAAATACAGAAGCATCATTGCAAAGTTGTTTTTTTTTTAATCTCTTGTGCTTAATGCCACCTGAGAGAATTTTAAGATTTTTCTTCAATACTCCAGACCAGTATAACAAACTTGCTATGGTAGAAATCCACTCAAATGCTTCACAGGCACTTCTAACTAATTCAAATCCAACTTGCTTCTCTTGCAATTTTCCCAGCTCAATTAGTGATTCGTCATCCACCCAAAGTGCTCAAGGAAGCAGTCCTTGACTCCTTTCTTTTCTTGACCCTTCATCTAAACCAAGTCTCACATCATTCCACCTCTAAGACATTTCTCAAATCTTCACTCTGGCTACACTGGCATCACCTTAATCTAGGCCAACTTCCTCTCTCCCTGGGGCATGCACAGTAGCATTTTTCTTTCTCCCCCTTCTACTCTTGCAACCATCCAGCCCATTTTCCACTCTGCAGACACCGCAATATTCTCAAAACATAAAAGAAATATTGTTCATAATTTAAAATGTTTCTAGGCTCCCTCTTGTATTTAGGATAAACACAGAATCCTTAACATGGTCTACAAAGCTCAGCACCAAATGGGCTCCAAGCAGCCTTTTCTACCTTCATCCTTCAAAGTTTTGTCTCAATCATCCCCTGGTCTTAGCCCTTTGCCACCACACACCAGACACAATTCCTTCCCTCCTCACAACCTTATGCAAGCTATGCATTCCACTAGAATTCTTCATTTAACTGGCAAACCATTCCTTAGGGCTAAGCTTAAATGTTACTTTCTCAAAGAGGTCTGCAGTGACCCCTCCCCACTATAAACTGGATTCTCCATTATACTCTCTTATATTTGATCACTTAGTACATATCATGACACATATACCTGCACAGTCATCTAATTAATGTCTGTCTTTCCCACAAACTACTTGTTCATTAAAGACAAGGACCAGGGTTGTTTGTTGTTGTTTTTTTCTCACCATTGTATTCTAAGCATCCATTTCAGGGACTAGCACTGTGTATGTTTTGTGAATATTGTGGAATCAATCAATCAATCAATCAATTAATCAGAATGAAAAATATTATTTGTGGATAATCTCAAGCTACTTTTAAAATACTGAGTGAATAAACAATCCTAATATAATTTCAAAATTACATGAATTCTTATGCTTGCACATTTGGCTAGATATATTACAAAAGTGGCATTTGAAATAAACTATGTAATACTAGGTTGAGATAATTAAAATCATCCTCTAAAAACAAATATTTGTATAAATTTATAATTTACACATTTCTCCAATGCTGCCCCCTTTTTTATTCTGCAAAGCAATGATCTGGGGAAGATATTAAGACTTCTCCATTTTACAAATGCAGAAATTAAAGCTCTAAGACTATAACCTCACTCAGCTGAATACTGAAAGAGAGAAGATTGAAATTTAGGTGTCCTGATCCCAAAGCTTACACTCAAGTTAATAACAATGTGTTTTAAAAGGGGGAAAAAAAACCCCATCAATTTGTATGTCAAATGTGAAGTAAAATTACTTCCTTCAAGATTCTAAGTGATAATGCCTGATATTTTCAAACTACTTAAATGTGCATTTAAAGACACAGTCTCTTCTGAAGTAACTATGAGCATTGCTTTGAATATATTTGTTTCTTCTACTATACTAGCATAGTAATATTATTTCAAGGTTTATACATCTTAATGATGCTGATTATCAATAAGGCTGTAGCTAAGAATCATAACATACTATACACAAGTGAAGTTAGATCAAGATTTAAGCAATATTTTTTAAAATATTAGATCTATAATTGTAAAGTATAATAAATATGTGTTTACTTGTTAAAAGTTAATTCCAGATATTCTAAAATCTTTAGTAGTAGAAAGAGTGGTAAAAAAAAAAATGCCTCTTAATTAGTAAGTAACAGATTCTACTTCATTTGCATGGAAACATTCCTGTTCTTTCCTGTTTTTCCAAGCAAAACAACAAAATTGAAAGTGGAAGATATTTAAGATGCAACCCGGCCATACTCAATCTATGCCCTTGGTTATCTTGGTTCTATTTTGCAATAGAACTAAAAATAATGTGTTCATTGGCATATTTACACAAAATCACCTGAATGTCAAGATTCTGACAAAATAGCATGTTAATGTCAACACAAAGAACATGTATCTTACTGACCTTGAACTTCTTTTTCTCTTCCCTCCCTCACTATATAGAACACATATTATATACACATATATAAATTTAGAGACAAGAAGTATAAAAGATGATTAGATGATATAATTCTAAGTGCCATTTTAACAAAAAAAAAGATGGTAGGTAATATTTCTGTACTGTGTTGTACTTTTTGTAATGCATTCTTAGTATACATAAAATGCTTTCATATATGTTATATTTTCAGATTTAATGTTGTGGTGGTTAATTATCAGAGCTGGGCAATTTTTAAAAATATTCTAGTGACCGGTTCATGTGTCTGTTTTTTTTCTCCCCCCCTGCAAATATGGAAAGTAAAACAGAAGGGTCAAGTAATTTGATAAGACAAAGTACAAATTCATAGCAAATCCAGAACTCAACTCCGTTTAACGGCATTCTAACTGGGAGTAGGTTTCTGGGCATTTTACACAGGAAAAAACTGAGACTGAGGTGGCCAGACCGGCCCACAGGTGCATAGACAATGGAGGAAGAAGAAGAGGGCCTCAATTTAAATGCATTTTAACTACTTAGAGTCTAAGTTTTGTTTAATCATCTCCACAACACTGTTACTATACTTTCCTTTTGTTATCTCACCAACCACCTCCTACCCCACCGAAATCCCAGTTTCCATCATTTGTTGGCAAGTATCATACGGATTTCTGCCCATATTGCCTCAGAAATATATTATGTACCAAAAGCCATAGTAATTATCCTTAAAGAAAAAACTCTATAGAGATTAAAGTTACATACTTAGATAATAAATAATAGTTCTCTATATGGAAACTAGAGCCAATGTTAAAGCATAAAGTTTTTAGTATTCTTCAGGAACTTCTGTTCCTAAAATCATAAAGCAGAAGTTGAAAATAAAGAGCCCTAGAGATTTAACCCAGGGAAAACTTCTTTTTTCCCCCCTAGAAATAAAAATTCCCAGGGATCCACTGGGCCACATTAAATAGATAATATCAACTTCAGATTCAGAGAGCTATCATTACTTCCAGTGTGGAGTGTCATAGCCATCACCTCAGTTCTTGATGACAGTAACATCAATGAACATGAGTCAACAGTTATATCAGCAAATCACAACTAAAAATAGCAGTTTTCTAAAAGTACTAAGTATGCACTCTATGTCCTCATATTCTCAGTTGGAGTGGTAGCTGGTCCCTTCCTCAAACGTGAGCTTCCCAAGCTAACAAAAGATGGGAACTTATATAAATCCTGAATTAATTCCATTAGAATTATAGAAAAAACAAGTATGTTAGGTAAAAGGACTAAAGTCAAGTGACTAGAAATACTCCTAGAAAATCACACATAAATCTTCAAAATTTTTGCAAGAACTTAGCTGATCGGTACAACTGATAATTCCTAATATTAATGCCCCCCAAATAATACTGACATTAGGTTTTATTTTATAATTTATTTTCCTTAAAAAGACTGTTAAAATAACTGATATCCTTTTTGGACTATAAATGTAGTCTCTCTAACTATCTAAAATGACTATGTATCTAAAATGATGTTTTATAGATTAGAGAATTATATAAAGTAGTTTTACTTATTTTTTTTGCCAAAATTACTCAAAAATTAATCATTTAAATATAGTTTCAGAATATCTTTTCAAAGAAGTATTGGAATTACTTTTTAATCCAAAGAAATATTTACTTACCCTACAACAGTTTAATTCCTCCGCTGTAAGTATGATTGTACCACATTTCCTCCCTGGAATTCCTCTACAACCAAAAATATATTTATATACATTAATAGTTTATATGAATATTTATAATACAAACTAATAATATATATTTCATTTTTATGGAACCAAATAAAGAGCATGCTACTAATTGGTGGGCTCTTTTCTAACAAAATATATTCCTAGTTTCAACCTTGAGTTTATCCTATGGATCCACATTTCCTAATGAAGCTAAACTTTGATCACTTTCAACCTGTCAGACCTTTGCTCAAGAATTGTCAAGAGCTTCATATCATTTACCATATGTAATATATATAATATTATATGATATCTATAATATAATAAAATTTTTTCTATGGGTTCTAAGATTTCTATCATGTGATTAAAACCTATTCCTAATCTTGGTTTTCAATACTTCTTTCTCCTTTCATCAACATGGTTACTTATTTGTGCTTATTTCTTCTTTGTGGCCATTCCCATGCCCTGATATACCTCAGCACACTAATTGTCCCCTATTTCACCTCAAACCTTCCATATCCCCAGATAAAGTTCCATCTGTTCCAGGAAACTTCATCCTGGTCAACCTCATACAAAGTTTAGCCTTCTCTGCATTCCTATGGCACTTCAGGTCAGTAGTACAAGCTTAGCATTTAATTACCCTTAACTTGTTACAATCATGTATTTTTTCCCTTTCTTTTTTCAAGTTGATTATAACCTCTATAAGAGTAAAATTCATGACATAGACCTCTTGTAAGCCAACAGAGTTAAATGTCTACACATAGCAGGTGCTCCAAATATAATGAAAATACGTAATACATAAGCAAAACAAAAATTAAACAAAGTAAAACTCCCACACACTTTTCTTTTTACATGTGTTTGGTATATTTATGCTCATATAGATTCCAACTGACACTAAGAGCAAAGTCCACTAGGAAAATGCAAGGCGCATATAAGGTTCCTGGTTTTACATGAGGGAATACAGAGACAAGTCCATGAGAATCCTCCAAAGAATAATCCTCATGCTCCCATGGTGTTTTGTCTTTTGTCCCATTATGAGTCATAGTTCATAAACTCTTCAGTTCATCCTGGGAACTACAAGTTGTGAAATTAGAGCCCAACAAGTGTGTTTGTCCTCAAGAATAGAACTCATCTCTGACAATCAATGTCAACATGTATGCATCAGATATATAATCCCCTGTGCTCCCTGGGTAAAGGGACTGGACTCTTTAGTTATCTTAACTGGGAAGAAGTTAAAATAATGAAACATTAAAATATCTGAGCTACAAATGTATCAGTATAAAATTATTGTAAAACTCCTCTTTCTTTTCTCTTTCTATTCTAATATTTTCTTCTCGAGGGCACCACTTGGTTTTCAGCTAAAAATGTCATCTCATAGCTTATGCAGGAAACTGCCTATCACAAAATTTTGTTTTCTCTATATCTTTGCTCCCCATTAGGGTAACTGCACATGTCAGGACCTTCCATTTTCTCCTCGTCTTTATGACTAAAAAATCAAGTAATTTCTCCTTCACGTTTTTCCTTGGAAAATTATACACATCATTTTTAGTTAGCATCCTTCCAGCAATCTTAATCAGTTCATTTTTCTAATCTAGCTGTATCTTTTGTTTTATTCTATCTATGAACCTCAAGATTCACATTTTCAATGTTATGACAAACAGCTTGACTGAACATGTACCTGAAAGTACTTTAAAATGCTGAATAAAATTTGCCAAAAAAGACTTTACAAATGCTCTGATAACCAGGCAAGAAAGTAAGGACCAATCTGAAGCTGAAGATGGAAAACCAGAAAGACAAGCAGAGGTGACCCTATAGAATTTATCTTGGGCTTGTTTTTTATGTCTCCTCAGAACACAAAAATGAGAAATAAAAAAAAAAGTGGGGTGCAGAGGGAGAGACTCAGAAGGTGGAGAATTCAATAAGTGACTAATATACAACATAAAGCTTGGATCGCAATGACTATGTTGCCTGATTATAGCATGAATTAGATACAAATATTCACTTTGGAGGGACCTGTAAAGTAAATCCCTGCCTTAAAAACTGATGATGAATAAAAGAAAAAAAAGTTCCTTAATCATTCAGACCTCAACCAGTCTTGCTGCCTTAATTTTCACTACCTGAGTAGTTATAAATAACTTCAAGCCAAGAATTCAGTTTAATTGCAGTGATCGTAGGTATCTGGTCAATGTAAAACCTTTCTGAAGAGTTTGCCTTCAAACTACATCTCAAAAGATTCTTATATTAAAAGCTTAAAAAATACATATGTGTTCATTTCCAAGTATCACAAAACACTGAAGGAAAAGTGTACCATATATTAGAATCTGCAGAAGCAACAGTCTACAGAATCAAACACATACTTAGAATACTAGAAATATTATGCATAATATACAAAATGTAAGCATGAGTAACATACCTAAAACTTAAAGAGAAGAATGGAAATATGACTAATTAGCTAAGGATTATAAAAATAATCAAGAATATTTGGAGAAAAAATTTGAAAATTCTGGAAATAATAATAGAAATAGAAAACTCGGGGAATGGATTTAGCCACAGATTAGACACAGCAGAATTAGTAAGCTGAAAGATAGCTGTAAAGAAATTATCCACAATGCAGCACAGAGAGGCAGACATGGAAACTATTATAAAGAGGTTTACACACATGGAGAACAAAGGTAAAAGTTTAATACACATCTAATCAGAAGTCCAGGAAGGAGGAGAAATATTGCAAGAAGGAGATAGAATATTTGAAGAGAAAATGGCTAGGAAACTAGCCAAGCAGCATAAATAAAAGTAAATTTATAACTATACATATGAGATGGACAAGGCAAAACACCAGAGATGAAGGACGTATGTTCAAACAAGCCTGAGAGAAAAGGCAGATGGCCTACAGGAATACAAATACTAAACTGGGGCTGACTACTCAGAAGGAATATTGAAGCTGAAAGACAAGTGAAAATATCTTCAGTGGTTTAAAAGAACGCAACTGCCACCCTGGGAATATAGACAGTGTACATCTCTTACAAGAGAAAGCATGAACCACAAATATTGTTAAACAAGTAAGAACTGAGTGAGTGTATAGCCAAGCACCCTTGCTTGAGGCATTTCTGAAGGACTTGAAACTGAAGGAGAATGATCACAGATGGGAAGTCTGCGAAGAAAGAAGAAACAATAAAGGAAGTGGTAAAATATAAAGAAATCTTAATAAATATTGACTATAAGACAAGATACAAATGTTAAAAACTAAATAACAAATACATATGATAGGATTCATCAGGAGGGTGAGAATTTAAGTTCAATCTTCTGATGTTCTTTGATTGTTCAGGAAGAAAGTAAAAGATGCTTTAAAGTGAACAGAATTTGATAAAGTAAGTAAGTATATGTAAAAACTTCCACAACACTACAGTTTTTAAAGGACTTCATAACCTGAAGTTTAGAAAAGGAGAATTCTGGAATAGTGTTTAAAAATATAACCAATTCAAAGGAAACTAAAGGGAAAAAAGGGTGAAGCATATAAAAAGCACTAAAGAGGTGAGGGAAATAAATCTAGAGGGATAGTTACTAAAGCACATCATAATGAAATAAATGTTCCAGATTAAAATTATATTATCACACTGTATAAAAAAAATAAAAATTCATCCATGAGCTATGTACAATAAAACAAAAATTTAAGGATTTAGAAAGTGCAAAAGAAAAGATGCAAAGATATACTAAGGGGAAAAAAAACTAAACCCAATGAAAACCAGTGGCCCTACATTAATAGCAAACAAATAGATTTTAAATTTAAAAAGACTGCTAGAAATAGTTCTTATGTAATCAATAAAAGTTGCAATTAATTAGGAAGATATAATAATCTCAAGACTCTATGCATCTAACATTATAGCTCCAGAACATATTAAAAAACTCACCATCCTACAAAAGGATATGTGTACCATATGTTGACCATTTTAACCTGGCAAACACTACCCTGGCCAGTTAATACAGTTAACATCACCAGCAATAGGTCATGTTGCTATCATGTACTACTGACATAATGTAATGGGAGTACCTCACCTATGTGGCCTTTCCTTCCAAACCTAATCAAGTCTAATCAAGAAAAAAACATTAGAAAAAAATCCCAAATTGAGGGGCTTTCTACAAAATATCTGCTAATACATCCCCAAACCGTCAAGGTCATCCCAAACATGGAAAGACTAAGAAATTGTCACGAAATAAAAGATACTAGGAGATAGGGGGCACCTGGTTGGCTCAGTTGTTAAGGTCTGCCTTCAGCTCAGGTCATAATCCCAGGGGTCCTGGGATCGAGTCTCGCATAGGGCACTTGCTCAGCGAGAAGCCTGCTTCTCCCTCTCCTACTCCCCCTGCTTGTGTTCCCTCTCTCGCTGTCTCTCTCTCTGTAAAATAAATAAAATCTTTAAAAAAAGATATTAGAAGACAGGATAACTAAATGCAATGTGGTTTCCTAAACTGAACTGTGTAAGAGAAAAGGAACATTAGTGGAAAAAACAAGACTAAAATTCAAATAAAGACTCGAGTTAGTTAACTATAATGTATCAATGTTGGTTTACCGGTTGCGACAAATGTACATTGGTAATGTAATACGTTACTGATAGGAAAAACTGGGTGAGGAATGTATAAGAACTCCCTGTACAGCCTTTGTAACTTTTCTGTAAATCTAAAGCTATTCTAAAATAAAAAGATAATTAAAAACAATGTGAGAAAGAAAAGACAGGCTGAGAAACTGTTCCAGGTTAAAAGACACTAAAATCAGGACAATTAAATTCAATGTATGATTCTTGACTAAATTTTAGACTGGGGGAAAATAGCTACAATGGATATTATTGAGACAACTGTTGAAATTTTAATATGGAGTATGGATTAGATAACATCATTGTACCATAGTGAAGTTTCCCAATTTTGATCAACTCCTTATTAAGAAATACACACTCGAGAAGGCGGAGCAAGATGGCAGAGGAGTAGGAGACCTGGATTTCGTCTGGTCTCAGGAATTCAGCTGGATAGGGATCAAACCATTCTGAACACCTACGAACTCAACAGGAGATCGAAGAAGAGAGTAGCGACAACTCTCTGAACAGAAAAGCGACCACTTTCTGGAAGGTAGGACGTGTGGAGAAGTGAATCCGCGGCGATATTCGGGAGGATAGACGGTGGGGGAGGGGCCTCCGTCGGCCGCTTCTGGCAAGTGATAGAGCCGCGGAGCACAAAATCGGAACTTTTAGAAGTCGGCTCCGCTGAGGGATGTCGCTCCAGTGGCTAAGTGGGGGGTGGAACCCTCGTGGGACAGTGTGGTCTCAGGACCCTCGGGGTCACAGAAAGACCAGGGGTGCCTGAGTGCAGCAGAGCTCCCAGGTATCGGAGCGGGAAAGCCAGCTGTCAAGACGGAGCCAAAGCGTGGGCTCTCAGCTTGGGGTTGCCATAGACGCTGATCCACAACACAGTCAGGCCACTGCTCCTCCAGCAGGGATCCAACAAGCGGCAGAGCCAGGGAGATTCCACTTCCTCCACCAGGAGGCGTGGCGCCGGAGTGTACTGCAGGGATCTGCTGGGTTTGGAGACCCCACACCGAGTAGGATACCAGAGATAGAAATGCTCAGTCACAAGCCAGGTGAGCACAGAGTGCAGTCAGAGACCGGAGACACGGGAGTGATTGCTTTTCTCTGGGGGCGCACTGAGGAGTGGGGCCCTGAGTTCCCGGCTCCCCCGGGGCAGAGATTGGGAGGCCGCCATTTTCACTCTCATCCTCCAAAGCTGTAGGGAAAGCTTGCAGGGAACAAAAGCTCCCAAGAGCAAACCCGAGCAGATTACTTAGCCTGGACCAGGCAAGGGCGGGGCAATTCCACCTCCCGCAAAGACATTTGAGAAACACTGCAACAGGCCCCTCCCCCAGAAGATCATCAAGAACCGCCAGCCGGGACCAAGTTTACCCATCAATGAGAACGGCAGAAGTCCAACGCTAGGGGAATACTGCACAAAGAATCCATGGCTTTTTTACCATGATTCCTTAGTCTTTCAAAGTTGTTTTAACTGTCTTTTTTTTTTGAATTTTTCTTTTTCTCTTTCTCAACCAACATTTTATCAATCCCTTTTTTAAAAAAGATTTTTATTTTTCATTTTTAGAGTCCTATTCTATCCCTTTGTAGTAGTTACTCTTATTTTTGACATATATATATATATATAAGTTGTTCTCTCTTAAAAATTTTGAGATGCAGTTTCTTCTAACAGATCAAACTATACCCTAAATCTACAGTGTATGGCTTTGTCCTAGTCTCCTGCCTGATCACATTCTCTCTCCTTTTCTTTCTTCTTCTTTTTTTTAATCCTATTCTTTCTTTTTTTAAACAACTTCTTATCTTATCAATTCCTTTTATAAAATTTGTTGTAATTTTCATCTTTACATTCATATTCCATCCCTTCATCGTATCAACCCTTATTTTTGTACATATATAAGTTTTACTTTCTTTAAAATTATGGGAGACACTTTCTTCTAACAGACCAAAATACACCCAAAATCTAGTGTATGGCACTGATCTATGCACCAGCCTGATCATATTTGATTGTATTGTTTTTTTGTTTTGTTCTGTTTTTGTTTTTATCTTTTTGTTTTTTTTTTCTTTTTCTTTTTTCATTTCTTCCCTTTCTTTTCCCCTGGTTTCAGGTCTTTTCTGATTTGTTTAGAGTATATATTCTGGGGACATTGTTACCCTGTTAGCATTTTGTTCTCTCATTCATCTATTCTCCTCTGGACAAAATGACAAGATGGAAAAAATCACCTCAACAAAAAGAACAAGAGGTGGTACCAACTGCCAGGGACCTACTCAATACGGACATTAGTATGATGTCGACCTAGAGTTCAGAAACATGATTTTAAAGATACTAGCTAGGCTTGAAAAGACTATGAAAGTTATTAGAGAAAACCTTTCTGGAGAAATAAAAGAACTAAAATCTAACCAAGTTGAAAAAAAATGGCTATTACTGAGGTGCAATAAAAAACGGGGGCACTAACTGCTAGGATACATGAGGCAGAAGAGAAAATCAGTGATATAGAAGACCAAATGATGGAAAATAAAGAATTTGAGAAAAAGAGAGATAAACAACTACTGGATCTCGAGGGCACAATTTGAAAGATAAGTGATACCATAAGATGAAACATCGTTAGAATAACTGGAATCCCAGAAGAAGAAGAAAGAGAGAGAGGGGCAGAAGGTATATTGAAGCAAATTATAAGAGAACTTCCCTAATTTGGGGAAGGAAACGGGCATCAAAATCCAGGAAGCACAGAGAACCCCTCTCAAAATCAATAGAAACAGGTAAACGCTCTGACATCTAATAGTAAAACTTACGAGTCTCAGGCACAAAGAAAAAATCCTGAAAGCAGCTTGGGAGAAGAGATATGTAACCTACACTGATAAAAACATTAGATAGGCAACAGACCTATCCACAGAGACCTGGCAGGCCAGAAAGGACTGGCATGATATGTTCAGAGCACTAAATGAGAAAAATATGAAGCCAAGAATACTATATCCAGCTAGGCTGTCACTGAAAATTGAAGGAGAGATAAAAAGCTTCCAGGACAAACAAAAACTAAAGGAATTTGCAAACACGAAACCAGCCCTACAACAAATATTGAAAGGGGTCCTCTAAGCATAGAGAGAGCCTAAAAGCAACATACACCAGAAAGGAACACAGCCAATATACAGTTAACAGTCACCTTACAGGCAGTACAATGGGACTAAATTCATATCTTTCAAGTTACCCTGAATGTAAATGGGCTAAATGTCCCAATCAAAAGACACAGGGTATCATATTGGATAAAAAAAAAAGACCCATCGATATGCTGCCTGCAAGAGACATTTTAGACCGAAAGACACCCCGAGATTGAAAGTGAGAGGGTGGAAAACTATTTACCATGCTAATGGACATCAAAAGAGAGGTGGGGTGGCAATCCTTATATCAGACAAATTATAGATTTTAAACCAAAGACTATAATAAGAGATGAGGAAGGACACTATATCCTACTTAAAGGGTCTATCCAACAAGAAGGTCAAACAATTGTAAATACGTATGCCTCTAACAAGGGAGCAGCCAATTATATAAGCCAATTAATAACAAAAGCAAAGAAACACATCAACAACAATACAATAATACTGGGGGACTTTATGACCCCCCTAACTGAAATGGACAGATCATCTAAGCAAAAGATCAACAAGGAAATAAAGACTTTAAATGACACACTGGGCCAAATGGACTTCACAGATATATTCAGAACATTCCATCCTAAAGCAACAGAATACACATTCTTCTCTAGTGCCCATGGAACATTCTCCAGAAGAGATCACATCCTAGGTCACAAATCAGGTCTCAACTGGTGCCAAAACACTGGGATCATTCCCTGCATATTTTCAGACCACAATGCTTTGAAACTAGAACTCAATCACAAGAGGAAAGTCGGAAAGAACTGAAATACATGGAGGCTAAGGAGCATCCTACTAAAGAATGAATGGGTCAACCAGGAAATTAAAGAAGAATTAAAAAAAATTCATGAAAACCCATGAAAATGAAAACACAACTGTTCAAAATCTTTGGGATACAGCAAAGGCAGTCCTAAGAGGAATGTATATAGCAATACAAGCCTTTCTGAAGAAACAAGAAAGGTCTCAAATACACAACCTAACCCTACAGCTAAAGGAGCTGGAGAAAGAGCAGCAAATAAAGCCTAAACCCAGCAGGAGAAGAGAAATAATAAAGATCAGAGCAGAAATCAATGAAACAGAAACCAAAAGAACAGTAGAACAGATCAACAAAACTAGGAGCTGGTTCTTCGAAAGAATTAACAAGATTGATAAACCCCTGGCCAGACTTATCAAAGAGAGAAGAGAAATGACCCAAGTCAACAAAATCATGAATGAAAGAGGAGAGATCACAACCAACACCAAAGAAGTACAAACAATTATAACAACATATTATGAGCAGCTATATGCCAGCAAATTAGATAACCTGGAAGAAATGGGTGCATTCCTAGAGGTGTACCAACTACCAAAACTGAACCAGGAAGAAAAAGAAAACCTGAACAAACATATAACCACTAAGGAATTTGAAGCAGTCATCAAAAATCTCCCAAGAAACAAAAGCCCGGGTGCAGATGGCTTCCCAGGGGAATTCTACCAAACATTTAAAGAAGAACTAATACCTATCCTTCTGTATCTGTTCAAAAAAATAGAAATGGAAGGAAAACTTACAAACTCGCTTTATGAAGACACCATTACCTGGATCCCCAAACCAGACAAAGACCCCATCAAAAAGGAGAATTACAGACCAATATCCAATGAGCATGGATGCAAAAATTCTCAACAAAATACTAGCCAATAGGATCCAACAGTACATTAAAAGGATTATTCACCACGACCAAGTGGGATTTATCCCTGGGCTGCAAGGATGGTTCAACATCTGCAAGTCAATCAATGTGATACAATACATTAACAAAAGAAAGAACAAGAATCATATGATCCTCTCAATAGATGTAGAAAAAGCATTTGACAAAGTACAGCATTCTTTCTTGATCAAAACTCTTCAGAGTATAGGGATAGAGGGTACATACCTCAATATCATAAAAGCCATCTATGAAAAACCTACAGCGAATATCATTCTCAATGGGGAAAAACTGAGAGCTTTCCCCCTAAGGTCAGGAACACGGCAAGGATGTCCACTATCACCACTACTATTAAAAATAGTATTAGAAGTCCTAGCCATAGCAATCAGACAACAAAAAGAAATCAAAGGCATCCAAATCAGCAAAGAAGAAGTCAAACTCTCACTCTTTGCAGATGATATGATACTTTATGTGGAAAACCCAAAAGACTCCACCGCAAAACTGCTAGAACTCATACAGGAATTCAGTTAAGTGGCAGGATATAAAATCAATGCACAGAAATCAGTGGCATTCCTCCAACAACAAGATAGAAGAGAGAGAAATTAAGGACTCGATCCCATGTACAATTGCACCCAAAACCATAACATACCTAGGAATAAATCTAACCAAAGAGCCAAAGGATCTGTACTCAGAAAACTACATAATACTCATGAAAGAAACTGAGGAAGACACAAAGAAATGGAAAAACGTTCCATGCTCATGGACTGGAAGAACAAATATTGTGAAGATGTCAATGCTACCTAGAGCAATCTACACATTTAAAGCAATCCCTATCAAAATACCATCCACTTTTTTCAAAGAAATGGAACAAATACTCCTAAAATTTGTATGAAACCAGAAAAGACCCCGAATAGGCAGAGGAATGTTGAAAAAGAAAAGCAAAGCTGGCGGCATCCCAATTCCAGACTTCCGGCTCTATTACAAAGCTGTCATCATCAAGACAGTATGGTACTGGCACAAAAATAGACACATAGATCAATGGAACAGAACAGAGAGCCCAGAAATGGACGCTCAACTCTATGGTCAACTCATCTTCGACAAAGCAGGAAAGAATGTCCAAAGGAAAAAAGACCGTCTCTTCAACAAATGGTGTTGGGAAAATTGGACAGCCACGTGCAGAAGAATGAAACTGGACCATTTCCTTGCACCACACACAAAAATAGACTCAGAATGTTTGAAAGACCTAAATGTGAGACAGGACTCCATCAAAATCCTAAAGGAGAACACAGGCAGCAACCTCTTCGACCTCAGCCACAGGAACTTCTTCCTAGAAACATCGCCAAAGGCAAGGGAAGCAAGGGCAAAAATGAACTATTAGGATTTCATCAAGATAAAAAGCTTTTGCATAGCAAAAGAAAGTCCACAAAACAAAAGACAACTGACAGAATGGGAGAAGATATTTGCAAATTACATTATCACATAAAGGGCTAGTATCCAAAATCCATAAAGAACTTATCAAACTCAACACCCAAAGAACAAATAATCCAATCAAGAAATGGGTAGAAGACATGAATAGATAATTTTCTAAAGAAGACATCCAAATGGGCAACAGACACAAAGAAAGTGCTCAAAATCGCTTGGATTCAGGGAAATTCAAATCAAAACCTCGATGAGATACCACCTCACACCAGTCAGAATGGCGAAAATTAATAAGTCAGGAAACAACAGATGTTGGCGGGGATGCGGAGAAAGGGGAACCCTCCTACAGTGTTGGTGGGAATGCAAGCTGGTGCAGCCACTCTGGAAAACAGTATGGAGGTTCCTCAAAAAGTTGAAAATAGAGCTACCCTATGATCCAGCAATTGCACTACTGGGTATTTACCCCAAAGATACAAATGTAGGGATCTGAAGGGGTACAAACACCCCGATGTTTATAGCAGCAATGTCCACAATAGCCAAACTGTGGAAAAAGCCAAGATGTCCATCGACAGATGAATGGATAAAGAAGACGTGGTATACACACACACACACACACACACACACACACACACACACACACACACACACACTGGAATATTATACAGCCAACAAAAGGAATGAAATCTTGCCATTTCCAATGAAGTGGATGGAACTGGAGGATGTTATGCTGAGTGAAATAAGGCAATCAGAGAAAGACATGTATCATATGACCTCACTGATATCAAGAATTCTTAATCTCCGGAAACAAACTGAGGGTTTCTGGAGTGGGGGTGGGGTGGGAGGGATGGGGTGGCTGGGTGATAGACATTGGGGAGCGTATGTGCTATGGTGAGTGCTGTGAATTGTGCAAGACTGCTGAATCACAGATCTGTACTCTGAAACAAATAATGCAATATCTGTTAAGAAAAAAAAAAAAAGAAGATAGCAGGAGGGAAAGAATGAAGGAGGGGAAACTGGAGGGGGAGACAAACCATGAGAGACGATGGGCTCTGAAAAACAAACTGAGGGTTCTAGAGGGGAGGGGGGTGGGGGGATGGGTTAGCCTGGTGATGGGTATTAAGGAGGGCACGTTCTGAATGGAGCACTGGATATTATGCACAAAGAATGAATCATGGAACACTACATCAAAAACTAATTGTGTAATGTATGATGATTAACATAACAATAAAAAAATTTAAAGACAAAAAAAAAATACACACTGAAGAATTTATAAGAAAGGGTACACAATGTCTCCAATGTCTCCAACTTACTCTCAGAACTAGAATATGGGAGAGGGGGATGAGAGGGAAGAAGGTGGGGGAGAAAATGATAAAGCACTTGGGACAAAGTTAAAATCTGTTGAAAGTAAAAGTTCTGGGTAAAGGGCATCCAGGCATTTCTGGTCCTATTCTAGCCAATTTTCTGTATAACTGAAATTACATCAAAAAAGGAAGTTACCCACAAAAGCCAATTTTGAAAACAGTTTCACATACTCATATTCTTCTATTATATTTTGCAACCCATGATAATAAGAATAGGACTCATCACCAAGAAGCTGAAGACACATCTCAACAGAATTATTAAAGATGAATAATCCTTGGGGGGAGGAGCAAGAGGGCAGAGGAGTAGGAGACCTAAATTTCATCTGGTCCCAGGAATTTAGCTAGATAGGTATCAAACCATTCTGAACACCTACAAACTAAATAGGAGATCAAAAAAAAAAAAAAAAATACCAGCAACTCCATGAACAGAAAAGCGACCACTTCCTGGAAGGTAGGACGTGGGGAGAAGTGAATCTTAGGCGATAATGGGAAGATAGACCATGGGGGCGGGGGAGGGGGAAGGAGCCTCTGTCAGCCGCTACCAGCAGGTGAGAGAGCAGCAGAGCACAAAACTGGAACTTTTAGAAGTCCGCTCCGCTGAAGGACCTCGCTCCAGTGGCTAAGCAGGGGGTGAAACGCTCCCTGGGACATTTGTGGTCTCAGGACCCTGGGGGTCACAGAAAGACCGGGGGTGCCTGAGTGCAGCAGAGCTCCCAGGTATGGGAGCGGGGAAGCCGGCTGCGGAGACGGAGCCAAGGAGTGGGCTCTCAGCTCGGGTTGACATAAACCGTAATCCGCGGCACAGTCGGGCGACCGCTCCTCCAGCAGGGACACAACAAGTGGCAGATCTGGGAAGACTCCGCTTCCACCCCAGGGAGGAGTGGCGCAAGAGCACACCGTAGGAATCTGCTGGGTTTGGAAGTTCCAAATGGGGTCGGGTGCCAGAGATAGACATGCCTGGTCAAAGACCGGGTGAGCTCGGAGTGTGGCCAGAGACCAGGGAGACAGGAGTGATTGACTGCTTTTCTCTGGCGGCGCACTGAAGAGCAGGGCCCTGAGTTCTTACCTCCTCCGGGGTGAGAGATTGGGAGGCCGCCATTTTCACTCTCATCCTTCAAAGCTGTAGGAAAACTTGCAGGGAACAAAAGCTCCCAAGAGCAAATCCGAGCAGATTACTTAGCCCGGCGGCCCCCAGCAAGGGTGCGGCAATTCCGCCTCCCACAAAGACATTTGAGAGACACTGCAATAGGCTCCTCCCCCAGAAAAATCAGCAAGCACATCCACCAACACCAAGTTTGCTGATCAATGAGAATGCCAAAATCCCAGAGCTAGAGGAAACCAGGACATAGAATTCAAGGCTTATTTTACATGATTCTTTAGTCTTTCCAAGTTAATTTTTAAAATTTTCTTTATTTCGTCTTCTAGGTCTTTTTAAAAATTTTTCTTCTTTCCTTTTTCAACCAACATCGTATCAATTCCTTTTCTAAAATATTTTTTAATTTTCATTTTTAGTCATATTCTATCGCTTAATTGTATTTAACCTTATTTTTTGTGTATATATAAATATATATACATATATATATATATATGTATATATATATATAAGTTTTTCTTTCTTCAAAATTTGGGGATAGTTTCTTCTAAGAAACCAAAATATACTCTAAATCTAGTGTATCACTTTGTTCTAATCTCCCGCCTGATCACATTCTCTCCTTTTTTTTTATTTTTAATTTTTCTTCTTTCTTTTTTCAACCAACTTCTTATCAGTCCTTTTTAAAAATCTTTTAAAAATTTTCATCTTTATATTCATATTCCATCCCTTCATCATATTTACCCTTATTTTTGTATATATATGTATGTTTTTCTTTCTTTAAAATTTTGGGAGGCAGTTTCTTCTAACAGACCAAAATACACCCAAAATCTAGTGTGTGGCTCTGTTCTATTCACCAGCCTGATCATATTCCTTTTTTTCCCCTTTCTTTTCCCTCTGGTTTCGGGTCTCTTCTGATTTGTTTAGTGTATATTTTTCTGGGGTCGTTGTTACCCTTTTAGCATTTTGTTCTCTCATTCATCTATTCTCCTCTGGACAAAATGACAAGATGAAAAAACTCATCTCAAAAAAAAAGAACAAGACACAAAACCGACTGCCAGGGACCCAATCGATATGGACATTAGTAAGATGTCAGAACTAGAGTTCAGAATGACGGTTATAAGGATACTAGCTGAGCTTGAAAAAAGCATGGAAGAAACTAGGGAATCCCTTTTTGGAGAAATCAAAGAACTAAAATCTAACCAAGTTGAAATAAAAAAGGCTATTAATGAGATGCAATAAAAAATGGAGACTCTAACTGTCAGGATAAATGAGGCAGAAGAGAGAATTAGTGATATAGAAGACCAAATGATGGAGAATAAAGAAGCTGAGAAAAAGAGAGATAAACAACTACTGGATCACAAAGGCAGAATTCAAGAGATAAGTGATACCATAAGACGAAACAATATTAGAATAACTGGGATCCCAGAAGAAGAGAGAGAGGGGCAGAAGGTTTATTAGAACAAATTATAGTGGAGAACTTCCCTAATTTGGGGAAGGAAACAGGCATCAAAATCCAGGAGGCACAGAGAAACCCCCTCAAAATCAATAAAAATAGGTCAACACCCTGACATCTAATAGTAAAACTTAAAAGTCTCAGAGACAAAGAGAAAGCAACTCGGGACAGGTCTGTAACCTACAACAGTAGAAACATTAGATTGGCAGCAGACGTATCCACAGAGACCTGGCAGGCCAGAAAGGACTGGCATGATATATTCAGATCACTAAGTGAGAAAAATAAGCAGCCAAGAATACTATATCCAGCTAGGCTATCATTGAAAATAGAAGGAGAGATAAAAAGCTTCCAGGACAAACAAAAACTAAAAGAATTTGCAAACACCAAACCAGCCCTCCAAGAAATATTGAAAGGGGTCCTCTAAGCAAAGAGAAAGCCTAAAAGTAACATAGACCAGAAAGGAACGGAGACAATATACAGTAACAGTCACCCTTACAGGCAATACAATGGCACTAAATTCATATCTTTCAATAGTTACTCTGAATGTAAATGGGCTAAATGCCCCAATCAAAAGACATAGGGTATCAGATTGGATAAAACAGCAAGACCCATCGATACGCTGTCTGCAAGAGATTCATTTTAGACCCAAAGACACCCCCAGATTGAAAGTGAGGGGGTGGAAAACCATTTACCATGCTAATGGACACCAAAAGAAAGCTGGGGTGGCAATCCTTTTATCAGACAAATTCGATTTTAAACCAGACTTTAATAAGAGATGAGGAAGGACACTACATCATACTTAAAGGGTCTATCCAGCAAGAGGATCTAACAATTGTAAATATTTATGCCCCCAACATGGGAGCAGCCAATTATATAAGGCAATTAATAACAAAAGCAAAGAAACACATCGACAACAATACAGTAACAGTAGGGGACTTTAACACCCCCCTCACTGAAATGGACAGATCATCTAAGCAAAAGATCAACAAGGAAATAAAGGCTTTAAATGACACACTGGGCCAAATGAACTTCACAGATATATTCAGAACATTCCATCCCAAAGCAACAGAATACACATTCTTCTCTAGTGCCCATGGAACATTCTCCAGAATAGATCACATCCTGGGTCACAAATCATGTCTCAACTGGTACCAGAAGACTGGGATCATTCCCTGCATATTTTCAGACCACAATGCTTTGAAACTAGAACTCAATCACAAGAGGAAAGTTGGAAAAACTCAAATACATGCAGGCTAAAGAGCATCCTACTAAAGAATGAATGGGTCAACCAGGAAATTAAAGAAGAATTAAAAAAAATTCATGGAAACCAATGAAAATGAAAACACAACTGTTCAAAATCTTTGGGATGCAGCAAAGGCAGTCCTAAGAGGAAAGTATATAGCAATACAAGCCTTTCTCAAGAAACAAGAAAGGTCTCAAATACACAACCTAACCCTACAGCTAAAGGAGCTGGAGAAAGAGCAGCAAATAAAGCCTAAACCCAGCAGGAGAAGAGAAATAAAGATCTGAGCACAACTCAATGAAATAGAAACCAAAAGAACAGCAGAATAGACCAATGAAACAAGGAGCTGGTTCTTTGAAAGAATTAATAAGATTGATAAACCCCTGGGCAGACTTATCAAAAAGAAAAGAGAAAGGACCCAAATTAATAAAATCATGAATGAAAGAGGAGAGATCACAATAAACACCAAAAAAATACAAACAATTATAAGAACATATTATGAGCAGGAGTGAGGGGCAGATGGAGAGGGAGAAGCAGGCTTCCTACTGAGCAGCGAGCCTGGTATGGGGGCTCGATCCCAGGACCCTGAGATTGTGACCTGAACCAAAGGCAGACGCTTAACTGACTGAGCCACCAATATGCCCCTGACAAAAGGTAATTTTTAAGACATTTTTGAAAACTCATTATTAAAAGATGGAATAAGGCACAAGAAAGAATACTTGGAATTGCACAATAATAAAAATAACACCTGTGGGATTCTACTAGTTTAGTATTTTGTATGCAAAAAAATAAACAAAATAGTATTAAACAAAAATCCAGCAGTGTGTTAATAAAAGATATTACAACAGCAACACACTAATAGTAGGAAACTTTAACAGTCTACTTTCGATAATGCAGAGAACAACTCGACAAATGATCAATAAAGAAAGAGAGGACTTGGACACCATTAAGACCGGTTGGACCTAATGGACCTAAAGAGTAACTCCATCCGATAACAACAGAACATTCTTCTTCTCAAGTGCACATGGAACATGCACATTCTCCAGGAGAGATGACATATCAGTTCACAAAACAAGTCTTAACAAATTCAAGCAGCTTGAAATTATACAAAGTATATTTTCCAATGACAATGGATTGAAATTCAAAATCAATAGTGGAAGGAAAATTGGGAAATAAACAAATGCGTAGAAATTAAACAACATATCCTTAAACAACCAATGGGTCAAAGAAAAAGTCACAAAGGAAATTAGAAAATACCTTGAAACAATGAAAATGAAAAAGCAACAAACTAAACATATGGGATGTAATGAAAGCAGTGCCAAGAGGAAAGTTTATAAATGGAAATGCATAAATTAAAAAAAAAAAGACTAAAAATGAACAACCTAACTTTATACCTGAAAGAACTAGAAAAGGAAGAACAAACTAAACTCAAAGCTACCAGAAGTAAGGAAATACAAAGATTTGATCAGGGATAAAGAAAATGGAGAATAGGGAAAACACACACACAAAAAAGAGTTGCTTGTTTTGAAAAGTTCAATAGCTCCATCAGCTCATCTCTCTCACTTCCTGTTCTGATTTTTGCCTCTGTTTTTGTTTTTATTTTTATTTTTCCTTTTTTTGGCTTCTGTTTTTCAAGGCTCAAGTGATTATATTGACTCTACTTAGATAATTCATGATAATTTTCATATCTTAAGGTCAGCTGATTACTAATTTTAACTACATCTGCAAAATTCTCTTGCCACATAAGTAATACGACCAAAGGTGTGACACTAGACAGCAAATGTCATGGGGCCAAAATTCTCCCTTTCATACTGTACCTACCTTATGACCCCAGAATTTCATTCCTAGGCATATAGTAAGAAGGCATACAATAACTTTTATATGCAAGTAATTTTATATTTTATAAACAATTAGGAGACAGAATAATTTTTATTGTAGCACTGCTTATATAGAAAAAAAAACTAGAAGCTACAAAAAGCCCACTGACTTAATCTATTTATAATTCATAAATTTGATACAGTAATGAAATAAATGAGTACAGTATATCATCACACATCCACACATCACACATTATATAGATGGTTATCACAAACAATTCTGAGCAAAAAAATCAAGTCATAGGAAAGTATACACAGTATAATTTCAGTTCTGTAAGTTGAAAACATGAGAAATGAAACATCACGCTTAATGACATTATGAAGGAGCTGCTATCAGGCTTAATATTTTTTCTGAAAATTAATCAGCTTACGCTGAGCTGAAAGTAATAAGTCATATCACTAAAGAGGTATGTCTTTAGTAATTTAAAATGCTTCCTGCCTTAAGATATCTCCTTCATCAGCCCTTCTCAATGTATAAACTTTTTAGGATCTCTTCTTATTCATCTTTAGATTGTTTACCTGGTGAACACTTCATTTTTCAAAGCCCAACTCAAATGCTTCCTCTTTGACTCCCACTAGAGTGGATTCCTCCTTCCTCTCTACCTTGTAGATACTCCTGCTGTAATACAATGAGACCCTAGACATAGGCACTGCATTTGAAGCATTCCACAAAGCTGAGTTTACATCCCAGGTACATCAAGTAATAACTGTGACCTTAAACAAGTTGTTTAATCTTTTTGAAACTCAGTCTCCTTATCTGAGAAATCAAGATAATAATGCAGTTTTAATATATGTGTCTAAACATAGCACAGAGCAAGTATCCAATACATTATCGTTATTTTTTTTATTTTTATTCTTTTTAAAGTTTTTATTTCTTTATTTGACAGAGAAAGAGAGCACAAGCAGGGGGAGTGGCAGGCAGAGGGAGAAGCAGGCTCCCTTGCGCAAGGAGACCAATGTGGGACTGAGTCCAGGACCCCGGGATCATGACCTGAGCCGAAGGCAGATGCTTAACAGACTGAGCCACCCAGGAGTCCCTGCATAGACTAGTCTTAACTGTAGTAATAATTCCCCAAATTTGAAGGGGTTGGAGAAAGGACACAGGCTCTAATAAGAGCCAGTTCTTAATGGGATAAAGGATAAATAACACCTTTTTCCATATTAAGCAAATCTATTTCAATCGGAACAAGAACAACTCAAACAGAATTAACTCTTTTTAAAAAAATTAAATTAAAAAAATAATATAATACTCGAAATTACCCAGTCACAATGAGGTATTTATGTGATATTACATTAAAATTTGGCAACACTTAAATTATTCATATATGAGAGTTCTGTTAACACTTGAATTGTGAGAGAGAAATGACTTAGAGCTTAGGGGGGAAGAATTATACAAATAATTGACTGCCACTTGCCGCTGCAGTGAAATGCAAAAAATATGGTGCAGAAATAAACATGTAAAAATTCATTTGTTATTTATCAATATTAATGGTTTTAATATAGGAAGTCAACCTAACACAAACCTGTTTTTTCTTTATTAATAGAGGAATAATTCTTTAATCCCAAAATGAATTATTCATACGGTCATATTTTTTAATCTTATGGTACTAATATATGAGAATGACAGTCAAACTGGTCTCCTGCATTTCATATTATTTACAGGTCCAAAGAGCAAAATAACTACAGATAGATGATGTATGTAGCTTTGCAAAACATAATTGCTTTATAAACAGAGTATCACTGATTTGCTTACTTATGCAACAAATATTTGTAGAGTTATCTACTTATATGCAAAGCATGGCAACTAGCACTCTCTAGAGTTCTGTAATACTATCATTGTAAAAAGATGTATTGAGTACTTACCCCTTTACAGGCATTATGCTAGGTAGTCAAGACAAAGATACAGTTGAAGTAGAAACAGACCTTAGCCTAGAGGGGCTCAGTAGGAAGAAAAACAGTAAAGATGCCATAACTGATACAGATACTGATGCAGTAACAATAAAGGGTGGTGCGTACTATAACTGAAGTAAGCAGGTGCTACACTAACTATGGGTACCAATCCTAAGTCTGGCAGAGACCAGGGAGATTTCACAGAGAAGGTGACAGGAACTGTGGCTAACCAGGTGGGTGCAAACAGGCAAGTGGGGCAAAGTGCATAAATGCCTTCCAGACACAGGAATCAGAGTGATGTAAGACTATGGCCTACTGAAGGTAATTCAAGTCACTCAGAGCATAAAGTGTGTTTGGGAAAATTCAAGTACACTGGCTGGGTGGTAAGTGTCATTGCAGAGTTGCGTTTTCTCCCCCAAAGGTTATGGGGAAGAATTGAGGAAGGGGCTGAATTTTAGATCTGACTCCACAAAGGTCAGTAGGAGCTAGTGCATGCAGATGGGACCGATGCACACAGTAATTACAGAAATCAAGGCCAGTCGGGAAGAGCTGTACAGTGAAGTAAGAAGGGTTGCTGCAAAAGAGTAGTGGAAGTGTAGATGGATAGCTTGGTTGCTGAGAAAGGAAGGAGAGAGGGAGAAAGAATAAAAGGACTCCTGCTACTTGCTTAGAAAACTGCCCAGTGGTGGTATCACAGAGAAAAGACACAGAAGGAGGAGTTTGGATGGATTAAGTGATAAACTCGCTTTGGGGGCATATTCAATTTGAGGCTTCCTGGAGACATCTGTGTTCAGTAGGCAGTTGTACATATGCATCTAGAGCCAACAAAAGAAACATGGTTGATATGAGATGTGGGCATCAGTGGTATGTAAGTGACAGCTGAACTCAGGGACAGCTAAGACACCATGCAGAGTAACATACCCCGTAGGGTGTCGGTCTTAAACTTTGTTGAGTCACAGACACACATGAGACTCTAATAAAAGCCAGAGACATTTTCAGGAGAAAAATGTCACCCAGCAATTTTGTGCACAATTTGAGGTCATTTGTGGGCCTATGAAGCAGGGTAAGAGGACAATCCAGGGAGTCACGAGGGGAAACGAGGAGAGAGCGTGTCACGAAAGCAAAGGGACAGGAGTTTCAAGGAAGAAGTGGTCAACAGCACCAAATGCCATGACCAAATGCCACAAAGAGGCCAGGTAAGGGAGAAACGGCAAGCCCCTGTGGATTAGGCACACTGGCACACCTGGGCCCAGGGAAGCCATGAAGAGCGTGTTGAAGAGGTAGTGGTAGTTGAGAAGCTGTACAAGAAGGGTCTTTGAAGATTATTTGCCATGATGGGAAGAACGGCGGCAGAGCCACAGCACAAGGCAGAGGCAGAGTTGTGTTGTCTGGGGGACGGCAGGGAGGATGCTGAAGTTATGAGCACGGTCTCTAAGGAAGCCCGTGTGGAGTACCGTCCAGGCTTAGATGGAGGCAGTTGTTCAGGTAGAGAAAAGAAACATATGCTCAACTAAACCAAGAGGGGAGAAGATGAACTAAATCTCCCCCTCCTCTTCAGTAAACCAAAAACTGAAAAATGATTCAGGGGTCAGACTTGATTTTTACAAAGCTGTTCAGCTCCTGGCTTCTTTCCTCTCCAGACTCTGGGCAAGGTATTTGACTTATCGAAGCCTCATTTGTTCATCTGCAAAATATAACTAATAATCTCTGTTTGGCTAGGCTGAAGAAAGAATCAATGCTATAATGTATGTAAAGCGCTTGGTGCAGGCTGATAGAATGTCAAAGAACAAACACAGCAACTAACATGATTTGTGGCATTATTTTCTCTGAGAGTAAAAAGGTAAAGTTGTAAAAGTAAAAGGCTGAGAGGGAGGAGGAGAAAGGTTACGTGACAGAGGACTTGAAGGAAGTTATTTACGGCCTTTGTGAAAAGCTGCTAAGGAGAGAGGGAAAATGTACCCACAAGAGTCACAGAGCATTGAAGGTTGAAGCCGGGCTGGAGGTCAGGGGTCAGTGGTGTCACCGGACCATTTGGTTCTGTACTGGGACACTGAGGTGCTCAGACCACAGGGGTGTAGATGCAGAGAAGGTAAATAGCTGGGGTTGATGACATCAGATACCAAATGTTTCTGGTTAAACAAAGAAAAATCAAAGCCACATAAATAGCTCGATAAATGGAAACTTTTTAACACGAATGTTCAAGTAGAAAGAAACATACTTTTAATTAGTGTTCTTTTGAAATCTAATTACATGAGGAAAATATGTCATTTCCAAAGGCAAAAACAAAAGATCCATGCAGGTAGTTTTTCAAAACTAATGATTCATTTAATTTAAATCTCATGCATTTATCTTTCCATGCAATATGTTTTGTCTCTAAAATATTTACAAGACGTCATTTCTAAGGTTTTACTATATGGGTTATCACAAAAGAAAACATACTGCTTTCACTGTTAAAATACGTCAAATGCCAGAAAACTGCAACCGAAACTTTTAACATCTTAAACACTGTGCTCAAGAAATCCATCTGCTACCCTGTAATTTGTTAACATTATAATTAAGTGTGATCTTGTTTTTTAGTCAGAATGTAAATGTTGACATTAAAAGAAAAGCAAGACAGTTGTTATCATGGTAGAGAATCATAATGAGTATACAATCGATGGTTTGATATACAGTTTTTCAGTAATAAAAACAAAGTAAACTGTTCATAATCTCTGGAGACTAAGATCTTCTTTAAAAGTAATTATTGACAAGAATGATGTGATCCTAGCACTTAAATACCTCATATGTCAAAAATTTTTTAAGCAATTACTTTACTTGGGCTGTGATAAACTAGATCTATCCATCTATCTACAGAAATATTAGCTTGTTAATGTTACTGAAAGCACACTTTGCATATTGTAATGTAGTAAAATACATATGTAGCAAACATTATTATAATCTAAAAATTCTGTTCCAAAGTACAAAGTTATATGTGCAGGAGAGACATTTAGTGTACTTAACAAAAAAATAAATAAATAAATGTGACTATTATTCTGGAAAATTCAGTTCAATAAACATACTGAATCTTAATATTTACAAGGCACAAAAACAGGTCTCTACAATACAGAGGCTATAATGTTTTCTTTTTAAGTCTTTTCACAATTGTTAAAAGAAAGGATGGAGGAAAAGCATTCAGGATCTTGACTGAATTTTAGGAGGCTGTTCAGGTGCTTTGCTCCAGCATGCTGTGGAACCCAAGTATGTCGTGGTGAACAGAAGAATTAATAAGGACAGAGCAGGAACATCTACTGTGTATTCCTTTGATTATTTTTTAAGTGGACCTGCTTAAGAAAGGACAATAGGGAACTTAAAACAAACAAAAATAGTATGAAAGGAAGAGGGTAAGAAACTTTAATAAAATGTTGGGAGAAGCTAACAATTTAGTTAGCTAAAAGCGGTATGTTTATACTAAAGAAACTGAATACATTCACGAAAATGACTAAAAATATATGTTGGAATGTAGATGTATTTGAAAATGTCAGTTTACTAAACTGTTCTCCATGCTTAAGAGTCTTTCATCAAAGTTAACTCAAACTGGGAAAGAGTTGAGATTCAATCAATTTATCTCCATGATTACTGGGAGGGTCTAATCAATACTGGTATCAAAACAGGCAGTGAGTTGCAAAGATTACTGAGGTTTTTCACTTACTAGAATTTATTTCCAGAGCAGCCGGTATTGCAAGATTCTGCATTGCAAGGATCTGCCTGTATCTAAAATGGCACCATGGGCCAATCAAGGCTAATTATTCAGGAACGTTTTTTAAAATACATACATACATATAGACATACATACATACATATAGACATACATACATACATAAATAATTAAAACCACTAACAATATGTTTAATCTCTCCTCCCTGAACTTTCAAAGAGAAGAAAGCACCAGAGAAGCTTGTTTTTAGAAATGGAAGCATGTTATCCTGCATTGCCAAATGGAAGAAATGACCAGAAAGGATGAGTACATGGTGCTCTTTACTTGTCAACACACTATGAATTCAGAATGATGATTTTCTAGAAGATGAGGAAAAAGAATCTGATGTACTTATTTACCTCTTTCCAAAACTAGATATGGATTTATTTTAAAAATTCCTTCCAATAGTTTTCCTATTTAGACTGTGTTGGCTCTAGAAAATTTAATGCTACCCCTGGAGAAGAGTGTGTCATCCTAGTTGACCACGGGGAGAATGGGTGCAGTCCCCCTAGAATGGAGACTGGCTAGCACAGGAAAGCCATCCTTCTTCTCACTTCCAGGCCTGCTGTTTTCCTCTTAGTAATCACAGGAAACACAAGAGTTAAGAGCACACCCTACGGAGGCCCGGTGTAGCCCAAAGAAGCTAAGTCTTCATGACCCAAGATGGAAGCAAGAAACAGAAACTTTTCTGGAGATGACCCCTATATACCTCAGGAAAACAGTTTTACCTTGGACTGCGTTTGCATAAGAGTTGTGTGGGCAAGAGAGAGTGCAAAGGAACTGCATCCTTGAAATGACCTAGGTCAAGATGGGTCTCTTAAAAGTTCTTATCCTCCAGAGATGTTCTTGACTTTTAAGTAAATACTTTTTAAAAAGAAATAAAATTTAAAAATTAAATTTCCTTCAAAGCCATACATAAATATATTCATTTGTGAAGGCAATATAATGCTGTAGTTAAGCACATTTGAAGCTTGGTTTCTCCAGAATCCTTGTTTTAGTTTCTTTCTCTGATGAATGGGGATAATTAGTATCTACTTCATAATGGTGCTGCAAGGATTAAAGAAGTCATTAGGTGTAAAGCAGGTATTACAGTGACTGACACATTATAAGGATTCAGTCAAGTTAGCCACTGGTATTATTTTTTAAAAGTTCACTGCTCCCTTTCAATTGTTTTGAAGACAAGAACTAATTGAGTTATGTACAGGAGCAGAGGCAATCTCCAAATGTTTGTTCCAAATATTCATCTCATCAGGGGGTTAGAGCTCAACCAAGATGCTCATTCCAAGTTTGGCCTATAAAGGTCTTTCTTCACCTACTAGTTTGCTTAACTATAGAACTAATATTCCTAGCCTGCCTCCTGAGTCCCAGAATCAGCAAATTATGCTAAACCTAAGAGGGGAGAAAGAAGAAAGGAACAATGAATTTCATTGTAGAGAAACCTGTAATTTCTCTGAAAGATTTTATCCAACATAATTTCTAAACATTGTCTATACAAAGGGAAACCCTTTAGAAACTTATCTGATATTAAAACTAAGTGACACTAGGAATGTTGATTCAACAAAGGTAGGTGCTATTTAATTAGAAGCCATCCTCCAAAATAACACAGATCATATCTTATCACTTCCTGTCTTCAGTTAAGATTTTCCATCAGTTTTCAATCCAACTCAATGAGGTTAGACAAATATAAATAAAAATACTGTTCCAAATGTTTATACTCAGCAATACAAAGATAGAATGACTCATCTCTTCCTAAAACACTGTTCACTTGTGGAAAGCCCAGAAATGGATGATCTTCCCCTTGTCAGAAAATGATAAATCCATCCATTAGTTACTTGTGCAAGAAATCTGAAGGTCTTCCTTGAGATCTTTTTCATCAAGACTATCAGCCTATCACTAATCCTTGTGAAATGGATCTTAAAAACATATTTTAATCAGCTTACTCCTCCTCATCTTCTTAGTTCAAACTCCTGTCTTCTCTGAACTACATTATTTCAACAGTAATTAACCTACTAATCTTTCTGGTAACTACACACAACCATTCTGCACACAGAAGTGAAGGAACTCTCTGAACAAAAATCATGATTTTTCTCACTGCATTTATGATAAAATCCGAATACTAAAAAGACCTATATATTCTGGTCTAAGCCAGTCTCTAATTTTCACAGGGCTTATATCAATATGCAATTATATTTATTTGTGTGATTATTCATTTAATGAATAGATGATTAACTCCATGAAGACAGGAACAACTCTGTGTTTTCATAATTGCATGCTTAGTCCCTAATCGTTTCTGGTCCATTATGTATTCCCAGTAAAGATTTGTGGAATAAATGAATTAAAAGAAGAAAAAAAAAGAATCCTTAATCCTTGCAGCACCAGGTTGAGGCTGTGTCTGATAGAAAAATAAGCGAATCCAGGCAATAAATGTAGTCTATATAATAAGCACTGACATAAAATGATTTTGCCTTTTGTTTTTCTTTTTTAAATTTGGATGCCTGAAGGAGTTACTTGTACACAAGCTTCGAACAGGGAAATATAACATCCAAATCAGAACAACAGATAACCAATCTGGGGCTTGTCTCTGATGATGATATTAAGGACAATTTTGAGAAAAATGTATTTACCTTACCCATATCTCTCATGACTGGCCATATCCTTTTCAAGCCTATCTATCCAGATTAGTTCTTCATTTATATGTCTTTACCTATAACTACTGGAATTTCTGAGTAGAGCAGAGAAGTATGGGAGCTTGCAGCTGTATACACAGTCTGCTCTTTTGGGTTAAACAATTATATCTCTGCAGATTTTTTCCAGAGCATGAGCTCAGATCCACAAATGAATGTAAGAAAGTGGGCCAGTTGAACATTTACTAAGTTTCTGTTATATGGAAGACTCATAATCTTGTGCAAGATATGTAAGGAAATGTACTAAAACTGCTTCTACTTTTGGTCTTAAGAGAACACACCATTTTTTCATATAGACTCTCCTCTTATCAGAGGTTGATAAGTTCTTTATACCAGATCCATGAAGCATTCAACATCTCTCTAAGATGCAATCAGTGGTTCAATTTTTAATGTGTTAGAAGCGTATAAAAATTACTAATATGTATACACATCAATGGAATCTTTGCAAATGAGAGAAAAATAATTTTTAACTGATACTGTACTCTAGATTACATTTTGCAATTTCATATGAACATGGGCAATGCTCTAAAAATTCAGGACATTTCCAGCAAAATAACACTATCTTGTAAAACCCAAACTAATGAGAAGCAGAAATTTAACTCCCCCATAATTTGACTTTTCAGCTCTATACTGAGAATAGACAAAATAATTTTTAATATTTATATTTGGTTGACATTTAACAATTTACATAAATGTAATCAAGTTTGGCTCAAAATTGTCTTTTATCTAACCTTGCTGAATTCCTAGCTAAACGCTTCTATAAGGAAAATAAATACACAAAAGCAAAAAGACAGAAAGATAGGAAGGAAGAAAGGAAAGGAAGAAAAAAGGGAGGGAGGGAGGGAGGGAGAGATGGGAGAGATTATTCGGTGATTCCATTTAAGAAGTCTTTCCTAAAAGACACCGGCTATATTTAATAGCAACAATAACAATAATAACCACAATTTGGGTGCTTATTAAATTCCAGTGTCCTCCATGACAAAAATATATAAAGTATTTCTAGTTCTCACAACAACTCTCTTAAAAGTATATTATTCATATGTTTCAGATGAGGAAACTAGAGCTCAGGAATTTAAACCAATTTTCTCAAATTATATACCCAATAAATTATGATCCCAGATTTGACTGCCCCCAAAGCTCATGTACCACCAACTCTGTTACAGTGGCTATTTATCTCTAGACTATGTTCTTCATACTACAGATATAAAAGTATAATACAGATGTACAAATTTTGTCATGTTACCTAGCAAGTTAGCAGCAGAGATGGTACTAAAAGTATCATATTCTGATTCCCAGCCCAGTGTTCTTTCCAATAAAATAAATCAGGGAGTATAACAATATCAATCTAATTTGCAAGGAAGTTAATAAAGTCAAGATGACTTTGAAGGTCAAAATTTCCCCCAAAGTTGGCTATATTTTCATATACAAAAAGTTGCATGATAAGGCATGCTCTGCTTAATTGTAAGTTTACGTTTCTCACCTTCAAGACTAATCATTTTTCCTATTCTTCTTCCTCCTCCCATTCCTTCTCTCACCGACTTGATCTAAATGCACCCACAGCCACAGCATAGCTTTCAGAATCAGGCCACATCTGAATCAGATCTTTAAGGCAAACCTTTAAGGCTCTGCCTCAAGTCCCCTACAAGCCCTCTGCTTCTGCCTTATTCCCCAGCTTCCTTTCTGCTCCGTTCTCCCCACATTTCTCTTGTTGAACTTCTGCACCCACTATGCTGTGTCCTTGAGCCCTATGTCAGAGCTGGGATCCTGGTGTCCATCAGTCAACTGCAAGCTGGTCTTCCATTTATCACCTGCCTCTGAGTCCCTGTCCCTGTACTCTTTTCAAGGTACTGTTCACTAATCTCTCTTGGGTGCGTCTCTCCCTTTATCCTACCCATTACTGACTGCCTAGATCACAAGCGGCTATAGCCACCCGACAAAGAACATAATCTTTCCCTTAGCCAAAACAGTTGTCGGTTCAGTTACCCCTGGAGGTCCCCCCACCTCCTCTCCAGGGTAAGAATCTTCCTTCTAATCACAACCAGTCCCTGCTTCCTCACCCCATCCTTTTATACAGAACCAGTCATGCCTGGATGTGCGAAACAGGAACAAACAGGTCTATTACTTGATGAACATAATAAATGCTTTCCTCCCGGAGGAGAGAATGGCAATCTTTCTTAAACTGGTGCTGATTCTAGCATTTTGGAAGGCTTTACTGAATCCATCACTAAGCTGCCTAAAGATAGAAGAAGTAAGACTTTCTGACAGCATCATGCAGAAAATTGGATACAATCTCCCAGCATGAGAAAACACACCACTGAGTGGGTATAATGGTAAATAATAACGGGACGATCTAAAGAGTGGAGCCGGTGAGTCATGGGAAGACACAGTAAATGTTGCAGACAAATTAAATAGCACAAGACTCATTTTAGGAGGGTTCAGGGAAAAGACCAAAATGTTGGATGGAATTAAGATATGAAAAATGTGTTTGCTCAAAACCGGAATCCAAATTTGCTTAGAACTTGAATTTGACAGAACAGACTATTAGAAATTATGAAAATCTTAAGCTGTTATTAAAAAGTAAATTAAAAATTCTTGAACATCAGTTCCAAAAAAGTCACCTAAGTTCCTACAAAATATTAAAAAATAATTTTTATTCTCATAATAAAATAAGAAAATCTATTTTTTAAAGTGACAATAACTGAAGCACAGAAAATAAGACTTGATTTTAAATTCAAGTTCTGTATTTAACAGAGCATGAGACTATGTAGTAGAAATCCATTTTCCTTTGTAATAAATATAACTTAATTTTCAAAGGCTTGGTTAGTAATAAATAATTTAAAGCTCTAGTATATCTGCTTTAAATCTCCAAATTTTACTGTTACCATCATTTTTAAAAGCTTACCTCTGAGGAGATATTAGGCCTTTTAAAGGGAAGAAAACAATGGAATCTTTTGAATAACTTAAAATTTAAATGGAAAATGGATTGGAAAATAAATCTCTCATCTAAAACAAATTGGTAAATAAGCCCTAAATCACTTGGATAATGCTATTTAAGATAAATAACATTTGGGACACAGGGAGACTTTTTAAATTCGGGATGCGTCAATTTTGTTGATTGCAGATGGATTATCTACCTCAGGAGGTGTCCTGTGCTCCAATTCCAAAGCCTAGACCCATCCAGATAGGAAAAATCCTCCAACTCCTTAACACTGGCTAAAGTAATGGCTGCAACAGGAGAGTGTACAAATTCTGTTTCTATCTCCAGCTACGAGGAACCAACCAGTCAAAACAGTGTGATGTTTAGTGACCATTTATCTTACAATGTTATCTTTAACTAGATAGCTAAGCCCTGACCAGGGCAGGTTCACTGGATGGGAGTGGGGGAGGGGATGGGGCAGGAAGAGGCAGAGGGGACTGTGAGAAATAGATGTTAAGAGCTAGCTGTTAAATACCATTATTTCCCAATTTGAAGTTCATTGTTTCTGCCATGCTTTGATATATTCCACCATATTAAAAACAAAACAAAACAAAAAATATATTCCACTATATTTACATATTATGTATGGTATCTTCCTTTAGAAGTTATGTTTGTCATCAAGTTTCCTGTGAGAAAACACTTCCCTGATCTTGTATCATCTCTGATATTCTCCCTGACTCTGTCTTTTCTTCCAAAACCATTCTCTCCTCCACTGAAGTATCCCATGCCTTCCAACCTCCCCATCTCTCCCCACCATCTGTCTATTAGATTGGTTTAAAAAATCAAGTACATGGGAAAAAATGTCAGTGAACAGGGATGCATGTGGAATCTGAAAGTATCCATCTAGTGGACCAGCTGATTTGAAGGGCTACTCTGACATTATGGGCAGATAAAACTTCCATGCAAACATTTCACTCTCTTCCTCAACCACACTACACTTTTAAACAAAAATGATAAATAAGTTTCATTGCTTTTCATTTTGAGGTTTAGGTAGGGGAGTAAAATGCCATTTGAACAGAAGATGCACCTTCTCTCCAAGCACTTGAACTTCCAAGAGCCCAAGACAGCATGCTCAGCCCAATGGACCTTGTTCTTTCATCTACATGTTCTCCCTTCTCTAAACACTTGACTCTGTCAAAGTTGGTGTTTTTAATGAAAGGTAATATTTTCTCAAACAAGATGGTGGGTGGGTTACAACAAAATGTATTTTTTTCCCATTGTTCACCTGGGATGGAGTGACTGCTCAGGTGAGAGCACATGAGTATTATTACTGGGTGCTTTAATAAATAAAAAATATCATTCCACTGGCAAGGTTGTTATATTCAATTTTACTCTCCTATTTTTGATTAGTCTCACCTATTTGATTTCCCTCTCTCATCTCTTTCCTCTTTTCTCTTCATCTCAGGTATCTAACTGGGTTTCCCTCATGTAATTGGCCAACACACTGCAGTTCTTACAGTTTTATTCTTCGCTTCTTTCATTGCCAATCTTTTTGCTACACTGAAGCTCTACATTTCATTTCCCATTTAATACTAACACATGCCCGCCTAGTTAAATTTACTTTAAAATTAAAAAAAAAAAAAAACCCACCCTCTCACTGCTCAAGCAGTAAGCCTACCTTTTAACCCTTTTCTTAATATTTATTTGCCTGAGAGGATTGCCCAGTAAGGTCAAAGGTTGAATAAAACATTAGTTACATATACTTTAAAAAACTGAATGAATTCTGCCTTTGTCAATCAGACAGATACAATATCAACACTTTCAATAAACTTGCTTAAATTACAAAAGACCCTATAGATGAAGCAAAGCAGGTAGTTAGAACAGCTTCATGTGGCCTAAACAGGCTTTATCTCAATTATGCCACCCCATCCTCAGCAGGAATGAGGAAAAATCTAAAGGGCATCTCATCTTTCCTGATTATGTAAGATGATCATAAATCAACTGCCAGCAAATACTCCCAGCGTTTGCATAATCATGACTCTAGATATCTTCACCCCTTACCCTGAGTGTGTTTTTGTTGGTCTTGTCTAGCGGGAATTGTTGAATCGGCTGAACAACAACCACATCTCACACTATATTCTACTTACCACACACCCCAACCAATATAATGTCAATTTTTCAACATGTTTCAAGATTAACATAAAAATAATTTTCTACTGGAAAAAAAAAATCTATGTAATTTAGGAGTTTCTGAAATTAGAGTTATAATTTCCCTTTATGGAGAAAATAACACCAGATAAAAATAACCAGTAAAATGACCAATTTAAAAATATGAGTGCAAATTCCATAAAAATCTCTATATTCTGTTGCTCTGAAATAAGAATTCTATATTTTAATTGTTTTTGTTTTCTCTCAAAGACTATTCAAGGCATCTTTAAGGTGGTATTGTATATATGATTGATTTGTTTTTCAGCAAAAAGAGTGATTTAGTGATCTTCCAAGAATTTTCATGGGCCTAAATCATTAGACTCAACAATACAATAACAATTATATATACTTAATAAAATATTTGCATTTTCTTTACGGATTACTCATTACTCACATATTAAAGTGAGCATAAACATATTTGAATCATAAGCTTACAAATCCTACAATGATATGAAAACAAATTACACATGAAAGAAATGTTAAAAAGGCATTGATATGCGAAAGTCTTCAAACTGGCACTCAGTAATAATTTTCTAAGAAAATCAAGTTAAATAAAAGAAGTGAGAATTCATAGACTTATTAGCCTAAGAAGAACACTCTAAGCATAAAGTTCAATTTTATACAGATAATGTGACAAACGATGCCTTGGACATTTCAAGTATTTGAATGTCAAAGGTGAATAGATTTAGAGAGTTTTGACACATTTATTTTATGAGTCTGAGATTCTTAAAAGAATGTTGAAGATATACACTTCAAAATTCACCAAGCGTTTGGATATTGTGGTTAGCACCGCAATTTTCTCAGTATTCTTCCTAGATCATTTGATTTTTATGAACAGTTAATTGAATCCAAATAATTGAGATGGGGTGAGCAGAAGAAGGAGGAGGACAGTGAGGGGTAAGATTTAAGAAAAAATATCTGGAATTAGTTTTCTGTCTTATTTGGAACTGGAGACAATAGGATCACTCCACGCAACTGATCTGAAAATGAAACATGATCCCAGTGATTGAAAGTGAAGGAAGAATACATAATTCTGAGATACGGCCTTCTCTTAACATTTATACACTTACTTTCTTTTTTACAGGCCAATTTTGTAATAAAAATCATTATTAAAATCTCAATCACTAAAAATGCATTTATTAAGCATATGGTATAAAGAATGGTGCTCCATATAGTCCCTGGCCCAAAGAAGGAAAGTCTCTTTTTCAAAACGTTTAATTCTTAAAACCTAAGAAGTAATACTATACCCAAAAGGAAAACAATACATTTGCTTTTTTGAATCTCATTTCATTTTGTGAACATTTTTGTGACAGCTGAAATATAAACGATTCTTTACAAACATGTCAAAACTATTTGTTAGAAGAGAAAACTCAGTGAGATTTTCAAACCCACTTTTGGTCTCCAACCATGTATTCATCAATTCCAAACTACCAAAATGAAAACTGAAGAGTTAACATTTCTTTTTCTGGATTAAAAAATACTTACACTATTGGCTTTTCCAGGCGACTTCCCTGAGAACCAACAATCTCCCCCAATGTACAAAACACTTGTCCCAGAAAGTCCTAAAATAGATAAGAGGATTAAAGCTCATAAGTTCTCAAACTGTCTTTACACTACATATTTTGTACATCATATTTACATTGGTTTCATTGCTGAAATATCGAATTCTCTCACCTCCAACAGTAAGTAAAAGAAGCTCAATATGCATTCATTTTAGCATGTGATTTTCCTGCAAGTATGCAAAGCCCTTTGTCCTTTTTATCACGGCAGGCCTGTTATTGCAAGTAAGCAAGACATTGCTTTTCTTTTCTTTTTCTTTTTGAAATTACAACAAACATGGAATGAAGTTCCAGGATTTGAATTCACAGTTGGCTTGATTTTGGATGCTTCTGAACCTAGTAAACTTTGGGCTGAGGAGGCAAACTGTGAAAGCACAGAGCAGTGGTGGTTAGCCAACACCAGCTCAGAGAGGCTGTGAGATGTGGCCACAGGACGGGTCCCAAGCCACATGGCCAGGTGTCTATTCCATGACTGCCACTGATTACCTGGGACTGGGCAATTAATTAAGCTCTCCCATTTCCTCACTGCTAGCATGTACTAGTCCTCCTCACAGAGTAGTTTTGAGGATGAATGAGTTATTGCTTTAGTTAATATTAGCATATATTAAGCATCTAAAAATAGGTTAAGTATATTAGATTATAAAGTTCACTGATGTACAGCTAGATGAATCTTATTTTCAAGTATAATCTTACACTTATTTTCAGGACTCAGAATAACCCTGCAAAATGAAAGGTCTGTTATTTAAAAAAAAAAAAGAAAAGAAAGGTCTGTTATTAATCTCCATTTCACATATAAAGAAACTCCTAATCATATAGGAGGTTGATCTTTTCATGTTTTAAGCAGTCAGTAAGTAGCGGAGTCAGGAATAGCCCAGATGTTCCAATTCTAGATTACTATGCTCCCTAGGAATTTAAATATAAATACAATGCAATTTCACATGCCAATAAAATAAGAGTTCCAACATCATCTGGATATATGAGTCAAGAAAATATGGAAGTATTTCAGGAAGAGACACACCCTCTAGTTCAGTCTGTATATGATTCGAATCCCCTAAAAGAAAAGGTGAAAGATCTCCCTAAATTGAACAGTGAACCAGTCCACGAGAAGCTCTAAGAAGGATGGACAGAAATGAAGGCCAACAAAATGTTGTTTAAAGTTTTTAATAAATAAAATTTTCAAATGCCCAACAAGTCACAAATGTAAAAACTGTGTATTCCATTTAAAAAAATAAAAGAAGGGGAGAGTGCTGTAAGTCTCATGAAGGAAAAAAAAAGCCCACACTGGAGAGTAGGATAGTCAGGGTAACATTTCCCAAAGGCAGTAAGCCTTGACAGCCAAGTAGGAACCCGATCATGGAGAGAAGAGAGTTGGATGTTCTGTTAGCCAGGATGCAATGAGAAGTTACTCAGATCTGAGGGCTAAAATCTATGAAGAGAAGGGTAGAGAGGGGAGAGGGACAAAAGCAGGGAAGGAGTATGTTTTGTTTTGCAAAAAAACAGCCATTCCCACCAAAGGGACACCCAGCTGTAGCGGCCACTTTTAGGCAAACAGACTAGAGCAAAGGAATGTAGAAAGGGCCCTCAGATCCCACCAGGCTGAATAGACAGGCCCATCAGGAGCCCTACCTCCCAATATCCGTAGGCCCTAACTGGGCTACTTACAACCAGGCACAGTTATCAAAAAAGACAGAATTCCATATGTCGCCATACCTCCTCATCTTCCCCCTTGAAAAACAGCCCCCATCTACTGGCTTGTTGCAGATAACCTCTCTTCTCTCTGGTCACTGCTCCCTTGCAATGTATTCGATAAACTTCTATCTCCTTTGTCCTGCTTCAGGTGAATTCTTGCACCTCCCAAGCCACCAGCTTCCACCCAGTAGTCAGCCCACGTTTCGGGGCCCCCATCCAATCAAGAGATTCCCCATTTAGATACCACACCAGCTAGGGGTTTCATCTGTTGGCCCTTTAGTAGGTGTTTCTTTCACCTGATAGCCTTATCTGAGCCATTTTGGAGCTGAAGACCTGCAGAAGCCCCCCCGAAGTTGTCCTGTAGTTACCTTTAGTTCATTATAAAACTCAGATCTACTCCTATAGGTGGGGTTTTCTGCCATTTTTTGAACACAGATACATGTATTAGCATGTTGACATGCTAGGCACGTGCAATTGAACCAAAGTGCCTAAATAAGAGAATACATATAACTCCTTAATGTGTATGTAGTACATATGCAAGCTGCCTCCCCCACCCCCAATACACTGAATAAAAGCTTCCAGTACTCACCCCAGGGGGAGACAGTGCTTTGACAGCTGTCTCCAGCTCCTCACTTGCAACAAGTAATAAAAAGTTCTTCACTTTCAACACTTCTTTGGGTTGTGTTCAATTTAATGCACCCCAGGCAGTGAAGCCCTTGAGTTCAGTTACAATTCCAGTGAAAGAACAGAATTGGCTCTGTTGACCCCAAGATATGCCTCTTTGGCAGAAGGATTATTTTAGAGAAGCAGCCAACTCAGGAGAAGCTCCGAAAACCACGCTAGAAGTTACCCCTTTGTAGGAGACATTTACATTTATAAGAAAAATTTCCATTTGTAAGGATACAGGAAGTATAGGGGGGGTACTAAATCTCTAGGAACTCTTCTTAGTGGAGAAGGCAGAGACTTCAATCTGCATAAACCATGCCCTCTTTAACATGGTTTGCCTGAAAACCTCCCTCCCATAACTGGTTCCCCACCCACCAATATTTTTTGTCTTTAGCTAGACATGGTATAAGGTTTGGACCATTTCAGGGAGTTACTCATTTTTTTCTTGGCATTTTACAAGAGATATACCATGTTATTAAATTTTCATTTGTTTTTCTACTGTTACTCTGTCTTTTTCATTACAGAGGGTTGTCAGCCAAGAACCCTGAAGGGTAGAGGGAGAATTATTTTTCCTTCCTGACACAGTACTAGAGAACAGATCAGGCAAGAATGTAATGAGAAAAGAGTGGGCCTCAAGTAAGGGGCAGAACTGAAGATGAAGAGCCAGGATGGTGAAAGGTCCAGTTGGCTGGGCAAAAACAAACACACAAAAAAGTTGCCTTAGGGTAATCAGAAGCAACCGGGAGCCTTTTAGCAATGCAGGGATACCATTAGAATAGTGCATTCATGAATAGAGAAAGGATGGGACTTTTAGGTAGGGAAAGAATGGGGGCCCCAACTAGGCTCTGAAGGTATTTCAGGTATGCAGACACTGAAACAGAACAAAGGCAGAGATCAGGAAAATTTAGACCACCTTATCCCAGTTACTAGGGTTGAAATGTTTTTCTACAAATTAAATTATAACCACAGAAAATAAAAATAACCACAAAAACTAATCAGGCCTCAAAGGGAAAGTTTGCCATGAAGATTAACCAGACCTAGCAATACGTATCTATAGATCATAGATGTCACAGAAACAAAGACTCTCACACAATATACAAACGTCATGTTTAGTTCCAGGCCACTGCCCTAACCACCAGCAAGTTTCCTGGAAAGTCCTAATAAAAGGCCAGAGATGAAAAGTCCTCACTGGCAACCTGGTTGGGAGCCCTCGTACTCGTGAGAGCTTTTTCTGTATCCTTGCTTAATAAAACTCTATCTTTTTGCTCACTCTCCTTTGTCCGCGAGATTCATTCTTTGATTCTGTGAAACAAGAACCTTGCTCCCCTGCTTCATTCAGATTACTCAGGTACCAGTGTGCAGAATGGACTGAGGGATGAGGAAAAATCTGGAACCTGGATCAATCAGAAGACTCTAATGGTTAATAAGAAGCCAAGTGTTAAGACTCAAACTACAGTTGTAGCAAGTGGTAGGAACAGTGCTGAGAAAAGTGACAGGATTTGGTGTAAACTATACTTGCACATGGAGGTCATGTGGGAACAAAGGCAGAAAAGAAATTACTAAATTTCCTTACTACTTACAGCCCACTGACAAGTCCTTGAAACAGGCAGAGTGACATTCCTCTAGGGACACAGCTGCCTCGATGTTAATACTTTGCTAAGGGCAAAAGGCAATCTTAGCCGGACTCCCAGATACTGTAAGTCCACTTTAACATATACAAATTCCTTTGGAAATTTCCTTTATCTCTAGCCCCCAGGATACATGCTGGCAGTCATCTGCCAAGCATATGACCCAGCAATTACATCTGCAGGGTCTCATGACTCAGGTTTTAGTAGACAGCAATAAATGACCTTTTCCCAACAATAGCCAGCCTTCTTAAGGTCCCGGGAACCTCGCTTCCAAAATTCCTTAGAGACTTCCGCTATCTCTAACCCCCTCCCAGCTTGAAAGTATATAATGGGCCACTGCTCATGACCCCAGTGCAGCTCTTTCTGCCCACGGGTCCTGTCCCGGTGCTTTCATAAAACCACCTTTTTGCACCAAGGTATCTCAAGAATTCTTTCTTGGCCATCAGCTTCGAACCCTACTGTCTTTCCTACATCAGCATAGGGTGTGTGGGGGGCGGGGGGTGAAGTGGAGATAGGAAGAGACAGAAAATAACTCTAGATCTGAAACTTGATGGCTTACAGAATGACAACGTCACCAGCTAAACCCAAGACCTGACCTTTACTGCTCACCTGCTTGTACTCATTGACCTTTGTCCCACATTTTTCCTTAAGTTCTTTCTAGCTTCTCTCTCACTTAACGCAGGCCAAAAAGACCCAACAGGCATAGCATCCCCTGATGGAAACCGAAACTACACCCTCAAGCTTTCATGACTGCCCTGGCGAAGAGCTCTGGAGGCCCAGACCACGCACACCAGTTTTAGCTTAACCAAGGACTCACACATGTGCAAATCCACCATGTAGTGAAGGACAGTAACCTCTATCTCATTATCATGCTAAAATATCCGCCCAAGGAGGAACACAACAAGCCTCATTAACATAACACACAATGTATGTATAGGCAGGTTTCCTTAAGGTGCCTGCAACCTTATGCCCACCTCTACATATGATGACAAGGTTCTCCTTTCTAAATATTCACCGGAACCCTAAATAAAAGGAATCCAACCACCCTGACTTTTGCTGGGGAGTCACGACTTTAGAAGTTACTCCCCATGATCTCCGCATTTGCTGTAAATAAAGTTTCCTTTGTGTGACAACTCCACTTGTTGTATCTGTGACTCACCAAAGAGCGAACTCTCATTGGTTCAATTACAACATCATCATAAAAGTGCAAATCATTTTCAGTTTTGCTTCCAAGTAATAAATCCAGGCATGTTTCCACAGCTTTAACACATAGACCAAATCTAGTTTATAGTGTCTGGCAGTTCAGAAATGCTTCAATTCATTCAATCCCATTCATTATTAGGCTTTCCCCCAAATGACCAACAGATTAATGAACATTTGCCAAATCAGTTAATTATTTTATAATCTAAATAATAACAGACAGAACTTAGTTTTGAAATCTATTTAAATGTACATAAACCATGTTGTCAGTATATAGGGTACATTTTACCACTCTTTAAAAGTATCCAAATATGACCCTGAATGCAGTGTATTGTTAAAGCTGAAAGATCTAGCAATACAAACTAAAGGACACAAGAAAAGAGCAGAAAGCACAGCACACAAAGCATTGTAACAAGTAATGGGAGTTTTGCATTGCATAGTAGTTCAAACAGTTATAGGCCCGTTAGAGGGAGTCTTTGGATTATTCCCATTAACTACCTAAATCCAATTTTATTACTAATATAATGCAGCTCAAACTCCAAGAAAGCATTGCTATACCATCAGATTGTAGCTGATTATTATACAAATATACAGTTGACTCTTGAACATGGGTCTAAACTGTGCAGTTATACATGGATTTTTTTCAATAAATACAGTATAGTACTATAAATTTTCTCCTCCTTATGATTTTCTTAATAACATACTCTTTTCTCTAGCCTACTTTATTGTAAGAATACAGTATGTAATACATATAACATACAAAATATGTATTAATTGATTGTTTATGTTATCAGTAAGGCTTCCAGTCAACAGAAGGCTATTAGCTGTTAAGTTTTTGGGGAGTCAGAAGTTATAAAGATTTTCAACTGTGGGAGGGTTAGCACCTCTAACCCCATATTGTTCAGGGGTCAACTGTATTTCTCTTCTTTTTCTTTTTAATATTCAGTAAAGTGTCCTTAACTGCACACTTGAGCATAATATTCTAATTCTTTCAAACTTATTACTTCATTATTTCTTCATACCATTTTTTACTGATTAATTCCTCTAACTACATTTTATATTATATTGTGGTTAGCTACTTATCTATATTCATAAAAGTTGCATTAATGCTATGTACTTTTTAAATTTTTTGTTATGTTAATCACCGTACATTACATCATTAGTTTTTGATATAGTGTTCCATGATTCATTGTTTGTGCATAACACCCAGTGCTCCACGCAGAATGTGCCCTCTTTAATACCCATCACCAGGCTAACCCATCCCCCCACCCCCTCCCCTCTAGAACCCTCTGTTTTTCAGAGTCCATCGTCTCTCATGGTTCCTCTCCCTCTCCGACTTACTCCCCTTCATTCTTCCCCTCCTGCTATCTTCTTCTTTTATTCTTAACATATATTGCATTATTTGTTTCAGAAGTACAGATCTGTGATTCAAAAGTCTTGCACAATTCACAGCGCTCACCATTGCACAAACCCTCCCCAATGTCTATCACCCAGCCACCCCATCCCTCCCACCCCCCACCACTCCAGCAACCCTCAGTTTGTTTCCTGAGATTAAGAATTCCTCATATCAGTGAGGTCATATGATACATGTCTTTCTCTGATTGACTTATTTCACTCAGCATAACACCCTCCAGTTCCACCCACATCATTGCAAATGTAAGATCTCATTCCTTTTGATGGCTGCATAAAATTCCATTGTGTATATATACCACATCTTCTTTATCCATTCATCTGTCGATGGACATCTTGGCTCTTTCCACAGTTTGGCTATTGTGGACATTGCTGCTATAAACATTGGGGTGCACGTACCCCTTCAGATCTCTACATTTGTATCTTTGTAGTAAATAACCAGTAGTGCAATTGCTGGATCGTAGGGTAGTTCTATTTTCAACTGTTTGAGGAACCTCCATATTGTTTTCCAGAGTGGTTGCACCAACTTGCATTCCCACCAAGAGTGTAGGGGGGTTCCCCTTTCTCTGCATCCGTGCCAACAGCTGCTCGTTTCCTGACTTGTTAATTTTTGCCATTCTGACGGGTGTGAGGTGGTATCTCATTGAGGTTTTGATTTGGATTTCCCTGATGCTGAGCGATGTTGAGCACTTTTTCATGTGTCTGTTGGCCATTTGGATGTCTTCTTTGGAAAAATGTCTGTTCATGTCTTCTGCCTATTTCTTGATTGGATTATTTGTTCTTTGGGTGTTGAATTTGATAAGTTCTTTATAGATTTTGGATACTACCCTTTATGTGATATGTCATTTGCAAATATCTTCTCCCATTCTGTCGGTTGTCTTTTGTTTTGTGGACTTTCTTTTGCTATGCAAAAGCTTTTTATCTTGATGAAATCCCAATAGTTCATTTTTGCCCTTGCTTCCCTTGCCTTTGGCGATGTTTCTAGGAAGAAGTTGCTGAGGCTGAGGTCGAAGAGGTTGCTGCCTGTGTTCTCCTTTAGGATTTTGACGGACTCCTGTCTCACGTTTAGGTCTTTCAACCATTTGGAGTCTATTTTTGTGTGTGGTGTAAGGAAATGGTCCAGTTTCACTCTTCTGCATGTGACTGTCCAATTTTCCCAACATCATTTGTTGAAGAGACTGTCTTTTTGCCATTGGACATTCTTTCCTGCTTTGTCGAAGATGAGTTGACCATAGAGTTGAGGGTCCATTTCTGGGCTCTCTATTCTGTTCCATTGATCGATGTGTCTGTTTTTGTGCCAGTATCATACTGTCTTGATGATGACAGCTTTGTAATAGAGCTGGAAGTCCAGAATTGTGATGCCGCCAGCTTTGCTCTTCTTTTTCAACATTCCTCTGGCTATTCGGGGTCTCTTCTGGTTCCATACAAATTTTAGGAGTATTTGTTCCATTTCTTTGAAAAAAGTGGATGTTATTTTGATGGGGATTGCATTGAATGTGTAGATGGCTCTAGGTAGCATCGACATCTTCACAATGTTTGTTCTTCCAATCCATGAGCATGGAACGTTTTTCCATTTCTTTGTGTCTTCCTCAATTTCTTTCATGAGTATTTTATAGTTTTCTGAGTACAGATCTTTTGCCTCTTTGGTTAAATTTATTCCTAGGTATCTTATGGTTTTGGTTGCAATTGTAAATGGGATCGACTCCTTGATTTGTCACTCTTCTGTCTTGTTGTTGCTGTATAGGAATGCCACTGATTTCTGTGCATTGATTTTATATTCTGCCACTTAAGTGAATTCCTGTATGAGTTCTAGCAGTTTTGGGGTGGAGTCTTTCGGGTTTTCCACATACAGTATCATATCATCTGCAAAGAGTGAGAGTTTGACTTCCTCCTTGCCGATTTGGATGCCTTTGACTTCTTTTTGTTGTCTGACTGCTGTGGCTAGGACTTTTAATACTATGTTGAATAGCAGTGGTGATAGTGGACATCCCTGCCGCGTTCCTGACCTTAGGGGGAAAGCTCTCAGCTTTTCCCCATTGAGAATGATATTTCTGTAGGTTTTTCATAGATGGCTTTTATGATATTGAGGTATGGACCCTCTATCCCTATACTCTGAAGAGTTTTGATCAAGAAAGGATGCTGTATTTTGTCAAATGCTTATTCTGCATCTATTGAGAGGATCATATGATTCTTGTTCTTTCTTTTGTTAATGTATTGTATCACATTGATTGATTTGTGCATGTTGAACCAACCTGGCAGCCCAGGGATAAATCCCACTTGGTCATGGTGAATAATCCTTTTAATATACTGTTGGAACCTATTGGCTGTATTTTGGTGAGAATTTTTGCATCCATGTTCATCAAGGATATTGGTCTGTAATTCTCCTTTATGATGCGGTCTTTGTCTGGTTTGGGGATCAAGGTAATGGTGGCCTCATAAAACAAGTTTGGAAATTTTCCTTCCATTTCTATTTTTTGGAACAGTTTCAGGAGAATAGGTATTAATTCTTCTTTAAATGTTTGGTAGAATTCCCCTGGGAAGCCATCTGGCCCTGGGCTTTTGTTTGTTGGGAGATTTTTGATGACTGCTTCAATTTCCTTAGGGGTTCTAGGTCTGTTCAGGTTTTCTATTTCTTCCTGGTTCAATTTTGGTAGTTGATACATCTCTAGGAATGCACCCATTTCTTCCAGGTTGTCTAATTTGCTGGCATAGTGTTGCTCATAATATGTTCTTAAAATTGTTTGTATTTCTTTGGTGTTGGTTGTGATCTCTCCTCTTTCATTCATGATTTTGTTGACTTGGGTCATTTCTCTTTTCTTTTTGATCAGTCTGGCCAGGGGTTTATCAATCTTGTTAATTCTTTTGAAGAACCAGCTCCTAGTTTCATTGATCTGTTCTACTGTTCTTTCGGTTTCTATTTCATTGATTTCTGCTCTGATCTTTATGATTTCTCTTCTCCTGCTGGGTTTAGGCTTTATTTGCTGTTCTTTCTCCAGCTCCTTTAGGTGTAGGGTTAGGTTGTGTATTTCAGCTCTTTCTTGTTTCTTGAGAACGCCTTGTATTGCTCTATACTTTCCTCTTAGGACTGCCTTTGCTGTATCCCAAAGATTTTGAACAGTTGTGTTTTCATTTTCATGGGTTTCCATGAATTTTTTAAATTCTTCCTTAATTTCCTGGTTGACCCATTCATTCTTTAGTAGGATGCTCTTTAGCCTCCATGTATTTGAGTTCTTTCTGACTTTCCTCTTGTGATTGAGTTCTAGTTTCAAAGCATTGTGGTCTGAAAATAGGCAGGGAATAATCCCAGTCTTTTGGTACCAGTTGAGACCTGATTTGTGACCTAGGATGTGATCAATTCTGGAGAATGTTCCATGGGCACTAGAGAAGAATGTGTATTCCATGGTTTTGGGATGGAATGTTCTGAATATGTCTGTGAAGTCCATTTGGTCCAGTGTGTCATTTAAAGTCTTTATTTCCTTGTTGATCTTTTGCTTAGATGATCTGTCCATTTCAGTCGGGGGTGTTAAAGTCCCCCACTATTATTGTATTGTTAACAATGTGTTTCTTTCCTTTTGTTAATAATTGCCTTATATAATTGGCTGCTCCCATGTTAGGGGCATAGATATTTACAATGGTTAGATCTTCTTGTTGGATAGACCCTTTAAGTAGGATACAGTGTTCTTCCTCATCTCTTATCACAGTCTTTGTTTTAAAATCTAATTTGTCTGATATAAGGATTGCCACCCCAGCTTTCTTTTGGTGTCCATTAGCATGGTAAATGGTTTTCCACCCCCTCACTTTCAAATGGGGGTATCTTTGGGTCTAAAATGAGTCTCTTGCAGACAGCATATTGATGGGTCTTGTTTTTTAATCCAATCTGATAGCCTGTGTCTTTTGATTGGGGCACTGAGCCCATTTACATTCAGGGTAAGTATTGAAAGATATGAATTCAGTGCCACTGTATTGCCTGTAAGGTGACTGTTACTGTATATTGTCTGTTTTCCTTTCTGATCTATACTGCTTTTAGGGTCTCTCTTTGCTTAGAGGACCCCTTTCAATATTTCTTGGAGGGCTGGTTTTGTGCTTGCAAATTCCTTTAGTTTTTGTTTGTCCTGGAAGCTTTTGATCTCTCCTTCAATTTTCAATGACAGCCTAGCTGGATATAGTATTCTTGGCTGCATATTTTTCTCGTTTAGTGCTCTGAAGATATCTTGCCAGTCCTTTCTGGCCTGCCAGGTCTCTGTGGATAGGTCTGTTGCCAATATAATGTTTCTACCATTGTAGGTTACATATCTCTTCTCCCGAGTTGCTTTCAGGATTTTCTCTTTGTCTCTGAGACTCGAAAGTTTTACTATTAGATGTCGGGGTGTTGACCTATTTTTATTGATTTTGAGAGGGGTTCTCTGTGCCTCCTGGATTTTGATGCCTGTTTCCTTCCCCACATTAGGGAAGTTCTCTGCTATAATTTGCTCCAATATACCTTCTGCCCCTCTCTCTCTTTCTTCTTCTTCTGGGATCCCAATTATTCTAATGTTGTTTCGTCTTATCGTATTGCTTATCTCTCGAATTCTGCCCTCGTGATCCTGTAGTTGTTTCTCTCTCTTTTTCTGAGCCTCTTTATTTTCCATCATTTGGTCTTCTATATCGCTGATTCTCTCTTCTGCCTCATTTATCCTAGCAGTTAGTGCCCCCATTTTTGATTGCACCTCATTAATAGCCTTTTTGGTTTCGACTTGGTTAGATTTTAGTTTTTTTATTTCTCCAGAAACAGTTTCTCTAATAACTTCCACACTTTTTTCAAGCCCAGCTAGTATCTTTAAAGTCATGATACTGAACTCTAGGTCTGACATCGTACTAATGTCCGTATTGAGTAGGTCCCTGGCAGATGGTACTACCTCTCGTTCTTTTTGCTGGGGTGATTTTTTTCGTCTTGTCATTTTGTCCAGAGGAGAATAGATGAATGAGAGAACAAAATGCTAACAGGTTAACAACATCCCCAGCAAATATACTCTATACAAAAAGACCTGAAACCAGGGTAAAAGAAAGAGAAAGAAAGAAAAAAATAAAGAGGAAAAAAAAAGAAAAAGAAAAAGATAAAAACAAACAAAAACAGAACAAAACAAAAAAAAACAGAATATGATCAAATGTGATCAGACTAGTGCATAGATCAGTGCCACACACTAGCTTTTGGGCGTATTTTGGTCTCTTAGAAGAAAGTGCCTCCTAAAATTTTAAAGGAAGAAAGACTTAAATATGTACAAAATAAGGGTTGATACAATGAAGGGATGGAAGATGACTGTAAAGATGAAAATTATGAAAGATTTTATAAAAGGAATTGATAAGATAAGAAGTTGTTTGAAAAAAGAAAGGAGATTTAAAAAAAAAGAAAAGAAAAAAAAAGGGAGAGAATGTGATCAGGCAGGAGACTAGAACAAATCCGTACGCTAGTGATTTAGGGTATATTTTGATCCGTTAGAAGAAACTGTATCTCAAAATTTTAAAGAGAGAACAACTTATATATATATGTCAAAAATAAGGGTAACTACGATGAAGGGATAAAGTATGACTCTAAAAATGAAAAATAAAAAAAAATTTTTTAAAAAAGGGATTGATAAGATGTTGGTTGGAAAAGGGAAAAAGAAAAATTCAAAAAAAAAACAGCTAAAAAAATATTAACTTTGAAAAACTAATGAATCATGGTAAAAAAGTCATGAATTGTATGTGCAGTATTCCCTTAGCGCTGGAGTTCTCCCGTTCTCCTTGATCGGTAAACTTGTTCTTGGCTTGCTGGCTGTTCCTGCTGATCATAAGCAAGCTGCTCAGGTTTGCTCTCAGGAGCTTTTGTTCCCTGCAAGCTCTCGGTACAGCTTTGGAGGACTAGAGTGAAAATTGTGGCCTTCCAACCTCTGCCTGGAGGAGCTGAGAACTCGGGGCCCCACTCCTCAGTGCACCCCCAGAGAAAAGCAGTCAGTCACTCCGTGTCCCCAGTCTCCAGCCGCACTCCGCGCTCACCCGGCCTGTGCCCGAGCGTTTATCTCTGGCACCCGACCCCGTGTGGAGTCTCCAAACCCAGCAGATCTCTGCAGTGCGCTCCGGCACCGCTCCTCCCCGGGGAGGAAGGGGAGTCTCCCCGGATCTGCCGTTTGTTGGGTCCCTGCTGGAGGAGCAGTGGCCCGACTGGGCCGCGTATCACAGTTTATGGCAACCCCGAGCTGAGAGCCCGTGCCTCGGCTCCATCTCTGCAGCCGGCTTCCCCGCTCTGATAACCTGGGAGCTCTGCTGCACTCAGGCACCCCCGGTCTTTCTGTGAGCCCGAGGGTCCTGAGACCACACTGTCCCGCGAGGGTTCCACCCTCAGCTTAGCCACTGGAGCGACGTCCCTCAGCGGAGCCGACTTCTAAAAGTTCCGATTTTGTGCTCCGTGGCTCTATCCCTTGCCAGAAGTGGCCGAGGGAGGTCCCCTCCCCCGCCGTCTATCTTCCCGAATATCGCCTCGGTTTCACTTCTCCGCACGTCCTACCTTCCAGTAAGTGGTCGCTTCTCTGTTCAGAGAGTTGTTGCTATTCTTCTCTTCTATCTCCTGTTGAGTTCGTAGGTGTTCAGAATGGTTTGATCCCTATTCAGCTGAATTCCTGAGACCAGACGAAATCCAAGTCTCCTACTCCTCCGCCATCTTGCTCCAATGCTATGTACTTTAATAATTCCACACATATTAATAAGTTTGCTTTGCATAAAGGAACTGGTTTTGTTTGTTGGTTTATTTGCTTGCTTGCTAGTTATCAGTATTAATTCTGATATATCCTTTTTAAAAGACCTTTTACAAACATGCATGCATGCATACATTTATTTATTTATTTAGCAAAGCAGTATGACATACTCCTTAAGAGTGAAAAATATGAGTGTCTGTATTGCTTATGTTTATATTCTGGCTGAACACTGACTCATATAAATCTTACTAATGACCACTGATTAATATTGTCTTACTAATGACTCTATGTCTCGGTATCTTGATCTATAAAATAGACATAATAAATAATGCCTACATATTAAGTTGTTGAAGCAATAAATAAGATGATATATGCAAAGCACTTAATAAGATAGTATATGCAGATAATGCATGAAAAGCACTTAGAACAGATGCTTGAAACATGGTAAGCATTTAATAAAGATATGCTTCTTTTCTCCTCCCTACTTCCCTAGGGTTAGAAGGATATTACTATATACTCAAAATTTATCCCTTGCCACTAGATTCCAGTACTGCAGATACTATAATTACTTGAATAAAATAATATATTTTATATCCCCTTTACACTTACGGCCAATTCAAATGCTCAATTTAAGTTTCATTATAAAATACGAATGTGTCTTATATACCAACTCATCTTAACATTGTTAAGTAGTATGTATATAAACATGCTCATGTAAAAGGATGACATTTTTAAAACAATGGTATAGTGACCAGGAGGCATTAAAGGAAAGTGAAATTTTTGATTTCTATACTATCACAAAGTGAATCAACTGTAGTTGATCATTAGCATCATCATAAAAAATTTCATAAGAATTCAATAGTGTGGCATATTTCTCCTAAAAGGTCTACAAAAGTAATCTATAAATGGCTTTCCTGTTTTATGAAGTGATCAAGGAGCATCTGAAAATATAGTATCTCTAATTAATAGATAATTTAGATTAAAAGACATTAAACAGACTTACTGACAGCTAAGTTTTGACACAGTACAGTTAATTGGGTGCAGTCAACTGTTCAGTTCTTGATAAGACAGACTCATGATTTACTTCCTTTTATTGCTTGTACCCATTTGGTGATCATTTAACTGACTTAAGCACATTCATGCTAACTAAACCAGTAAGAGAAAGAGAAATTAAGTGATACAAAATTTCCTGCTTTTACAATATTTTGACCATTGTGGAAAAAAATTGATGAGGAAAGCTTATATTACCTGTGAAACTTTATTGTTGGCATTATCTATTTTATTGCTGATACTCCTTGTTAATACTGCTGACTTCCTTCGTATTTAATTAATTCATACTAATCACATCCACTATAAGGATTGAGGTGTGACTTAGTTATGATATTCACTATATCCTAAAATGGCAATCATTTATAATAATCCAGCATAGTGCTTCTGTGCTCCAATAATGACTTCCATTTTCTTTATGGTTGTTAGTACATCTCTATGCTATTTTGGAAGTAAGGCAAACTCAACATGAAACAATTGGACTCGATATTTTAGTAGAAAC